>NW_020230682.1:675737-1045737 GCF_003227715.2 Harpegnathos saltator | reverse complement strand
AACGCGCGATCATACAGGATGCACTCTCTCTCCCTCTAGACCCGCCGGATGTCCTCCTGGCCTCTCAGCTATAGGGAGGAGAACGGCGGTTACCTTAACTTCGCTGCGCTCGAGTGGCTATTTAACGTTCAAAGCTGAAATGAAGTCTCAAGGCTGCGAGCTACGAGCGCGCTCGGCTGTCTTCGAGGGTTGTCCCGAGCCAAGATTCAACGGCGCCCGGATTATTTATCTTCCGATAACAGAAAGAGAGAGAGAGAGAGAGAGAGAGAAAGAGAGAGAAAGATAAATAGAGACAACGAAAGGGAGAAGGGGCGGGCGAAGAAACATCGCGAAAAACCGCCGGTCCGACTCGTGTAATCAATTATATCGTCCGACATGGAGTTAATTATTTCCCGCGCCCACGTTCGTTAGAGCGGAGAAGCGCGACACCGGGAAAGCTCGTGAAATAATAAAATGTCCGGCGGCGGTGTCAAGGCAAGACGAAGACGAAGGCCACGGCGCGGCGGACACGCACCGATGAATCGAATCTCGCTCGCTCGCGACGAGACGTGTCGACGACGTTACTTTTCGTTCTTTCGCCGCGTGGAGGCTGGAAAATAACGCGAAGGGATGAAATTAGTCAGTGAGCCGAACTGTGTTACGAGCGATAAAAGTGCCCTCGCCGCCGCGCGCAGGTAACTCTGGCCAGCGACGCGTCGAAGCGAAATTTCTCTGGGCCCGATTAATTAATACGAGTTAGCGCTTTAGCAACGCCTCGCGCGCGACGACCGCGTAAATTTTTCGCCGCCGCCGCCGGGCGATAATAAACGCTGAGGCGGGGATTACGCGACGCGGGGGCCGCGGCTGACGGCGAATATTAAAAGAGTAAATGCGAGAATCATGGCCGCAACTTCGCGTCGTTTAACGTCGGATTACTTCTCCCTCAGGACGAGGAGGAGGAGGAGGAGGAGGAGGGGGAGCTACAGCTTCATGAATATCGCAGCATCGTCGCCGGGCTTTGTAGCATTCCAGCTGTCCCATCGCGAGAGTTTCGGCGGATTTCGCGATGGAAAAATGGACGGGGGGGGGAGAAATATTTGGTTAAGGGGGAGAAACGAAGGGAATGCGCGAATTCCGCGCTTCAAACTGCTAGAATTCGGCCGAAATTGCCAAGATTCTGCTCAGCGATCCCCCCCAATCGGGCTCGCTGAATCGCCGCAACCTCGGCGGGAAATTGGCTCTCATTCTTCCCCGCGCGCGATCACGTCTTCGGGAAGCTCATCAGAACTTTCGCACTCGGCCAAAGACACGTCGCTCGCGAAACGCCGCTGCGAATGGAAATGCCGATCGCCGCGCGTTCGTGCGCGAGAGCGTATCGATCTTGTTTCACGCGACGCACAGAGCGGTCAGGTCCATCGTGTCGTACCTGAGGACACGATCGATCGGACACGCGTGCGAGGTCCGCCTTCCAACATCCGAGTCGTTCTTTTCCTCCATGTCCTTCCGCTCTTCCGCCGCGCGAATCGGGAACGGTATTATCCTCTCGCCGATCGGCCGATCGCGGGAGAAGTCGTCCTCACGCGAAATCCCGCGACGCGGCACGGAATGTCGATTCGAGGAGTTGCTTCACATTAAAATCTCGAAAGTGGAGATCCGAAAGTCGCGGGGGCTGCGCGATCCCGGCCGACTCGCCGGAGGCAACGGAGAACTCATTTTGCCGCGGCGGGAGCTTGAATTTTTGACGAAGGCACTTCGTTCCGCTCGACGAACGAGGCGCCCTCGGAGGGTGCGCGTTCGCCATCGCGAGGGAGATTTCGCGATATCGACGCCGGCGCTCCCCCCCGCCCCGCCGATCGCATCTCTCTTTTTCTTCTCCTCTTTTCCCATCATCGTTATCATTCGCCAGGAAGGCACTCGCACTCGCGTCGCCTAGGAATTTCCGAGACGGCTACTCCGCCATGAAGAAGAGATAAAAAGCGCCCTCGCGTCCTTGACGATCGCCTGGGGACCGCTCGCGAGGGAGACGTTACCGATCTCTTCCCTCGCTTATAGCGACTCGCCTGATGTTCCGTCGTAATGACGCGACGCGGTGTTTCCCAAATCGCGGCCGGCGGTCGCAGCCGGACGCGCTTCGGGTCGCCTGATGGCACCCGACGACGTGTTGCTATTCGCTACCATTAGGTCTAGTACTCGTCAATCCCTTCCGCTGAAATTTCCATCGCTCGGAGCAAAATTCGAAATTGAAATATTCTCCCGGCCTTCTGCGGTTTTGAAGCGTTGATATTCAACTTTAACATATGGTTTGATGCGCATAACCTCGAATAATCAACAGATGGATATCAACAAGGATTCGATACGCGCGATTCTGATTTCGCATTTCACTGAAACAAAAACGTTTCTGAAGCAGCCAGAATGATTTGCGCTGCTCATGATGAAAATATGGTCGCGATCGATCGCACAGGCCGAAACTGGTTTGAACGTTTTCGAAATGGTGATTTTGATCTTTAGGACCAACCCAGGTCAGTCAACGAAGTTTGAAGACGAGGAGGCAATTAATTAATAATTAATCTTGATCCATTGATTTTTAAATGAAGATTAAAAATTGTCGAAAATTGGAAAGAATTAACTACTAGATTTTACATTATTCAAGATAGCAGAGGATCCGAATAATCCGACTGATAAGGTCATCGATAAGCAAGGGAGAATATTTCATTGATGAATCTTGTGATCCATTGATTTTTAAATAAAGATTAAAAATTGTCGAAAATTGGAAAGAATTAGCTACTAGATTTTACATCATTCAAGATAACAGAGAATAACGACTGATACGGTCATCGATAACAAGGGAGAATATTTCATTGATGAATCTTGTTCGATTGATGAATCTTTTTCGAATAAAAATTGAAAATTGCCGAGTTATCGGCGCAAATAGAACGTCGCTGATGACGCAAAGGTCG
This sequence comes from Harpegnathos saltator, assembly GCF_003227715.2. Taxonomy (NCBI): domain Eukaryota; kingdom Metazoa; phylum Arthropoda; class Insecta; order Hymenoptera; family Formicidae; genus Harpegnathos; species Harpegnathos saltator. The sequence continues at coordinate 1,042,801 of NW_020230682.1, read as the reverse complement.
ACGAGTTGTCGGAACCGAAATCTGAGAGCGTAATCTTTCTCTCCCGCAATTAAGGCGCCCCATTCGATCCTTCCCTCTTCCTCTTCGGAGACCCCATTAGGCCGCGCATCTTCGTACTTTGTAACTCAGGAACAAACGCGTCGGTGTTTATGAGGATGTAAGTTTGTTATTGCCAAGATCCTCAGCAGCCCTGTATAGCGGCGTTGCGACATTAAAGTTGCACCACGCTGCGGCTGAATTAAGAGCGGGATGCATCGCGCGCGCAGGCTGGCTGTACATCGACATCATTCTTGATGCTGCGCGAGTTACGCGCCGACATTACGGCACATTAGCGTGTGGGAACGCGGCTGGATCATTCGACGAATATCGCCGGCTTAACGCGACTATCGCGTTCTCAAGGGAGAAATGCCGTCGCGCGAGGACGAAGCCACAGTATAAGAAAGAACAGTAGATTCACTCATCACGGTGGCGATGCTTTTGATCTCAGGTGCTACAAGACCGCCACGTTATTAATTGTGCGCGGGTTATAATTTGAATGGCAATGAATAGCAGCTAAAACAGATTTATTGGTGTTTTTCAATATTTGCTGTCAAATCTATAATATACATTATAAAATAATATAAAAATATGAACTATTATTAATATAATATGTTAATAATATTATAATTAATAATATATAGCATATTACTAATTATAATATAGAAAGATGTATATATATATACACACAGAGTGCTAAATTTCAAACGTAACAAACAAAAAAATCTCGAAAACTAAATGAGGTCCACCTTTTTTTTTATATTATATTGTTTCGAAGGGGACACGTTTTGATTAAAACAAAATTTAACACTTTGCAAATTTAAATTTGCAGTTTTGCAGTTTATTATACAACATTTATACCCACCTCTTTCATGCATTTTACTGATTTTAATAAAACAACAATATTATATTAAAAATTCGGTCATATGGTTAATCGTTGCTTACACTTGCACATTTTGACAGCTATTGGCCGCCATATTGTTGGCTGTGCGATTCGGTCATGCACGACGAACGACCGTTCGCACTATTTTCTGCTGAGTGAACCTATTGTTCTTTCTTATACTGTGACGAAGCTGAGGAGAACAAGGAAGCGCTCTCTCGGCCCTGCGCCGTCCGGCCGATCGCGGTCGCTTTAATCGCGAGAATAAGACCGAGAAAGCGTGGAAAATGGCGACGAGATAACTTGAAGGAATTGTGGGTCGAGGGAAGCTCCCCGCAAGAAAATAACGAAGAGCGCGAGTGACAACGTCGCTAGCGCAGCGCTAAGAATCGCGGGCGACGAAGCGAGAGGAGCGCGAATGACCGCCGAACGAGCGCGTCCTTTCTTCGAAAACGAGCGAAACTGGTCGCTGCGAAAGAGCTGCGGCCGACCCGACAAAGCCGCACAAAGCCCGCGAACCGTCGCGAATGATCGACGGAAGAGAGACGCGATCGGAAACGCGCGGCGAGCGCGACAAAGCCGACAAGGCATTATCGGCTCGATACGTCGGCCGGGTACGTCTTGCCGTCGCGACAGACACAATTTTGCGCCCGCGTCGACGCAGTTTTGCACCTCGCTGCGTCGCGCTATAATCCGCCTTGTGTTAAGCGCGGTGCACAGCGGGGGCGCACGAAAGCCGCGATTCGTTTCCGATACGGCGCCAATTGCGCGCCCATCGCGCAGCTTCTGCAGGAAATGGTGCGTCCACGTCTCGCGCGTCTCGCAAAAAGGAGGAGATGTTCGCGCGAGGAACCGAATTTTCATTCGGTCACTTGCGACGGGATCGCGAGGGACATTCAAATGCAGACAATGAAAAACTCGCGCGAAAATTATCGAGTCGCGCAAAGCAATTACTTCCAACAAAATAATGCTGATGACTGTTATGAAATAAAAGAACCTCCGCAAAAAGTGTCCGTTTTTAAATTAAATTTTATGCGAAAGGATAGCTCATGATAAGACACTCACAAAAAAGTTTTACATTGATCATACGATTGGTTTCAGAGATATGGAGGGTCAAAATCGTCGCTATCTACTAAGGAAGTTTGACACTAATAACGTTTTTAATCGCACGAATTTTTGCGAAATTCAAATTATCTATGGGTTCTTTGAGTTGGGTATTACGAATTCGACGTCAGATTTAAAAAATTCAAGATGGCGGATGTAATATAGCGGACACAAGTAGTGAAATAATTATTTACTTTTATTAGAACTGTTATGTTGTGGTTTTTTCGGCTAGCTGATTGCGAATTTTCCATCAGATTTACATTTACCTTCAGTGTAGGCAAGATGAAAAACTTATCCAGCTAATGAAGGCAAGATAAAAATGTTATCCAGCCAGTGAAGGCAAGATGAAAAAGTTATGCAATCAGTGAAGGCAAGATAAAAATGTTATCCAGCCACTGAAGGCAAGATGAAAAAGTTATCCAGCCAATGAAGGCAAGATAAAAATGTTATCCAGTCACTGAAGGCAAGATAAAAATGTTATTCAGCCAGTGAAGGCAAGATGAAAAAGTTATCCAGCCAATGAAGGCAAGATAAGCTTCTAAATATAACAAATAAAACTATCACGTTATCCTTTATGCGTCATGTAACGTATCAATTTGAATTTGATATTTTTTTATGAAAAAACAATAAAAAAAAAAAACACTTTCCACTCAAAAATTGTCGTTGAAAAAATTACTTTCGAAAACCTAACAGAAAATTCGCAACCAGCTAGCCAAAAAAACCACAACAGTTTCAATAAAAGTAAATGATTATTTCACTATGTGTGTCCGCCATGTTGCACCTGCCATCTTGAATTTTAAAAATCTGACATCAGATTCATAATCAGCAACTCAAAGAACCCATAGGTACCGAATTTCACAAAAATTCGTGCGATAAAGCGTTATTAGTGTCATATTTTCTTAGTAGGTAGTGACCATTTTGACCCTCTACATCTTTGAAACCAATCGTATGCTCAACGTAAAACTTTTCTGTACACAGAGAGAACGATTTAGTTGAACTTAACAAATGCTTATTTGGAATAGTCCAAATAAATTTTTTGATTGATCGAACAAAGTTTTGTTTGACGCAACAAAAATATTTTGTTGCAGCTTAGTTCCAACGAAATGTTTTTGTTGCGTCAAACAAAATTTTGTTCGATCAATCAAAAAATTTATTTCGACTATTTCAAATAAGCATTTGTTAGATTCAACTAAATCGTTCTCTCTGTGTAATTAATGTCTCATCATGAACTATCTTTTGGCATAAAATTCGATTCCGAAATCGAGGACCGAAAAATCGATCGTTTTTGCGGATGTTCTTTCACCCCAATATGTATTTCGCTCATCTCAGAAATCCAGAAGTGCGATCAAATGTTTTATTATCATCGAACATCGGAAGAAAAAAAGCAGACAAGTTCGCAGCGGCTGCAAACGTCTCTCGACAAGATGCGAACGAAACTCGCACGGCGGACATTTTTGCTGCCGGCGAAGAGTAACTTTCGTCCCTTTCACAACGGTCGCGGATGTCGATCCCGGCTCGAGCGAGCGACACTCGCGTGAACTCGCCGCGTTGTCGCTGGGTTCAGGAAATTATTTCCGACCGGAACAGAAGCCGGTAAAACGCGCGTAAAATTGCGATCCCGTTTTCGATAAGCATGAATATTTATGCCGCCGTATTTAAACACATCTCTCGCACAAAGGTACACCGTGTACACCTGTATCCGTGCGAGCGCGATCCGCTCGCAATTTCCCCCCTACCCCCCTCGCCGTCCTTTTAATGCGTGTTTACGGAGCGTCGGGAAACCAGCCGCGCGCCGCGTCGCTTTCCGCCGAATTTTCGTCCGCAGCGCGATACGGGCTTCGCCCGACTTCACCGCTTTTCGGCAAAACGGACGAGAGAAAATAAAATCCTGAAGGGTGAAGCGCGGGTCACGTGATTAAAAGCGAGCGAGACAGGCCGGAGGACGACATTGCGATTTTCTCCCCGATCGCGGCGCGACGCGCGACTAGACTTTTCGCCGCTTGATTTTCCCCGTTCTCGTCGTCGAGCGAAGTCACAAGTCCGACTACGAGAGTATCGACTTTGAATTCCTCGCACGGCGGGTATTCCCACGAATTCGCCGAGGCGAGAGCGGGCCAATAAAGTTGTATACGCGGAGGAAAAAAAAATGTTTGCTTGAGTGAAACAATTTTCCGGCGAGAGTCGTCGGCACTCGGTCTATATTATCGAGACTTCTCGACTGCTCGATTTTTCCTGCGACTACAGCGTTGCATTGCGCGACACGACAAATTGCGACTGATAAGTCGCGTCGATCGCGTCGGTCTTCGAGAAAGGCCGCAGGATTTTCAGTTAGTCGCACGTCTCCGGCGACGGCGACGGCGAGCGAAAATTCCGTCGCCTCGGGTGGTCTTCTCTCTCGACGTTTCGTTCCCTTTCGCGTATATTCGCGCGCGCTGGTCGACAATTCTCGCGCGGCGGTGTTATTTCGGCATAATTGAGCGACGGGGGCGGGAGGGGGAGAGGGGGCGCTCCCCCTGTCCGGTTCGCGCCGTTGAAAATATTACGAGCTGCTGCGGCTCGTTCATCTTCCCGGCCGTCCTCGACGAGGTGACACGTGGGAAAAGCGCATCGGTCGCCACTGGCCAGCCCGTCGTCGGATTCTCATTAAGCGGCTGCGACAAGGATCCTCCTCCCGGCCGGCGGAAGGACGAAGAATGATCACCCGGCGTTAAACTCTCGACCGGCCTCAAACTCCGCGTTTTCCTCCCGCGGCTGTTTTGCCCCGCTCGGTGAAACAACGAGCGCTAGGTACATAACGCGTCGATCCGAAGCTCGCGAGATGGGCGCATTGTTGAGGGGTGCGAGGGCTAGGGGTGCGAGGGCGGGGGTGCGAGGGCGGGCTCTCTAATAAACTTGGGCGAGTAACGAAACTCCTTTGATCCCCGCGCGCGAGATAATGCCGTCGACGCTCGCGGAAGGCTTTTCTTATTTCGCTGCCGCTCGCAATGAATGTAAACGGAAAAGCACAGGCACACACACACACACACCTGCAGCGAGCCAGAGATTTTCGGAATGAGCGGCTCAACTGTGTGCCGCATATCAAACTTTGAAGCGTCGTGCTTTGAGGGTGTTGAGGTCGCTCTCTGCAGCCCTCAAGCCGATTACATTTATTCGTACATTTGTTACTTTGTAGACTTTAGATAATTGTACAGAATGAGGGAGGGAAGGGAAACCCTAAAGAACTTCAAAAGATATGAGCCTTGCAAGAAACTGTTTCGGACAAAAGTTATAGGCTTCAAAAAGACCCATCCACAAGTATCTTATCAGTTTGACCTTGGACGGCGTCGCCAAGGTCAGGTGGAATTTTTTAAACGTGACCCCATTTCTTTATTACATATTCTGGCCCTTGCCGAGATGTTTCCTCAGGACACTGTAATGAAGTTTCCTTTGAAGATGAAAATTTCCCGAGATATTTAAAAATCTGTCGCGGTTTAATATAAAATCTCTTTAATATCAAATATGGAAGAGATCCTTCTGCGATATCTCGCGCGTCGGTACGCGCGAAAAAGAGGAAGGAAACGCTGACGCACCGTGCAACAATCAGCCCGGTTGGGGGACGCCGCAGGACTCGAAGAACTGCGACAGAGCCGCAATCCATCACGCGGGTCGTAACGCGAGAATTTCCCTCGCGCAATCGAACGACGGTGATGAGGCGCGCTCGTAAAGACGAACGAGCGGACGGGGCGACCCGCCCCTCCTGCGTGCAGCTTCAAGGGCTGCGCGGTCTCCGCGTCCTCCACTTCCGGCGAAGGAGAGACAAGTTGAACTTCGGAACTCGCGCGCGAGCGTGGAAGAATCGACGGATCGATCCGTCGTGTCGGCGCGAACGCGACGGGAAATTACGCGGCGGGAAAGGATGAGGCGTGTAACTGCAGGCTGAAACAAGCCGACGTTAACGACGTCGTCGCGCTGGCCTGGGCGACGACTCGACGCAAATCGGCCAGATTAAGGCATAATCGCGCCGTAATGACGACAAGGGGACGAGTCGAGGGGGAAGGGGAGGATTAACGGGCGAACTCACGTGATCGCGCGTAATAAGCCGCCCGAGGACTTCGAGGACATCGAATAGTTTCTCGTAAAAAAAAGAAAAAAAACGAGTCCTTCAACCTGACGCAGCTTTTTGCTGCCGACAGGATGTGAGATCTTGAAATCGCGGAATTCGTACTTGAAGCGACAACACTAATCGCAGCGAGAAATTGCAGTGGGACGATTCGCGCGGTTCGGAGAAAAATGACCGGTTGAGTGAAAGAATTTTTTGACGAGGGACGAACGCGAGCGAGAGATTTCGACTGGAGTTATCGGAATTCAGCCGGCATTATCTGGCCTTCGCGAGGACACGAGCGGGATTCTGTGCTATTTGTCATGCTTCAGCAGGAAACTGTCTCGTTTGACCAGACATTTTGCCAAAACTCTCGACCGCTGAATTATCGCCGAAAAATCGCGCACCGCGGCGACTATTCTGTTTTCCTTTCTTCTGGCGGACGCTTTGCGTCTTTCCACGTGCGAGCGGAATAACTTACCGCTCGTGAATTATTCGGATTTTATTTATTCCCGCGGAGCGCGAGAGGGAGAGGGAGAGAGAGAGAGAGAGAGAGAGAGAGAGAGAGAAAGAGAGAGGGAGGGAACGAGAGAGGCGCGCGCGCGGCATTGTCCTTCCGACGTCCCCCCTCCCGTCGATCGCGCGGTCGAATTTGGAAGCGCGCCACCGCCTCGCCGTAAATTAATCAACGCAAGGAGCGACCGATCGCTCGTACTTCTCGTAATTAATTTCGTTTAGTTAACCCGCTCTCACCATTCTCCCGTTTCATCGGGGAGATCTCGCGGAACGCGGGACGCGTAAAAAACCTCCGTCACCGCCGCCGCCACCGAGGCGCGCTTCATTTCAGCCGAGTTTGCGTGCCCTTCTGAGGCGCAATCTTGGGCAGGATACAAGGACGAAGCCGAAGGGATACGCATGTCATTACGCCTTCCGCGCGTAAACTCTCATCCCCGTTGATCCCGGCCGGCTCGCCACTTTCGTATCTCTTTCCGCGCGAACTGCTCGCGCGGCAAAGCCGCCCCCGTTGCTTTACTTCCTGGGAATCCCGTTTTACGAGTGTCAACCCTCCTTTAGTGTTTATATCCGATAGCCAGGCTATACGATGTATCACCGTTGCCGTACATACGGCCTTTTATCCATCCTGATGCTCCCATTTGCTCCTCCTGTACTTTCAGCGTCATCGAGGCGAGACGTTCCCGAAGCCATTAAATATTTTACCCCAAACTACCCCGCATTGACTCTCAAACCCTTCACCAGGATGGGTGAAAACAGCCGTGTCCTGGACCATTTACGCTCAAGTAAAAGAAGCCCTCTCATACCGAAAGGTTGTTAATTTCCTTTGAAAAAAAATCCTGCGCGGTTTAAAGCCGTTTTACACATTACCACAAATTTTTATCGAATATTTACGGTTCATGTCACTAAAAAAAAAAAAAAAAAATATATAGAAAGAGCTACCAGCTTTCTGAAACCATAGCCGATACCCTGCGAGGGTGGACGAAGAAGCACTCGGGTGATCGCGACCTACGTCAACGTACTGCTTGTGACGTTTCACCGGGTTAATCAGCCCGGTCTATCAGGCAAGTGCTGATGAACGAGGAATTGTTTCGGGAACGCTGTGGGAAAACGGGGTGTGTCTTTGCGACACACACGCTGCGAATGAAAGATAGCGCGACCGACGCGACGGAGGGTTCAGCGCGTTTCGTGATCATCGAGACGTCATTATCGCGTTCGCCTCCATTTAGGCGCGACAAAAGATTTAGCCCGGAAACTTCGCAGCTGGCTGCCTCGGCGGGGACGACATCTTTCACGCGCTCGTGTCCCTCCCTCCTCATAATGCGAAACTACCGACAATGCCGCAACGCATTCAGGCCGCGGCGGCTCACCGCGGTGAGCAAAACAATCGGCCAACGGCGCGTTTTGTTGTCGCACACCCGGTATAAACATTCGCATTGTCGGCGCGGGGAGGCGTCGGGGACGATTCGTCGCTCAGGGGAGTTCATTGTCGGACGAACGGTCGGTCGCCGATCGCGGGTCGGGAAAATGAGAAAGAACGAGCGCTTTTCGGCCGAGACAATCTACAGGGGGCGGGGAGGAGGGCAGGAACTCAGAAAACTGGGTCGGAAAGAAAGCGCGACGTATCGTCCCGTGTGTTCTTTAATATTTGTTTTTTATCCAAGAGACTCGCGCGCGTGGCGCGCAAATAACGAAACGCCGTGCCGAGGAAAAAAAAACGACGCTACGCGGGGAAGAGGGGGAGAGCGCGTCGCTCTCTCCATCGACTGATGCTCCCGCTCGGCGATTTTCCGGAGATATTTTCCGCCGGCGCGGCCCCCCGCCGCGAGAGTCGTCGCTGGCGGTTTTGGAAATTTCGCCTCCCCGTCGTCGCTAATGGCCGACGAGGAAGGAGAGCAGGCTCGAAGTACAATCGCGGTGTTTCATTAACTTTGTGAAACGATGATTGTCGGCGAGAGGGCGACGATAGTTTCGGCGAGATTTGTGCGTGTGTGTGCGTGCGTGTACACGCGGCTGTCGGAGGCATTGGAGAAATTAATACTCGGGATTTAGTGGACTAACAGGATTTGTTATGACGTGACGTTTACACAGCGGATGTGGCTGGTCACACACACACACACACACACACAGAGAGAGAGAGAGAGAGAGAGAGAGAGAGAGAGAGAGAGAAAGAGAGAGGGAGAGAAATACGCGAGGATCCAAGGAAAGGTCTCGAGAATGGGAACGGCGCTTCGGTTTCCCAATAAAGACGGTCGCTTAAAAACCACCCCTTTACCGAGGGGAAGGGGAACGGAGAGGGTGCACTTGTTTCGTCCTAGCCGGAAGAAAAAAATTTGCGGGTACCTGGCGTTCGTTTCGATCGCGAGAGAGAGAGCAGCGCAATTTGCGTTCATTTTCAATCGGCCAACAGAAAGAGAGAGAGAGAGAGAGAGAGAGAGAGAGAGGGGGGGGGAGGACGGTCCTAAAACGCGCGTAATTAACGCTGTCGCTCCTGCGTAATTATCGGCCAGCGAAATACGGTATTAGTCCCGGATTAGACACGCCGTAAACGAAAATTATCGGAGCCGGGCCGCCGAGCCGGTCGCGAACAGAGGATGGCTTAATCGCGTTACGACGAAATCAATATTCTATTAGCGGCTCGCGTGCGTGCGTGTCAACGTCGAGCTCGTGGGGAACGCGAGAATCATTTCGCGCTGATGGCACGCAGCTCAACGCGAATGGCCCCGCGACGTCGACGCGTCGCGCGCGTGTGCGACCTCGCTGGCGCGGCGCGGCGCGGCGCGGCGCAAGGAAGTGCTCGACTCGAGAGAAGACTCTCGAGCAGCCGTCAATCCTGCGTAGATCAATACTCATTATCGAATCACGAGCTCACGCACACACCTCGCGCTTGTCTTCGGTTCGCCGGCGGCGGCGAGGTGTCCGGCGGAGTCGGGATTTCTCTCCTCGGTTACAGGCAATTTTCGTAGAACGCGGGCAAGTTTTTTGGGTTAATCGCCGCCGCAATTATCAGCCCTCTCATTATCAGATCCCTCCATTAGGACGAGCGGGGTGAATCGCAAATACGCGCGATCGAGCTCCTTCGCGGTCGCGCCCCGAGACGGCGCGAGATTTCGGCGTCGATTTATTTTCGCATCGCCCCGCGGCTCCGAAAGTTCCGCCGCTGTTTACCGCGGCGCCGGCCGCGAAAACGAGCCGCTGCAAACAACGACGCGCGGTCAATATTTGCGTTCAAGTTGCCGGCTGATCGCGACATTTTAGCGCCGCCGATATCCGGCTTCGATGCGATCATCCCGTCCCGCCAGGACGACAAAGGACATCGACCCGAGCCAACTGGCCAACGAGTCGCGAATGACTCGATTAACGGCGGTAATGAATGGACACAGGACCCGGGCTCGTCGCCACCGGGTTATGTCGGCACCCTCCCCTTCCCCCCTCCGCCGGGGGATTTATAGCCCGTTCATATCCCGCGAAGGTCTGCTGACGAAAGGTCGATACAGCCCGGACGACAGATGGATCCCGGACGCTCCCCCGACGTGCCTCTCGCACAGGACCTCGCCCCCCCCCCCACTGTCACTCCCTTTTGTCCGCAGGAGTTTTTAAAAAAAACTTGCGAGGATCTCCCGAGGAGGACACCGACAGAGAGCCGGGTGCAAACGCCGCTTCCGGTAATTGAAGGATACACACAAACTGTGTGCGCAGGAGGGAGGGGAGGGGAGGGGGTATTTCATTGTCAGCCCGGAGCGAGGCCCGAGCCGAAGCAGATTCAGTCGCGGGAAGTGTTAGGTGTACGCGAAAGTTTTGGTCTTCTTCTTCTGCGGCACCCGTTTTCCGGGCTTCTGAATTTTTTTCCCGTTTCATGCAGCTTGCTCAACTCCGAGCTGTTCCGCAAGTTCCAGTCGCGTTCGCGACGGGTTTTCATGTTGGAACAACACTCCGAAATTGTCGGCCTCGAGCATCTGCGGCGTTCCGCCAAAATCATCGTAACGTTTAAAGCGACGGAAGCAATATTATGAGAGACAATATTTCGCCCAAGAGCAGGACGAATGGATTCGCGCACGCTTTAGCAACATTTTTTCCTCGCTGGAATTCATATCTCGAATGCAGCGTCGCGCATAAAGTTTTCCCTCGCTCATTGTACCAACTGTTTCCTTTTCCTTTTTCTTTTTTGAGATTATGCGCATCAATGAATCATAATGGATGGTCCCCAGAAGGATCCATATCAACTTTACAAAAACGCAAACGGGGCGGGAAAACATTTCAATTCCATATAATTACACTAAAGAGCTGGAAAAAAGACTAAAATTTTCGCATACACGTAATAAAAGGGCAGTTTCGAGACGGGAGAATCCATCACGAGAGATTCCCGTGCACGTCCCGGCTATCGAGTAACGGTTTCGTGTGTCGTGAAAAATTTAAGTCGACGCTCACCCTGCGGCGTCCTACCTTGATCCGTATTGGGATTAATATTTTATCGAGTCGCGCTCTCTCTCTCTCTTTTTCGTGCGTGAGCTCTCTGGAGAAAGACGCAAAGGAGAGATCAATCCCCGGGTGTTTCAATTCGTTCGCGTCTGCCTCGCCGAGATCTTTTTGCCGAGGATCGCCAACTGCATGTTAATGAAATATTCGGCGAGCAAAAAGCGCCTCCTCTCCCACGGGAGAAGGGATCTCTTCTCCGAGCGCGGAAGCGGATTCTCCGCGAATGCGCGGACGGTTTGGTCCGTGCTTATTTGCAGTCGCGTGAATAGATGGCGCTGGCGATCGCGGGCATTCTCGCGAGTGGACAAGCGAGGTCTCTTTTGAGAGATCATGCGAGTCTCTCCTCGATATTAGAATAATATGGGCCGCGCTTGTGCAAACTTCTCTCTTAGTGCAGGCCGCCGCGCACCAGCTGCGAAATAATGTGCTGGAGACGAGAGAGAGAGAGAGAGAGAGAGAGAGCCGGAGAGGACATAAAACGTTCGTAACTCTGTTAGCTGCCACGGTGGGAAAATGTATAAAGTCGAGGCAGTTAATCACTTCTCTCCTGCTTTAATATTCTGACCGGTAGCATCTGCTCGAGAGAGAGAGAGAGAGAGAGAGATAGAGGAGGGGGAAGGAAAGTAGCATTTATTAGGCGCTCCGGCGCAATGCTTCCTCGAGCGCTAAACAGTAAAACAAGTGATTTACGTTAAATTTACATTTCTTGCGGCGAGTGAAAACGAATACGAGTTCTTCCCAGGAAGGAGAAGAAAAGAAATACAGTGATTCAATATTTCTTTAACAGAGAGTTGGAATATCTGAACTCTCCAAGGCCCCATGGTGTTTTAATATTTCTCACCTCACGAGGAACATCCTTTCATACGTCCTCGCGACCAATATCTGAAGAGAAAGAGAGAGAGAGAGAGAGAGAGAGAGAGAGAGAGAGAGAGAGAGAGGGGAGGGGTTCAGCGCCTCGCGGGGAATTTTTAGCGCGGGCGACGAGATCTTTGCGCCACGAGAAGGTCGCGGGGAAAATTTCGCAAGCGCACTCGACCGCTCAGCAAGTTCCGCTCGCTGGCTCGAACGGAGCTCGAAGCCGATCCCAGCGTGTAATTTCGGCAACTCGGCGCGCGACCGAACAAGTGCATGCGGATACGTGAGCGGACTAATTCTTCGTCTCGTAATCCGAGTCGTAATCCCGGGCGACGATATCTCGTTTCCCGGCTCAAAGAGTTAAGGAGGGAAGCCCGAAGTCATCCCCGAGCCGGTCTCGGAACTGCGTCCTCCTCAGCCGCGTCCGCAGTGCGACGTCGTTAGGAGGGCGGAACGAGAGATCGTTTAGTTAATTAGTCACCGTGTGACGAGGCGCTTACTCGGCCCGAGTGAATCGGAGATCGCGGCAGTGATGACGGAGGAAATCCGGAGGAAAAATGCTTCATCGTCGTGATAGAAAGACGCATCCGTCAAATGACGGCTCGCATCGAGCGCATCTTTACGAGGCGCCCGCGTCGGAAGCTTTCCTTTTGCGCCAACCTTCAGGAAACAAGCGTTATTAATAGCGAAATTAATACGCCAACCTCCTTTCTCCGCGATCTTTTCTCGCGATTCCGCCGCCTTGATTTTTCGTCCGTTTATTGATCGCTTCGACGGAAGGGAAGCTTCCGGGGTACTTTAAAAACGCGCTCGATCGATCGCGCGTGTCACTTGATGGATGCGCGCGGAGAAAAATGTTTGGTCGAACGAACGAGTTTTTTGGTGAAATATGGGCGACGGAGAAATTTCGATTGAAAGTATGAAAATGCCGTCCGGGTCGAGCCCGGAAATCTGGACAAGCCCGCCGACTGAATTCTGACGCCGACATCTCGAAGCGGAACTTCCGACTCGCAGCGGGAAATTCTTTCGAGACCGACCAGACGCGTTTCTCCCGCGCCGGACTTCTTTTTACTTCGTTTTTTACTTCGTGGAATTTTCGCCTCGTCACGCACTTGCGACCAATTGGCAAAATCATTTCTCCTTGCAGACCGAAGGGCGCTCATCGCCGCTCGGCAGATGCAGTTCGGCGGGACGCGGCTGCGGCGGATGCGGAGCTTCCGGTCCGGATCGAGCGGCGTCGGCTCGAAGGTAGAATCACTCGCCGAGCAATCAGGCGTCTCTCTTTCGAAGCCTTGGAGCCGAAAACGAACGAGGCGACGCGATTCGAATAGCCCGCGATCGCGAAGACTTGGTGAGTTTGCTGCCTCGCGTACGTGCGACTTCTCGCGCGGCTCCGACCGACCAAGTTATGTTCTTCTTCTGTTCCAGATCTGGCTGGCTGAGCGCGGCTGGTCTTGAGTCCCGGGCTATTCGGTGAGTGCGAAGAGAGGCCGAGAGAGACACACAGGTATCAGCTTTCGATGGACGTAGAATTTGGCTGAATGCGGCTTGCATGCGCCGCATGCGCAATGCACGCTAGCCGTGCGATGTAATCATCGCGTGTCCCCCCTTCCCCCCTCCGGAAAATCTAGCGTCAGTCACGTCCTCAAACTGTCCTACGTGTGTACAATCGAGACGCGTGACTCACCTCGCCAATTAGTCGGAATGGCGAATGATCTTCGGCCATGCACGCGCGCAATTACCTCCCAGGCGATCCGGGTTCACCGATATGGACAATCGTCGCGATGTTCCAAATACATTTTCAAGCGAGTATCATGATGGCTTCTTCTTCGCATCCGTCCTCGCGATCGATCGAAGATCGAACGTTCCCTTCGGTCCCCACGCGCCATCGACTAGATTCGCGTTTTCATTTTCAATGGTCGGACGCTGCAATCCGCTCGATAGGGGAAAGTTGCTGAATCTCTACCGGCTCCTAAATTGCACCATCTTTCGTATCTCGCAGAATCCGAAGGCCTAGCGCCATTTGTATATTACGCGAGATTCATCCGTCGTCGAAGTTGATAAAGGGAAGTGAATGTTTATTTTCTTTTTCTTTTGTATTACCTATATTTATTTTTGGTTCTAAATGAAAAATAAATTTTTCTTTAATGGTTGTTGATTTCTCAATAAAGTTTCTAATAGCGAAAATATTCTAATTTCGCAATTTTAATCTCGAGGTGTGGATAAATTCTGCAGTTTCTAGTCAAAGGAAGAATATAAAAAGTCAACTTTCATTCAAAACAAACTTCACATAAAAACAGATTCAATTTTAATAATTATTTTAATGTTTGTTTTTATAATTAAAAAATACTTTTCTTAGTTTTCCACACAAGCTGTAACTTTCAATTAATCTTTTAGTCAAATTTCTAAAAACAGAAATATTTTATTCATGTAATTTTGATGTTTATTTTTTAATTAAAAAGTATTTTCTAGTTTGTCATACAATCTCAAATTTCAATTGAACACGTATTTATTTAAATTGTTTGTATTTTATTTTTATCTCCTCGTAGCTTTTAAATAAATCACAACGGTACGATAAGGAAAACTTGGTACAATTTACTGCACGGTACAGTTTAAGCAATTAGTTGCCAAAATTGCAACATTTGCAGAGGTTATAAAAAAGACCGTATCCAATAGAAAATGTGCAAAAAATTTCACAAAATTTCACAGAATGTTACACACAGATTAAAGATTAATTTTTTATCAAATTATAAAAAGACATTGAAAACTGGTCCAATATATAGGCAACCTTCCCCTATTAGCAAATTTCAAACGTTGCTAGGTGAAAAAAAATGCTACGTCGTGGCTTGAACGAGAAGATTCGTTCTTGCGAGAAATTAGCAGCCAATTTCAAACTTTTGACCGATGGTGCAGTTCGGAGGAACGGTAAGTTCCGGGACGATGACAGATCGCGCGTTAAACGCGCGACTGAAGAATCCCGCGGGAAATCGTCGCTCGCGTGCGCCGGATTCCATCCGCAATTCCACGCAGAGCGCGTTTTTGCATTTTCTCTTATCGGAGGAGAACGCGCGCGGACAGCGGCGATTATTCGGCGTGCATATTCAAGGCCGACGAGGTCTGATACGGTATCGCGCAGCTCGAGGCCCGCCACGAGATGCACCCTCGTCGCGCGCGCAATAACATTTCCATATCCGCGACATTAGCAGCGAGACGCAGTTTCCACGAAAACATGAATTTACCCGTGTTTCACATTACGGAGCCCGTTAAACTTGCCGAGCCCGGCCGGCGGTAAATTTGCGCGCCGTTTATATAGCCGTACACACACACACACACACATACATATAAAAGTTGGTAATTAATTCTTTCCGATCGCGTCGACAATTTTCTCAATCTCAATCGATGAGATATTCTTCGTTGTTACCGGTGATTTTACTTAATTGTGAGGTTAGTGCATCAAACCATGCGTTAAAACTAAATGCCAACGCTTTAAAGCCGCGGAAGAGCGGAAGAATATTTCCATTTCAAATCTTGCTCTGAGCTGGATGTAAACATCGGAAAGAATTAACTGCTAGACCTAATATAATATTTGATCCGACGGGAAGTGGCGGAACCTTCGCCGAGCGAGCACGAGGTCCTCTTTCTCTCTCTCTCTCTCTCTCTCTCTCTCTCTCTCTCTCTCTCTCTCTCCGAAACTTCGGAATCACCCGACGAGTTTTCGTCAAAGCGAATCTTTCACCAGGATTTCTTGCCGCGATTCCGCGACGTCGCCGTCGCCTCGCGCGGCCATCAACTGTAATTTACTCTATTTCAGCTGATCTCGCATTTTGTCGACTGCAACGTTTTCCTACATTGGCCGCGTCTCCGCGGGTTTGCGAGTCGACGATCGAGTCGTGATATCGGTCGTGGCGATTTTTCGAACCGCTCCATTTAACAGAAACGAGACACTTTTATATTTCATTTTTGCGTCGACGACGCGTGACAACATTTTCGTTCTTGCACGAGGTGGAATGTGAGGTAAAATAATCTGACCAAGCGATGAACGAAATTCGGAAATTCCCATTCGAGTTATCGGGATTCAATTTGAATGATCCAAATCGCCGGGATTAATTCAACCAGAATCCCGATATTTTCCATGGAAATTTCCGAATCGTTCGTATTTAACCAGGTAATTGTTTCACTCAAGCAAACATTTATCCCCCCACCCCACCCCCCGCCGTGTCACGACAGATCGGTGAACGACTCGGAACTTTTCATCGGCAGCAGTCGGATCCCCGTGCGTGCACGCACTCGCGAACGGACGGACAATCCATTTTTTAGCGAGAGAGATCACGCGGCCCGAGCACGCGCAGAGGCAACATCATCCGCGGCTTTATTAGAATTCGCCACAAAGCGAGAGTCGGATGCCCGGAGGGCTGTACTTTTAAAGTATTCTGCGAGCGAGCGCGTGCTCGACTTCCGGTCTAGATAACTCGCGTCCCCGCGGAAACAGTTTCCCCCGCGGGGAAACGTGGATAATTAAGAGCAGCCGCACACGCGCGCTCCCGTTGATCTTTCCCGTTGATTCGGTTTTAATCAAACACACCGTTGCCGCCGAAGATCGCACGAAGATCGCTCGCGCGGATAAAATGCCGGCTGAGCGCGAAAGTTTCGACGAGTTTCTCAGAGGCATCGCGCGAGCCTGTTTCACGGCGGAGTTTGAGAGTATTAGGTCGTATGATGTGCCAAAGACGGGGTAGAAAACAATGGCGGTTGTATAGGGTGTATAAAAAGTACCGGGACGACAAGATGTCTAAAGTTAAACATTTTGGAAAAAAATGTTTCGGACGAAAGTTGTACGGTTTCAAAGGGGACATGAGACAACTGTGTCATTTTATTTACAGATGGCGTCACCTTCGAGATACTCACCGATCATTACTTTTCTCAAATGAAAACTCCAATTTTTTATTATATCATCTATTTCTACCAATTAATTTTGACAACTTCCGTCTGAAAGAAGTTTTTTTCTAAAATGTTTAATTTTCGAGATATTTCGTCATCAGGGTGTATTTTTTATACACCCTGTATACACTCGGTAGAAACGGAGAAAAGTGTTTGGCTAGAATTCGGTCCAAGTCGTCAAGACTTCTGCTCGACTCAGACGGAATTTGGCTTTTTCAGTCGTCAGAAAATGTCCTCTCTCGATGAAACATGCTTTTCCGTAGAATTCCGTAGAATCAAACGTCTCCGAACAAATTCTTGCACCCACCCGGTACATCCTGACGAAGGAGAAACAGGCGTTCTGTCATCGCCGAGGAAAATGGAGGAAACTTACGGCGACAATGAGACGATTCTTCTCGTTCCACCGCGCGTCCCTTTCCGACGTCTCTATCGCATTTCGCATTTTTTGCCGCTCGCGAGCGCGCAAATTTTCGCAATTAATTGTCAGCGCATCCGCTGAACGGCGTGCGTTCGTTCCGACGTGCCTTTTATAACCGTCAACGGTTGTGTGCTGCCTCGCGGTCGCGCGACTGCACGCCAACTTCTTGATTTACGTTCACCAGGATTAATTGCACACGCGAGAGAGGGAGGGAGGGAGAGAGAAAGAGAAGCCAGAGCGAACGCGCCGCGCAAGTACAAGTAAATCCGAGCGACAAAACATCCCATTGTGCTGGCGATCTCGCGCAGTGGAGTAGTACCACATGACATGAGCGACAATGCACGAGGCTCGCTAGCGAAACCCGGAGGCGTGCGCGGAGAGGGGAGGGAGAGGGGGAAATGCACCCTTCCGACGCTCGATGAAATCGTGTGAAAAAATGCCGGCGATTCTCTCGGGAGTCTAGCCGGGGGTTCGCAAGTCGGCGAAGAATCCGGTCGGGATCATGTCGGAATCCATGGCGAAATCCTGCGGGAAGGTCGGCGACCTGACATTTCTAGGATTTCATCGCGATGTCTGCGAGATATTACGCGGGAGTCGACGCGGAGTGCCGTTATTCCTCGGCGTGTATCTATTAGTTTTTGCACGTTCGACGCGACAACGGCAGATCACGAGGAGACTCGTTGGGAAGGAGGCGCTCTGATGAGAATTCAGTGGTGATTTCAGGCTTTCGACCGACGTGTTCCGACCGAGTCGTTCGCGAGAGCGGGGAACGTCGGGGACCACCGTCGCACCTCACCTCCGTGAACTCGGGCTCGCGCGCCCGGCACGTTGATTCGATTAACAACTCACTGCGGAATAATTTCATGCCGCGGTACACACACCTTCATTAAGCCGGAATTTCGCTCGGACATCTCGCGAGATTCCACCGCCGCGGCACGCGGCATTTCGCGCGATATTTCTCACGAGGCCAACAACCGGTGGCGGCGGCGGCGGCGGCGGCGGCGGCGCCGCTGAAGAGGCCGTCGATCGTTAATTCGCCGATCCATGACGGCGAGCCTGCCGCTTCAAGAAGGGAATTACATGCGGAAAGCCGTTTTCAAGGCTATTTTTACGAATTTTTCCAACAGGAACGGTGAGTAATCAGTGAACTTGAAATTTTCACGGTATATTCATTAATGTGTTCAAAGTATAAAATAAATTTTATTGAATCACAAGAACCGATCCAATTTGTAATTATAGATAAAAATGAAGTTATTCGTCATTCATTCGTCATCAAAGTCATCCGTTTGCGAGCTCCATATTTGCTGTCGACGTAATTCCGGGCCTCTCTCACTACTCTAAGACCAAAAACTGAGAAAGATTTTGAAAATATACGGTTGTCATTATATAGCCCGTATCAAAATGAAGGCAGTGAAGCCAAGTTTGGAAAAATAATGATTGTACAAAGAAAAAAGTATCGAAAATGAAACTTTTCTCAACTTGTAATCATTAAAGAAATGGATGTAATCGTTAAAAAAAAAATAATAATATAACTGTGTTCGAGGTAAGAGGCGAAAACTACACGTCTACTATATAATGTGTAAAAATTTCAAGTTATTCGATATTCAGTAGTTTTAGCGTAATCGTGTCGACAGTTTGAATAAGAGAAAATGGTGTTTCCGTATAAACGCCTTTAAAGTTTCGTATGTATTTTCCATACAGATAATAACAAATTTATTTTGTACCTTGAACATTAATGAATACACTGTGAAAATTTCAAGTACACTGATCCCACCGTTTTCATTAAAAATATTTCCCCATGGCGGGAGAGAATGTCTCTCGCGTTGCCTGCGTGACTGTGTTAACGTTGCTGAAAAATACTCGAAAGTTTAGCAAAAAGCTAGCTTCTCGAAAGCTAGCTGGTCAACGATCTCGTAATATTTTTATGACGTTTCCACAAGTCTCTCAGCTTCAGTCATCTCTCGACTCCAAAAAAAAATTTTGTATCTCTAACAAAACTGTTTAGTTAAAGCATTTTTTAATAACAACCAAATATCTTATTTTATATAACAAAATATTTAGTTGCCTCAACTAAATATATTTTTCTGCTTTGTTCTCTGGACCAAATGATTTTGTTCTTAGACTTTATATATAAAAATTAAGCATTTTAGTTATTTTATCCATAAAAATTACATAATAACGAAATATTATTTTACATAAATTGAAATAATGCCCAATGGATACTATTTCGTCTTTCTGTGCACTAAAATTTAGATTTTATATATTAAGAAAAAATTATAGTAATTTTAACAAAATTCATATAGTTAAAGCTTTTTGGTTGCTATAACAAAAGTATTACGTTATACGAACAAACCGTAATCAAACATAATATTTGTTTACAGGAACTAAACAGTTTTGTCGGGCATATTTTAACCAAATTATTTTGATGTTGCAACAAAATTTTGTTTCACGCAACAATACATTTTTTCTAGTGCAATCGACCATTTTCCAAATTGCACACATGCGAGTAAATCGCGTTCCCTTCCACACACCGTTACAACTTAAGATTCCCAAGAAAATGGACTTACGGGGCGGCCATCTTAAAAGATTACGACTCCGACGGACAGCGGCGGGATAGATACGCTTTTAGCCGGAAATCTCGCCAAAGTTTCGCCGCGCGGAGGGTTAAAAGCTCACCACCGCAGCTATTGCGGATCGGCGCTGGCGCTTGAAAAATATCTCTGCCCCTTTTCCGGACAAATCGCCGGCGAGGGGCCAGCTCGGGAAAGCCGGCAGCTCTCGCGATATTAAATCGGCTGTGACGGCGCGGCGGCGAGTATCAATCGCGCGCGCATTCTCTCTCGTCGTTGACGAAACGTGTCTGTCCGTCCACCCCCGCCCCGCGACGAAACGCCTTCGGCCGAGAGTTGCGTTGCAACCCCTCGCCCCCGGGGCGATCCGTCACGTCGCGTTTCCTCATGGGGAGGGAGAGAGGGGGGGGGGGAACGTGTTGCGTGCGAATCGCTATCTGATTTAACGAGACATATATCGATGAGCGGGAAACACGGGGACGATATCCGGCGCATCCTCGACAAGGCGTGACAAGGGGATGAGGGTGACGCACCCCTCGCGTTTTGCGTGTCGAGTGGCGCGCCGCGAGTCAGCCGTCTTCGTCGGCGAGCCAATTAGAAGGTAAAAGGGTAAAAGTGCCGCGGCCGATGGCGAGCGCCAAGCGGAGAGAAGAAGGTTGCTCGCGCGGTGAGCTCGAAAAAATCGCCCGTCGAGCGGCGGAAGAACTCGTGAGAGAGGGGGAAAAAGGGTGGAGAGGGCGAGGAGGCGGCAGAGGAAGAGAAGAAGATTGTGTACGAGCGAGAGAGAAATGACCGCCGCGCCGGAGAATGAGAGCGAATTAGCAACGAATTAAACACTCGCCGTAATGCACAATGCGCAAGCCACGATTATCGGGGGTGGTTGGCGCGGGGTGATGAGGGGGGAAGGGGGGCAAAGCGGTAACAACAACACGCGTATTAGCGGTGGCTCGCTGGAAAATTGAAGTCTTTCTCTTTCTCTCTCTCGCTTCTCTGTGCACCGCGTCAAAGAGCAGCCGCTCGCGGCAGTAGTATAGCTCGCGCTTTGTGCCGACGCGATCGATATTACCGTAATCCAGCACGTGAGTCCTCCCGGCCGGGCGCGGTTAAACATTCTCCACCTTCGGCTCTTCTTAGGTCCCGTGTGTCAGCCGACACCGCGGACTGCACGATCTTTAATTAGCACCCGCGCGGTCGGCCCGACTCCAGCCGGACGATCATCTCTACTGACAGGTAAACCTCGGGGAACGTCAGACGCCGATTTGTTCCCAATTTTTTATAGTTATTTTTTATGTCAAACTATGAAGAAATCTGTTATCATTTTTAGCTTAAATTAATTTTTTCAATTTTTTCGAAATTTTTCAAGTTTTGCACAAGTACACTATTTTATACATACTTAAAATAATATTTCTTAAAAATATATATATCTGATTTGTTGTTGAAACTTGCACACACATGTCGCCGATTATGAATCAGAATCATTTTGTAAAATAAAAAATGGCGGATTTAATATGGCTGACGTCATTGTCGGAAAAGTGTTCAGTTTTACGCTACATTCGACATTGGGTAATCTTTCGGCTCACTATCCAGCAAACAAGCTCATTTTAACGTCAAAATCTGATAAAAAATGAACAAGAAGTGAACAAAAAAAGAATGAACAAAAAACCTCAGAAATTTCTAAAAAATTGAAAAAATTAATTTAAGCTAAAAATGATAACAGATTTCTTTATATTTTGTCATTAAAAATAACTATAAAAAATTGGAAACAAATCAGCGTCTGACGTTCCCCGAGGTTTACTTGTGAGCTTTCGTCAAAGGAAAGCTTCCTCCTCGCGAAAAAATAAGCAGATATACAGGGTGTATAAAAGGTACCGGCGAAATATCTCGGAAACTAAGCTTTTTAGAAAAAAATGTTTCAGACGAAAGTTGTCAGAATTAATCGACGGAAAAAGATGATAAAAGTAATAAGAAATTGAGGTTTTCGTTTGAGAAAAATAATGATCAGTGAATATGTCGAAAGCGGTGCCTCTCTGGAAACTGGAAAAAAAATGATACAGTTGTTTTGCGCCCCCCTTGAAACCATACAATTTTTGTCTGAGAAATATTTTGTTTTCTCAGATGAATTTTTCTAAATTCTAATTTTCGAAATATTTTGCCGTCCCGGTACTATTTTTATACCGAATTCTTTACCGACTCACGAGAGTTCGTTCCCGCCGCGGCGTGCTTTCACGGGCGGTGCGACGCGACGTTAAATTAAGATCGCGCTGATACCGTACGCGATTGATAGCCGCATAATTTACACATTTTGTAGCTTCGACGCATTTTGTGATTTACGCGCGATCGAGCGGCCGACGATAACGATAACGCGACAACGCTTTTTCCTCGCGAAAAAACAAGCAGATATAAAAGCAGGATATATAAAAGGTACCGACGAAATATCTCGGAAACTAAGCCTTTTAGAAAAAAATGTTTTAGACGAAAGTTGTCAGAATTAATCGGCAGAAAAAGATGATAAAGGCTTCCCACAAACACGCTTGCGTCCCCTCGCGCCGTTCGGCAGATGGAGCCTCGCCGAAAATCTAAATCTTTAACCGCGGCTCTTCCCCTCGACTTCCCGATCGAGATTGCATTTCCAGCTTAGCTCGGCGCTGCTCCGAGCTGCGAGAGACTCGCGGCCTCAAACATTCAACGCACTCGCCAAGTCGTATTAAGCTTATTCGGTTACGACGAGCCCGCGGAGCCTATCCGCATGCATCTTCGAGCCGTCGCATCGGAGACACGGAGCGTAAAAACCGGGAGAGAGAGAGAGAAGAGCCAACCTGCCAATTTCAGGCCGCGACTTCGACTCCCGTCGGCGAAGTAGCTCTCGTGTCGTTTCGCTTACGAGACGCGGCCACTAATCCGCTCGGCGACCTGTGGAGCTCGCCTGGATCGCCTGGAAGAGGAAACGAGCGGATCGATGCGAATCGCGCCGAATTTCGACGCTTGATTTTAGCGAACCGACGTATCTCGCTCGTTCTGCTGTTCAGCCTCACTCTCGATCGATCTGCGAGAGCCTCCGCTCTCTTCTCTCCCTCTCATCCTCTGTGTCACTCGGGCGCGCGTATCGCGCTCATTATCTCCTGTTGTTATCTTTCGCGTGTTATCCCTGTTTACGCTACTTCCGCGACTCATTCTGCTACAGTCGGCCCCCGCTCGTCGAAGAATCGAAGGTATTTAGGGGCTATTGTGATTTCTCCCGAGCACTCTTGCACGATTGTTCTTTCGAACGTTAATTACTCGGCCGAGATTTCGAGGGTGCTTTCTCGCTCGTCGTGCTCGCGCCGAAGAATTGATTGCAACGCGCGCGTCAGCAACGCACGTATTGACTTAACAGGCGCGCTCCTTGCATCGCGCGCGCTTCAGCGGCAAACCAGTATATCTGATTCGGAGATAAATCTGAATTTAATCCACGCCGGGAAATTAGTATTCAACTGCGCGCTCGAAATGACCGGTACGGCCGTTCATTTCTTCATTTCGTTCGTTTCTATGTGTATCATTTATTCCATAAATTTTCCACGATAACAGACGATCTCCCTGCCCCCCCGCCCTCCGTTCCTCTCTCTCTGTCTCTTTTGAGAGGAAAAGAGAGAGTTGAGCGTTGAAATTAAAGTGCAAGTTAAAAATCTAATTTTACTCCTTCGAGCTTCGAGCTTCCTCGCAGTGCGCGAAAATTCGATTAAGCAAGAATATAAGAGATATATTTATGATTTCCCCCCTTCGTCCCTCGCCCTCTTGCGATGGAGCAGACGAGAGCGATTAGAGCGAGGAGTGAGATCAAACTCTCGCCGCCGGCCGGAGGATCTCCCTGGACAAAACGCGACAAACGGGATATTAATCGCGGAAATGTTGTTGGCCGAGTTAAACGGTCGTCAAAGTTAAACTCTTCTCGACGTTCTAACGACGACGGCAGGGTGCAAAAACTTGTAATCGAATGTCATTTCCATCGCACGCCACCATAGAAAATTATTCTAGTAGTCGACGAGGGGGACGACGATCGTGACCCACTTGCCGCGCTATGACCTTTATTGTAAACACGCAGCGGGACGCGAAATTACGTCACGTCTATAGCGCATTCGAGCAGGTTGACAAAGAGTTTGGTCGAAACATATGATCAATTTTGGGGGGTCTGCAAGATATTAAGGTTAGGATCTTGGCAGAAAAGCAAAAGCCAAGAGAGTGACAGAGAGAAAAACTCTCGCATGAGACAGACTATCAGCGCGATTTCTGCCTGGATGTTGCCATCATCATAACCTTTATTACATAAGCTTCTATTTATAGAGGGTGCTTCAGACCAACCGTTCATCTTTAAGATGAAGGGAAAGATGAAGGGTTTTTCGCGGAAATCTTAGATATTTTCAACTTCCGGAAATTGGTTATAAAGATGAGAAAATAATCATCGGGGAAGAGAAAAAAACAAGCAGCAGAGAAGAAATTAGAAGTAATTGATAAAAAAGTAAAAGGCGCGGAAGAAATTAAGAAACTCAACAAAACGGTCTATAATTTAAAATAAAGTATATAATTGTCGGCTTATGCGAGACACGGTTTATAAAATGGTTATAAACAAGACGATGATTAATACGGGATAATTTCAAATGGTCAAATAAAAAGGAAATTCAAAACTGAAGATTTAGTTTGCATAATAATTATGTCCGGATATTGGGTCGACGCAGTTTAGCGGTCGGAACAATTTTCGGCTATTGGTGCATCCGTGCTCTTTGAAATTTTAATGATTTCCAAATTAATTTTGAAAGTTTTATAGCTTTCTCTCTCTCTCTCTCTCTCTCTCTCTCTCTCTCTCTCTCTCTCTCTCTCTCTCTCTCTCTCTCTCTCTCTCTCTCTCTCTCTCTCTCTCTCTCTCTCACTTCCCGATAATAAATTTTAACATTTCAGCTTCCAATTAATTGTATATTAACATCATCAAATTTCATCTGTCTTTATAAAATCAGTCGTGGCGTGACGCCGTTAAATGTTCGGCTGTTGGAACATTTACTTCGACGATGTCGGCGATCCAGCTTGCATCACACTTGATCATCGACTCGACTTGAACTGGGTACCAACTGGATATCAAATCGATATGAACTCATCAGCTATTTACATCGACACGATATCGATAAAAGTCGACAGATCGAGAGATCAGTAGAGAGAGAGAGAGAGAGAGAGAGAGAGAGAGAGAGAGAGAGAGAGAGAGAGAGAGAGAGAAAGAGCACCATTAAAATAGTGCTCTCTCTCTCTCTCTCTCTGTCTTCCATACAGAACAATATCGGACGGTGCGCGGCATAAATTCCGGTTTCAACGGATGATGTATGACAGCGAATTTATTCTCGGCTTCTGTGGATTTCCTTTCCCGGGCACCATCCGCTTTCGAGCATTCTCCGTTGCCAGCGATAACTCGACCTTTTGTACATTACCGTTCAATTTCTTTTTCGCTTTCTCTCTTTGCTCCGCCCATCAAATGCGACAATAACTTTTCTGACAGGCACGCTAAGGAACATTTTCCGTGAATAAAGATTATTATTATTATTGTCAAGGAACCTAAAGCCTTTGTCACCACTCGATCAGCGAATTGTAAAGTCGGGAAGCTTTGACGCACACCGTGAATAGAAAGTCGAACGCGCAAGAGGGGCGAGAGGGACGGCAAGATTCTCCGCCGTCGATCGCCGCGGATTCCCGTCGATTTCATCCAAGAGCGAAGGCGCCTCGAATCGCGTCCCGGATATAACGCTACAACGGTAACGTAATCGGCGCGCGGAAATGGCGCGACGCAGAAATTTGCCGCCGGGGAATATTCGCGACGCAGGAGGAGGACGAGCAGGAGACACTCGACTGCGCGAGTATCAAATGGAAAATGAACCCCGCATGCTTTCTTACTCTATCACGGCAAACATCCGCGCAAATCGTATTTTCTACGTCAGCGGAGAGCGCGAGAGGATGCGAGACGCCGAGCCCGGGCTTCGGGAGTATATCGGGCTCCCGGGCAGGATTCGCCGCGAATTCTGCGGTAGAAAAGTGCACCGAACAATTTCGCTCGGAGCGATTTACTCGCGCCACCGAGTAAGTCGCCGTTGTTATCCTTGCTGGATACCTGGAGCGCGTACCTGCACGCACTCGCTGCCGTGAAACCGCTCGACCTGGGGACTTCCCGTCGGACTTTGGCAGCCACCCGGTATAATCCCGATGTACCGCGGACCATTTCGCGAATGGCTCTATTTTTATTCGACGGCTCTCACGCCGCCATGATGGCGTCTTTGTAGCCGGGGATTCATGACGGCGCGCGTGGAGTTACGTATCGAACGGAATGGCCGGTTATTGTCCGAGGATTTCGCCTCGCGGGAAGCGAGGGGGCATTGTGCGACCAGGTAAATTGGAAACACGCTTCCGGCCGCGCTGTGCAAAGCGTAACTCGCGCTGACGTTTCCTTCACGCGATCGAGTAATCCCCAAGGCAAATTTCTCGTCTGCTTTCCTCTCTCACGAGCGCTCGTCCTCCTCCTCCGGGAAAGCGAGACTCGCCTCATTTGCGCTTCGCCTCTCGCCTCTTCGTCGCAGCTGGAGATACTCTGATAAGAGTCTGGACGTAAGAGCGCCGGTTCTCATTGATCCGGCATGTCTTGTCAACTCCCGCTCATGTTTCAATCACAAAAATTATTGCTGCTCAGTGAGTGTATTGTTTATGCAAGGAATGAAATTATACGCGTGGCCATTGATTCGCTGTTACGTCGATCGCACACGCTAGTTCCTTTATTAATTCTTTACTGCTGCATTCTTTACTTTGCTGCATAGTGGTCCTCCCAGAGTACCACCTATATCATCCATCAAGCTTGTTTTCCCAATGATTTTTTCAATAATTTTTTAAATAATTTCCAATAAATAATAATTTTCTAATAAAATAATTTAAATTCTTTACGTGTTTCTTTAGCATACTTGGTACTGTTGGACTGCTAAAATGTTCCTCTAACTAATACGTCTTACTTTATAGATGACTTTTAGAGTCATTTCAAATAAGTAATTTGTTATTAATAAGCATACATTGAACACAAAACTGTCGTTTTTAAAGAATAAATTTGTTTACAGGAAATTTTAGATAATAACGTATACTTCAAAATCATTATCTGAGGATTTCTTGGGGTCGCTAAATACAAATCCGGTGTGAAAAATACAAAATTCAATACGGCGGACGGAATTTTCAAAATCAGTCGAATCTAAAAAATTTCCGAGTAACGAGTTTCACAAAATTATATTCACTAGAAAAAAAAAAAACGCGCATAAAAGGGTTGAATATATATTTTATAAGCGAAATGCTGCAAATTGTCTTGTAATTTATGACCGAAATATGCTCAGCGTGAATTTTTGCACACTACCACATATTTATCACCGCAATGCTTTTTCGACTTTCAATCTCAGAGCAGCGTGCACCGTCTGTTGTGCACGCGACAGGACGCATGTGAGCGCGGAAAGGATAAGTTAAGAATTTTGCCAAAACCGCTCTTACGTGCAGACTCTCATTAAAGGCTCGCGACGAGCCGGTTTCTTCTTTCTCCTTTTTCCCACCCACGTTAACGCGATCGCCGGCGCAGTCCTGAAACGCTGTCGCGTCGAGATAACCCGGTGGAGAGCGCGCGCGAGTGGCCGTGAAAGGTAGGTTTTCCGGGCGCAATTAAAGCTGAAACACGCGGCGAAAAGCGCTCGCGGCCAAGCGCGTGCCGCTCATCACGGCGGGCTGCGTTCCGAATTTCCGGCGGGTTTTGCGAATTAACCGCAGCGAGCCTCTCGATTCGCGCCTTTATTCTTCGCGGACGCGACGCAGCTCTGATCTCTCGAATTGTTTCATAGGCCGGCGGTAATTCGATTTCGACTTTACAGTATGCGACGAAACAGCCGCGCGGGAGATTGGTATTCGCAATTACTTAGTTTTTTCATCGCGTCGAGGCTTTTTAATTTCGCTGACTCTGCCCCCCTCTCTCTCTCTCGCTCTCTCGTACTCTGCTGTTTTAATCGGGGATTCGAGAGCTCTGCCGGGTCGAAAGGAATCCGCCGTTTTATTTTCGCGCGCACAAACGCGCGATTGGAAATTATATATCGCGCGTGTTGTTCAAACCGAGGCTGGCGGAGGAGAGAGAGAGAGAGAGAGAGAGAGAGAGAGGGAGAGTGGCTCGATAACGGTTTTACGAGAAACTATTTAACGTGCACGCTGAGCCAGCGAAAAAGATCAAATCGCTTTAAGCTCGCGCTCGCGTATCGCAATTTCATTAATCGCGAGACCCTCATCGACAGTTTCGACGTTCTCGTGCCTCCTCGGTGAATAAATTCAGCCCGGTTTTCTAATCGACGTTCTCGTCGACGTTCACACACACGCCGGACACGTGCTCGTCCAGGTAGCCGATCGACCAGAAAACGCAGCCCCATTTCGCCGGGCGGCGCGAACTGCATCTAAACGGCTACATGAGCGAGTCGTGTCAGCTGATGGTGAGAATTTGTTATCGTCGTGTCGCTGCCGTATCGCGCGCTGCGAAAGTAATTACCGTCGTCGCCATTTTCCCCGCTCTCGCCCTCTCTCTCTCTCTCTCTCTCTTTCTCTCATCGGCCGGTTGCCGTATGTGCCGGCGGTAAACGCGGGGTAAAAAAAAAGGAAAAATGGTGGAAGCGAAGAAACAACAAAAAAAAAAAAAAAAAACAACAAAGCACCGCGCTATTCTCCCGATGCCGAGGAAAAATAGCTTGTTTACCAAGTCGATTCAGCAAATCGCGCGAGATGTATATGGCGGCGGGGAATTCCGTTTGGAAAATGGCCATTTGGGTAACCCAATTTTGCGGGTCCGAGATAAGCACAATTCTAATAGCCCACGAGAGCTTCGGCTCCTCCGAGCCGTCTCGTAAAGAGTCTCAGGCTCGACAAAGAAAATCCTCTCGCGGGATCCTGTCGGAGGACAGGATTGCGCCTCGATGAACGCGCGAGGCCGCGAGTCGACGTCTGCGCGGGAGCACGCGAGTCGTCGAATAAAATATCGTATTTCGTCTCGGTAGTCTCGCGATTGCATATAACTGCGAATATCCTGTCTATTACTCCGCAGGAGTCGCGCGCGTGTGCGCGCACCGCGACACGCCTCGCTCTGCCGCACTCTACGAATCCTCGTTCAACGCGCATTCGCGCGAATGAAACGTCATATTTCGCGCCTCGCGAGTTACATGAGATTTTCCTCCTCCTCTCCCTCTTCTCGTTTCTCTTTTTCCCCTTTTTCTTTTTTTACGGCGCAGCTTAGCCGCGGACGAAGAAGACATATCTCGCCTGTGACGCGCTCGCGAAATCCGACATATCTTGCGCTGAAATTTCTCGTCTTCAACGTAAATAAAATAAATCACCCCCAATGTGTCCTCACGGCTGCGGATTTGTTCGCGCGTGATGCGAAGATTCCGCGTGGCTTTCCGCAAAAGTGAGAACGAACTTACAGACCGTGGCGGGCAATGGCGCACGGATTATCGCCGCATGCCATTAGCCGCCGTTCCACCCCAGCTCGCTGCTCCCCCGCGGGACATCAGATCCGTTCTGGAACGTCGAATTTGAATGTAGGCCAAGATTACACACATAGAGAGAAGGGGGGGGACGTGTATCAACGGTAGATGCGAGTGAGTCGTCACTCTGCAAGTGAATCGTCTCGCAAGTCGCATAAGTCGCGGGCGAGAAGCAGCCCGACTAGAAATTTATCCCATGGTCCTCATCAGGTTAACCTCAGTTCGACATCAGGTCTCAATAAGGTAAAATTATCGAGTCCTAGTAAGTCATGTAACGCAGCGTGGATATCAGGACCTTAGTGAGGATTTATAGTCAGATCCTTATTGAGTTACCTTATGGAATCCTTATTACGTTTTTTTTTCTTTCAAATTATGGCTGCTGATTACTCGCCACGGCTATATTGGATGATGACATTAGAAATAAGAAATGACACGCTGAAAATTCTTTCATGTCATTTCCAAATAAAAAGATATTTGCATGAAATAATATTTTAGATCGCTTGAGCATACTTGTAAAATGTTTCGGAAAAGAAACATAAAATGAATATCATAAGATCATTAAGTATCACAAGACATAAAGTAATGTTAAAGAGAAAAGTTGCATGTCACGTTAATTTTACAACTATTTATTGACTGCTAAAAATGGGATAGTTTCTACAGCATTTTACAAATATATTCAAGTGATCTGAAGTGTTTTTTCAATGCAAACATCTTTATATTTGGAAATGATACTCAAAAATTGTTTTGTTAAAACTTGATCATGCAAATCACATTAGGTACAATGAATAAGATCCGGACAAGGACCTGATTAACTGAACCATATTATATCATACACTAGGTTGGTACATTAAGCTCCTGATGTGGATCTAATCATTATAACCTTATAAAGGTCTTCCTTATACTCATTTGTCGTTAGAACATTATAAGAACTGACTTACTCAGGATTACCTTTCATTCACCCTATTAAGTCCTTATCAATGTTAGGTGAACCTGATCAAAATTTCTAGTCGGGAGCACACAATAAACTGCACGCCTCGTCGAGCTGAGTCGATGAAGAATCCGGTCGGAATCACGTCGGACTGATTCAGGCGGAGATCGCGCGGAAATAGACGAGCGATTTGATGTCTTTAGCATTTCAGCGCGATCTCCGTAAGGTATCATGCAGAACCGTACCTCGGCTGGGTTATCAATAATCAGTCGACAGTGATGCTTGCTTCTTACTGATCCTGATTACATCTATCCGTTCTGACCCAACAAGATGCAAGACCCGCTGAGATCAGAGTAGATC
This sequence comes from Harpegnathos saltator, assembly GCF_003227715.2. Classification (NCBI taxonomy): domain Eukaryota; kingdom Metazoa; phylum Arthropoda; class Insecta; order Hymenoptera; family Formicidae; genus Harpegnathos; species Harpegnathos saltator. The sequence continues at coordinate 1,012,100 of NW_020230682.1, read as the reverse complement.
AGAGTCTAGCTGAAGCGACCACAGCGGATCGCGCTGTTCGGAATAAAAATTCAGTAGTCACTCCAGACTTTCCACCGACGGGGTGCAGCACTTCGACGTGATGTCGATAATATATCATGCGTATTTGTCAAATCGAATCGAACTTTGTCGGATCGAACGGTCCGGGAAATCATCATGGACGTTCGATTCGGCTCGCTTGGCAATGTGTGTCCGAATGCTTCGTCACACGATCGCTCGATATTACGCGTTCGGCGACGCGTTTTCCATCTTTTAATAGTTAGAAAAAAGGGAGGGAGAGGCGCGCGAGAATGTGTAAAACGGGGAAGAAAGTATCGTTACATATTTACATTCGCGTAACGCGCGCGAAAGGATAGAAGGAGGCTGAGGGAAATTTTAGTAGAACAGGCTCCGCCTCATTTGCATGCTGCATAAAGTGGCCTCATTAAGATCGGACTACGCCTCCTCGGCGCGCATCTTATTTGCTCTCTCAAGTGCACTCGTGGTTATCGCAAATTTCACGCGAGGCAAAACACCCGAATAATTCGATTACGCGCGCAGGACGACGTGAATAAAATACGCGAGCCGGTTACGCGCGTTTACCCGAGAGTTGGTTCTCAACCGCGTGAAGAAGAAGAACAAGAAGTCGCGATCACAGAATCTCCAGCCTGTGACCCCCCCTCCTCCTCCTGCGAATTATCTTTTGCGCGGACTCGCGCGTCCGAGAAATATTAGGCGTTTCGGTAATTTTAAACGCTCGCTATAGTTGACTAGAGATATTTTGAAGATTGAGACATCATTTCAAAGCTTGAACATTTCGACGAATAATTTGTCATGTGCGTTCACAAACATAACCACACTTTTTAGTGCGATTGAAGATGGAACGCGATAAAGAGCATTTTCGTCATTTATTACTTTATTGCCATTCATTGGAAAAAAACTTGGCTGCCGATTCATCTCAGAAACTTATTCGAGGTCTGCACCATCAGTTGAAACGTGCGAGTATTGCTTTCGACGATTCAAAAATGGCGACTTTGATGTGAAAGACAAAGAACGGTCAGGTCAACCAAAAAATCCCGAAGTGATGCTGAATTGCAGGCACTGTTGGATGAAAATTCAGCTCATGTGCTTCAAGAATCGGCTGAAGCACCAAATGTTGGTAAATCAACCGTTTCTGATCGTTTCTGAACCGTTTATACGCAATGGGGAAGATTAAAAAAGAAGATAAATGGGTTCCACATGAATTGTCGGAACTGGCTATTCAAAATCGTTTAACCGTTCGCCCTTCACTGCTTTCTCGTCACGAATAGCAATTTTTGCGTCAAATTGTAACCGGCGATGAAAAATGGAACTCTTCTACGATAATTCTAAATGTAAAAAATCGAGGTTAGATCCAGGCCAAGCGTCGACATCGAGTCCAAAACGCAACATCCACGAAAGTAAGGTTTTGTTGCGCTTTTGTTGCGGCTTCAATGGCGAGTCTTGCCAGACGCCGCGCATTCATCAGACTGTGCCTCTTCAGATTATCACTTATTTCGATCAACGGTGGCTGGCTCTTCAAAATATACGAAGTAGTGAAAAAATGCCTCGATGAACGGATTGTTTCGAGAGACGAACATTTTTTATTCGCGGAATTCACTAATCACACCAGGAAAGCGGGAGACGGTTGCAGCTAGCGACGGGAAATATTTCCAGTGAAATATAATTTAACGTGTCTCTAAAATGTTTCCTTGCAAAAAGTCTCTCGAAAGTGTAACCGGGACACTTAATCGCACAATTCATCGCGCGTTGCAGTCGACCGCCGTGCGATGTGTGTGTCTTGCGCTTCAAAGCGGCGCGCACGTGCTAGTTTTCAGCTTCACGTCTCACAAGGACGCGAGGAGGAGGAGGAGGGGGAAGGAGCGAATCGTCGTCGGCGGCGGCAAAAGTCAATTCGCGTTCTCTCGGCTCGGTTCTCGATGACAGACGCGGTGCTTTCGGAAATTCATAGCGGGCTTTAAAGCGCATCGATGCGTCTCTCGCGCCGCTCCCGCCGATGATGAATGCGCGTTCCCGTTTGCACACGCTGCAAAAGATGTCTTGAGCCAAATACGCCGTATGAAGTCTCAGCCTCTCCCCTGCATTTTGAACAACCGCTTCTCCCTGTACTCTTTATTCATCGGATTCGGGACAAAGGGCGGCGGCGGCGGCGGCGGCGGCGGAAGAGGGAGGATAAAAAGGAGCGCGACCGCGATCTGTATCGCCGACAAATTCCCGTCCGGTTTATCGCGATAATAAAGCGGCTCCGTGGCTGCGGCCGCAATATCGCCACGGCCAATGGGATCTCGCCATGGCGGACGAGAAACTACGGCACAGCGCTAATTATCGGCCGGCTTTGTGCGCTCGCGAGCCGCGGCGGTCGACGTGCGTCGACGCTTAACGAACACACCTCGCGTATTCCGTTTACCTGCTGGAGCGCGCGGAAACGCGTCGCAGTTTGTGCAAGCACGGCGTGTGCGATCGCAGCACGGCACTGTCGCGGCTGCAATCGTCGCCCGTGAGTCCTCCGCAAATATCGGAAAGCACGCGCCGCGAGATTGCCGGCCGGATCGCGATCGCTGCGGCGGGACCGAACAACGCGAAACGACGCGATCCTCCGCCAAGTCGGCGGAACCTACGCACGCAATCGAGAGCAATCGAAGGATTTCTGATTAACCCTTCCACTGTTAGTGGAAAGTATACTTCCTACCTTTTCTTCATGCAATTTTACATTGCAAGTTACATAATTTTGAAGAACTAATCGGGAATTTGAGTTTTCCAGATAACTGAATGGTTGTTCAACATACTCCGATAGGTTTTTATACCCAATTATTCATTTGTGATTTTTATAACAAATCAAAGTTGAAAAAAATGCTTTTTTTTTAGGGAAAAATCGATTCTTCGGAGAGTATCGAATGTAGAGGTCTGAAATTTTCACCAAATGTTTTTCTGATGTTGTACAAAAACATATATTTTTTTTCAGTATTTTTTGCAGGTTAGATTTTTTTTATAAACAAATTCTACAAAAGTGGCCGAAATTTTATTTTATGATCGCTATATTGAATCCACCATTTTGAATTTTGCAAATCTAACTTCAAATTCGTAATCAGCGACCTGAAAAATCCATACACCATCAATAATAATTGGATTTTTCATTAATTTTGTACATCATGATCGCCATGTTGAGTCCACCATTTTGAATTTTGCAAATCTGACTAGATTCGTAATCAGCGACCCAAAAAACGTAGGACTACCAAATATTTTAATAATTTTCTCAAGGGAAGTTAATTCAGCAGTGAAAGGGTTAAATAGTCACCCGAGTAGGAAAATTAATAGGGCTCTGCTAAGGGCCTGATTATTTTTCTTTAACATTAATCGGACAAGATGTGTAACAAATGGGTCTTTATAAGGCAATATTATAATAAGGGCCTTATAAGGAAATATTTTTATTATTGCTTGAGCAAAAATATTCGTTCTTTTCGTTCCAAAAAATTTAGACTGTAATTTCTTTATTTTTTTATAACCCTGTCAGTATACGATAAGAATTTTTTATATTAAAAACATAGCATACTTTACAATAAAATATAGCATTCTTTATTTCAAAACGAAGGCAGTACTAGAAAAATCTTTGGAAGAAACTAATGAATATGGCGATTAATAAAACTAATAAAATTTGTTTTTAATTGCGGTATAATTAGAAAATCTATAAAAGAACCAGATAGAGCGTACCTACTAAAATAATACTAAACTATAACAATTTTATTGCACACTTCAGACTTTATTAATTTTCTATAACAAAACTTGATTTTTATATCTAAAGCTTCCTCTTAAAAGATCCTTTTAAATCCTCATCAATTCTCCTTATCAAAGCCCTATTTCGTAAAATCTGAGGTATCCTTAAAAGATCCATCTTGGGGCCTGATGTGGTAATAATGAGGCATCCCTTTTTAGAGCATTCTAGCCTTTATCGGGACCTTATACTTCACGAGAATGGCCCCAACAATGTTTTGCTCGGGTAATTGCAGAGGATTTTCGATTTTGACGAGACGCTGAGATAAACTCGAAAAATGTAAAAATCGCGCGACGTAAGCGACCGGCCTAAATAGTCTCTACTTTCGCGCAACAACGTTAATAAGGCCTGGTTGCACCAACATTATCCTGGTTCCAAATGAGACTCAAACATAAGTCTATCTTTATCTTTCTTACTAAATAAATAAAGACAGAGATATATATCCAAGTCTCACTCAAAACCAAAATCATCCTGGTGCAACTAGCACCTAAGATTCCTTAATCGCGCGTGATATCGGCTCGTCGTTCGTTTATTATCCAAAATAGAAGGAACGATTCCGTGCGAGCGTGCTTAATAGCGGAGCGGTCATAATGGCGGTTTCATGTTAACGTCCAGAGAGAGGAAATCGCGCAATCGGGAAATATCAGTAACCTTGTACTGAACATTAAAGCTATCTGTGCCGGTCTGTGCACACAAGCTCCAGAGAGGAAGAGAGAGAGAGAGAGAGAGAGAGAGAGAGAGAGAGAGAGAGAGAGAGAGAGAGAGAGAGAGAGAGAGAGAGAGAGAGAGAGAGGAAAAAGAAAGAAAAAAAGATCCTACCACGAGAGGAGGGAGATAACAGCGCGTGCATTGTCGTCGTTGTTTGCAGAAGAAGGATGCGCTGGCGAGCGGAACGCGCGTTTTCCGCGCGCGACGCGAACTTGCCCCGTCGCGAAACGGCGCGGCGCGTCGAGTCTCCGCGATAGCGGGCATCCTTTAAATTTTAGATAAGCCCGTGCGCGAGGACTCGCGGCTCGCGTCCCCGGCGAGGACAGCCAGGTAGACAATGAGTTCCCATCGTCGGCGGGGGTCAAGCGTCGGCCGAGAAGTCCGGCCTGTCGTCGAGGCGACGCCGCGCCGGCCGGGTATTCCCACGGAATTACCCGAGCTGCCGCTCGTCGGAATAATATTTGGAGTCTCACGAGGAGGGGGGGGAGGGGGAAGGGGGGATAAAATATTCGGGCGGCGCGGAAGCCCAAGTGGTCGGAATAAATTTCACGGGCGACGAGGAAAGGATTGGCAAGAGAAAGCCTGGATTAGAATGACAGAGAGGCGGAGGCGAGCGACGGGCTACGCACGGCTGTTTCGACGGGGACGGAGATGAAAAACCACGGCGGCGGCGGGAAGGGCAAAGGACAGGGATCAATCGAACCTCGAGGTCGATCGAGGCCGGCCTCACCCGCTCGGCCATTGTATCTGATAAGCGTGTTTGCTTAAACGTTCGATCGGGACGACATGGCCCTGCCTGGCCGCGTTGGCCTTTGCCTTTTACCCCCTTATCGCGGCTGATGCCTTCGGTCGCCGCGAATTATACTAATCTGAAGAGAGCCTCGTAAGAATACATCTGCAGTCGGATGGACAGATAGATGAAGTTCATTCGTGCCCCGCGGGGTATATTAACTCGCTGAAGCTCGCGGTGAATGGACATTGTTTTGTTGCCGGAAAGGGAGAGAGAGAAAGAGAGAGAGAGAGAGGGAGAGGGAGAGAGAGAGATGAGTAGAAAATGATGAAAGCGATTTACAGTTATTGAGTAACTCGAGCAGGAGGAAGGAAACGTTATTACAATTCCACGAAGATGCCCCGCTCGTGAAAGAGAATCATGCGGGAGTGAGAGAGGCAGAGTAACTTACCCGAGACCTTATTCAATTTTTATACAACTGTAATCGAAGAGCCTTTGTCGTGTTATGAAAGGAATTTTGGCGTATTATGATATAAAGAATAGAAAAATAGCTTTTGAAGTATCACGAAAGGAATTTTGGCGTATTGTTGATAGCCATCGTGAACACTACACTGTAAGAAATGTAAGAAATAATGTGTTAAATTTAACATATTTCATGTGTCTCAAATCATCCACTTTCATTTATGTGTTAATTTAACATACAGCAAATATGTTAAAAAATAACACACATAATATGTAAAAAATTAACACAAAAATTTAACATTTGAATGCCATCAAGAATCACAGTTTGTGTTAAATCGACATACAATGAATCTTACTTCAACATTTGGGAAAAGTAATGATTTATGATTTAATGAAATGAAAATGTTAATATTATACATTTAATACAAGATAACTGTTATAATGAGGAAAGTAACACATTTTAGGTATTGACTTCAACATATAAAATATGTCAATATGTAAGCAAGAATTCATGCATTTACATATAAATTGTGTTATTTTAATAGTTGGAAATGTCATTTTAACACTTGAAAATAGATAATCTTAATTTAACACAAGAAAGTCCAGGTAACACAACAACGATATATTAAATTAACACACGACTGTGTAAAACATTTAACACAAAACTTTCTATATACAAATAATTTTAACAAAAGTACGAAATGTTTTTAACTGTGTATTGATTATTTGAGGTTATGTGCGTAATACCACGCGTTAAAGTTAAATGTCAACGCTTTAAAATCGCGGAAGAACGGGAGGACATTTCAATCTGAAATTTTGCTCTGAGCTGTGCGCATTTCATCGGAAAGAATTAACTATCAGATCTAACATTTCGAGTAAATGTTCTTTTAAGGGAAGACGAAAAGAGCACGCGTACGGGCGAGTTTTATGTGATTACACGGGGAATGTTTGCGTAGAATTTTTCATCGCCGGACGGAAAAGAAATATGCGAGGCTCGCGCGAGGTCGAGGAAAGTCCGATACATCGTACTTTTATATCCCCGCCGCGTCTTTGCGCTTGACGGCCGAGAAGCCGCGAGAGGAATTTCTGTGTCGAATCTGATAGATTCCGGCGGCGAGCCGCCGTCGCTGCCGCTGCAGGCGCTGCCACGGAAAATAGCTTCTTAAACAAAGGTCGAAGGGCAGCCACCTGGCGTCGCTTTGTACCTCCGAAATTCCATTCTTCGGCGTCTCGCCGCGGAGACGTCGTCCGTCGTCTCGATCTATCCGCTCGCATTCTTTCTTTGCTTTCGCTGCCTCGAGACCTCTAATTCGGCTTGAATTTCGATCGCCGATTTGCAGAGGATCGCCTCGGCCCTCCGGACTTCCTCGAGTACAACGAGAAGCGACGCCTTCATTAAAACTCACTTTTTACAAATTCGCAATTCTACAGTGAGAAATCTGGTCAATCGAATCAGGCGGACGATTAGAACGTCTAATCACTCGGGGAGGCTGTTTGCGTTGCCGAATGCAAGCGCCGAGTAGCGAGCGCTCTGGCAGCGCAAGGGTCCTTTATTCCGTTACCAAGGACGCAAACGAAAATGTAGTAAATCGAGAGAGAGAGAGAAAGCCCATAGATCCCGCTCGCCGACGGTGGGAGCGGTTCCTGGCGATCCAGCGAACGCCTGATTGTGATTTGTGAGTCCGTGGCTTTCCGGGCTAATAAGTGCCGCGCGGCGCGGCGCGGCGCCGAGTCTCGGGTAGTCCGGGTCGATGATAAAGCGGATCCGGTTTCCGTCTCAAAGTCGGACAAAGTCGAACCCTTTGATCCAGATATCCGCTTCCGGAGGGAAAAGAATCGCTTAATACTCGGCTTTTCCGCTCGCACCAGTTGGACCACTTTGTCTCGCCCGGCACCTTCCTCCTCTTTACTCTCCCCTTCCCCCCTCCGTCCTGGCGACTCCGAGTGCGGTATTTAGTGCGGAAGTATGCAGAACCCGGGTCGTTGAGGTCGACGAAGAGAATCACGTCCGGGTCAAATCGAAATTAACAATTATCAGTCTCAAGGATCTCAAGGATTTCGTCGGGACGTCTGCGAGAGGCTCTAGACGTCGAAAATCGCTAAAACTGCCTTCGCAACGAGCGAGCTCGAGCCTGGCCGAGCGTGCGCGCGGCCTTGCGCGGCGGATTAGACACGATCGGGAGTTTGTAAATTAATCAGAGCCGCATTTGCTCGAAGGATCCCGGTCGGTGCTGAGTACACACACGCACACACATATACACACATAACAGCACTTTCAGCCGCGGAGGCGCGACAGAACTCGCGGCCGGATCCAATTACCGTCGCGGAGAGGACGCGTAATTAACATCTTTGACGATGTACGCCGGCATTAGGGTGCACGCTCGATGCTCGACGCGGGGCAGAGAGAGAGAGAGAGAGAGAGAGAGAGAGAGAGAGAGAGAGAGAGAGAGAGAGAGAGACAGAGACAGAGAGAGAGAGAGAGAAGATGGTCCCTGAAATTCAATTAGTCACGCGATGTGATTGCAGCGGGATTCCGCCGCGCGCAGGAGGGTTCCATCGCGCCCCCGCGGCGGGAATAATCAAAGCACATCCTGTTGCCGTATGACTTCAATAGCGGATTGTATCCAACGCGGACATCCGTTCGCGATGTCCCGACCCGTGTGTCTCGCGTCCGAAACTCCTGCGGGGAAGACGCACGCGGGGCGCGCGGGCCTCGCTACTCGTGTTTGAGTCGAGTGATGTTCCCGTTCGACTCGGCCGGATGTACTCGGTGTCCCGGTTATTTTTGAGACTTTTTGCAAAAAAGAAACATTTTAGAGACACGTTAAATTATATTTTTGACCTGAACGTTCCTTGTCTGTCAAATAAAAATCACCGCTTCTGAATCGTCGAAAGTAGTCTCGGAATAAGTTTCTGAGATGAATCGGTGAGCTCTGGCAGCCATTTTCTTCGAAGCAATAAAGTAATAAATGCTCTTTCATTGTCGCGTTCCATTTTTAATCGCCCTAAAAAGTGTTTACAAACGCACACGTTGACGAATTATTTGAAACGTTCGAGCTTCGAAATGACGTCTCAACCTTCAAGATATTTCTAGTGGATTCGCAGTTACCTATAATGAGCTCTCGAAACTATCTTCTGAGTACTTGCGCGAAATCTCAGTTTCGGCGGCGAGTCGAAACGAATATCTCGATACTTGGACTCGATTGCCCGCGGACGTCACGGTTTTTCCATAATTCTACGTAATTCCGCCGAGACGGCGCTCTCCCCCATTTCAGATGCGGCCGAGGATAACACACCCATTTATATCATCCAGATAAGGACGAGTCGGCGCCGGAACTTTATCCGGAATGAAAGCAAAGCCTCGGAGAGCGAATTATGCCCGGCGGACGCGTATAATCCGACCTCGGCTCGATGTAAAACGCCAGGCCGGCTGCCATCGCGGGCTGCGAACTCGGCGGGCGTGACATTCGGCGGGCCGGAATAAAATGCTTGTTGAAACATTTATACACGCCGTCGTCCACCGTTGTGTCGCGCCACTACGCGCCGGACTCGATAAACAAGCGCTACAAAATCTCGACGAGAAAGACGGCGCGAAGATATCGGACGAGCTAGCGACGTGTCTCGGAGCAGAATAATTCCGCGATAAATTGCGCCTCGATTCGGGGGGGAGGGGGGAGGAAGAAGAGGGCGGGTATATCACTTCCGTGCCGCCTCGCGAATTATACGGATCGTTATTGGTTTTCGTCCAACGGGGAGAAGAGAGCCTCGGTCTTTCGAGGATGGGGAAATCGAAGGCGAGGAAGCAGCGGCGGCACGACGAAGAGAGAGAGAGAGAGAGAGAGAGATGGATAGACAGGGAGGGGGGCGAGAGGAAAAGGAGGAAGCTCGCCAAGACTAACGAATTTATTTTAGGTCCGACTAATTGGATTGCTCGAAATCCCATTACACCCAGCCCCGCCGGAATCCATGCGCGTCCCGCCTTATCCTTGTAAACGCGCATCAGTTTGGCGGGCTCCTTTGCTGCAAGACTATCTCGTCTCTGTGTGACAGCGTCGGGGCGAGAGGATCTCCCGGGATGCTCGCGCAAAGTGAAGAAGCGAGCGGGAAAAAGTTGCGAGACTACATTATCTGACGGCGCGCGAGGAACGCGCGGAAGCAAAAAGAAGCTGTCGGAGGACCTGCTCCCATCGTCTCATTTAACCCAGGAATACTCGCAGGACGGGGAGAACAAGATCTCTCATCCTCGGGACGAGCTCGTTACTGTCGTTGCACCCCTTTCGCGCTACAAGTTCCCGTAAAGTCCCCCTGATCTCCCGCCTGCGATATTTAACGCAACCTGGTTCGAGAGCATCGCACGCCTCGACGAAGACCCAACTGGAGATTTTTACCTCTCAAGAGAGCGTCATGGAATCGGATCCGAGAGCGCGACAATTGCGCGATAGGGTGCGAGGGAAAATAAGGTCGAGAGTAAAAAATCCGCCGTGGACGAAAAGTAACTCCACGCGAGCGTACGCTCTCGCGAATTGCATTTTTCTCTCCTCTTATTTGAACGTCTTTTCTGTGGCGAACGGGCGTCACATGTAGCTGATTGCCTAGTAATAACCATGGCGAAACTCGAAGAAGCAGAAGCGGAAAAAGAAGAGGAAGAAAAAAAGAAGAAGAAGAAGAAGGAGGAAGAGGAGGAGGAGCAAAGATCGCCGCGGGGAAACTTTTCCACGGAATGACTCTCGTCCCGCTTGAATGTACATCCTTGTCGGTTACGGAGCACGCAGGAAGTCATTCCGCGAGCTGCTGAACACCACCGCAGGCTACTCGGCGACGAGGCGGATTACCGGTAGGCGCGGTAATTGAGGGATCGCCAAGTTCACGAGGGGGCGGCGCACGGCAGTCTTAAAATCCAATCAGACCATCGCCGGGCGGTGAATATACATGAGATGTCCTGCGAAAATCGCTGCCGAGCGGCCGGAGAAAAATCCGCGAGCTGCGGGATGCGACGCCGAAAAATACCGCCCCGGCTGCGGATTTTAATCCCCTCTCCCTTCCCTCCGTTGTCGGTCTGTCATTTTTAATTAAGCGACTGCTCGTGCAAAGAGGAAGCGGTGTTTCCTCCTATCGATTTCGACCAAAGGATCGGCGAGAGCGAGAGGCTGTGCTTCCTTTTTTCGGTGGGTTGGTGGGGTGATTAATTAACCGAGGGATTAATAGACCGTGAACTCTCCCTCGTAGCATTGCCGCGATCCACGCGAGAGAAGGCACTCTTCGAGACCCTCTCGGCGATTTTAATCTATTCGCTTTCGGCTCGACCGCGATATCGCGGCGGAATTGATCGACGGCTCTGTAAGAGAAGCGCCCATAAGAGACGACGATGTCGAGATCCTCCTCGCTACGACGAGGAACTGACGGCTATAAGTAGTATATTATCGGGGAAGATCCTTTTTCGACTTCAATCAGCGAAACTTTTCGCCGCGCCCTGTCGATACGTAAGGTAGAAGACCCTCGGCGGCTGATTGCCAAGGAACTTTCAATCTCAACGGAGACGAGCGACGTCGAGCGAAGAAGCTCTCGAGGAACGGCCGCGGCGCAGCTCTCATGCCGGCAGTCGCGAAAGTTTACAAGTCGATGATCGCGCCCCGACACCGGTGATGACTTTCTCCAACGACAGATTATCGTTTAGCATTCTGTCGATATCGCGCAGGTGTTGACGATTCGCTCGCTCTCGTGTCCGAGTCGATGCGGATATGATCGCGCGTGATGCGAATCGAGTAGCGACTAGACGTCGCGGTGAAATCTTGGAAATGGCAAATCCGTCGTCGGTTTCCACGCGGTTGTGGCTCGATCATAATTCCGATCAGCTTTTTCGACAGCTCATGGACCCGGAAGACCCACGCAATGCGTTAATGCTGTTAATAATTTTACATTGAGCAACCGTAGGAGTCCAAGTGTTCAGGAGGGAATTACATGCGGAGCGGGCCGTTTTTAAGGCTATTTTTACGAATTTTTTCAACAAAAACAGTAGGATCAATGGACTTGAAATTTTCACAGTGTATTCAATAATGTTCAAAGTATAAAATAAATTTGTTACTATCTACATGGAAAATTTACATAAGATTTTAAACGCGTTTATCTGGAAACACCATTTTCTTAAACTGTCTACACGATTATGCGAAAACTACTGAACCGAGTAACTTGAGATTTTTACACAATATACAGTAGACGTGTAGCTTTCGCCCCTTACCTCGAACACAGTTATATTTTATGTTATTCATTTTTTTTAAACACGATTACAACTTGAGAAAAGTTTCATTTTTGATACTTTTTTCTTTGTACAGTCATTATTTTTCCAAACTTGGCTCCACTGTCTTCACTTTGATACGGATTATAATGGCAACCGTATATTTTAAAAATCTTTCTCAGTTTTTGAATAGTCTCAGAGTAGTGAGAGAGGCCCGGAATGATGTCGACAGCAAACATAGAGCTCGCAAACGGATGACTACATTTTTATTTATAATTACAAATTGGATCAGTTGTTGTGATTCAATAAAATAAATTTTATTGAATCACAAAACAACTTTGAACACATTAATGAATATACCGTGAAAATTTCAAGTTCACTGATCTTACCGTTTCTGTTGAAAAAATTCGTAAAAATAGCCTTGAAAACAGCCTTCCGCATGTAATTCCTCCCTCATAAGGGGACCTCTCTCTCTCTCTCTCTCTCTCTCTCTCTCTCTCTCTCTCTCTCTCTCGCGCGCGCGGCTAAAAACAAATCGCAGGTTGGCAGTTACAGACGTCGCCGTTGGTGCGAGCTGACGCTTCTATCTCGGGACACATTTAAATCGCGAGGCTGCAGGAGGCGGCGGTGCGAGCGAGACGACGCTGCTTTCGCCCGGACGCCTCGATGGCTCTAAAATCGACAGGAGCGGCGAAGAGCCGCACAGGCGGCGCCGCGATATACGCGAGAGCGTCAACAGGCGACAGGATATTTTCCGCCCGCACCTCCTAGCGCGCGCAGTTTCCTAACACAATTAACTGCAACAGCCTGCAATCGAATTAGCCCGTATCGGAAGCTGCATCGACAGGAGTTGCGGCAGTTTTCCTGAACGAGTCTCGCGGCGACCGAGTTCTCGCAGCACGGATCGAATCGACTTTTTTCCTCTTTTCCGTCTCTCTCTCTCTCTCTCTCTCTCTCTCTCTCTCTCTCTCTCTCTCTTTCTTTATTCTCTCTCTACTTATAACTCGGTCGACACCTCTCGAGCGACGGCATCTCTCGCGGATAACGCGACCCCCGAGCTGGAAATGTGGGTCGTGCACGGGCGAAAAACAGGGAAACATTTCGGAGTCAACGCGCGTTCGCGTTTATTCTGGTAAACGAGAACCGAGTGATTTCACCCGACCGTCCTCTCCACCCTTCGTACCCTTCCGAGGTACAAGATCTCGCATCGTGACGCGTGTGAGTGAGAAAGTGGGCAAATTCCACTCTCCCTCCTTTTGATTGATCATTTGTTTAAGTATTTTTTCATCATCTGCTTATCCCTCGCCTATTTTGACTTATTTGTTTATTTATTGTGATTTTTATCCAGTTGTTTATATCCACGTTTGCCGCTTTATCCTCTTTACTCCTTACGCTTTCATCTCCGCCCTCGTGGCGCGTTTTTGACGCTTTCTCTTTCGTAATTTCAACAACAAAGAAAAACGACACTTTCCCAGACGTTTCTTTTTCTTTTCGCTGCGTGATTTGCCTGCATACTTCACGCTCACTTCGACTTTATCATTCGGTTTGACTCGGCGATAAAAGAGACGTTCGTTCGCACGCTCGTTGCCACGCGACAATGAGAGAACACCGTTGGCCATTGAAGGAAAGAAAACGAAAGGAGAGAATCTTTCATTTGTTCTCAAGATTGAAATCAAGTTCGCGAAAAGTTGCTCCTCCCTCCTCCTCTCTCACTCGACTCGACGTTCGATATCTCGAGGCTCTTGGCGAGGGAAAGTCGAGTCGAGGTAGAAAGCGAAGAAAAGCGCGGTGTTTCCAGCAAACAACACACGGCGACGCGACAATCCCGGAGATGTCTGTAAGATTTGGAGTATACCCGCCGTTCCGTAAAGTCCCTCTTCGCCATTTTCTCACACTCGCTCGGCTTGCTTTTCGACAAAACGCGCTCGCGCCGCCGTATCCGGGCGAGAAAACAAACAGCAGGTATCGCGTTCGCCCGGATGGATTTTTCAGCGGCCTCTCTGCTGGAAAAATATCTTCGGGTATCGTGGACGGCGCGAGGATAATTTAAACGACGAGGAAAAAAATTGCGACGAGGACGCCTCCCCCCTTCTCTCTCTCTTTACCGAGAGAGCGATGATGCGACGCTTTTAACAGAACGAGATCTCTCTCTTTCTCTCTCGTTCGCTTTGCCGCGCCGAAAATTGATCGCCGGTGTGCGAAATAACGTTTCTTCAGGAAAACGGCGCTCCTCCCCGTAAAAGGAGGAAGAGAGAAAGAGAGAGAGAGAGAGAGAGAGAGAGAGAGAGAGAGAGAGAGAGAGAGAGAGAGAGAGAGAGAGAGACAAAGTCAGCAATTACGCGCAATCATCGTCGGCGGAGCTTGCCGGCCTCTTTCGCCTCGCCTCGGGATAACTCCGTCACTTCAGGAATACGACTACGCTAATGAAGCGCGCACGAAAGCGCGATAACTCAAATTGACGGAGATCGTTGTCGCTATTCTGTGATCAGCCAGGTCGCAGCCAACATTCGGCCGACATTCAATTAGCCGGCGACCTGCAGTTACACGCGAAGCGCGAGCCGCGGATCATTGAGGGAGCTATAACTGGGGAGTAACCGGTTCTCAATGGTCGTGGTGGGGCTCGATGTTTAGCGGCAAGATACGCGAATAGCCGAGATTCTCTCGCGCTCTTCAGCGATTACGAGTCCTAACACGAGACCCAGCACCACTACTGCTGATTCCCCGCATGCGCTAAATACTTGCTAAACAGCGATCGCGAGCGGCAACTTTGGCCGTACGTCTGGCTGTTTGTCTGACGCGATGAAGTTGCGCGATGGCGAGCTGAAGCGCCAAGTTGCCCCCCAACTTGTACCTCGTTCCCCCCCCCGCCCCGAAATTTGCCCGAATTAATTTCGGAATTTCAAGTGGAGCCGCGGAGAGCCTCGGTGATAATCGAGCAAGCTCGACGTTTGAAAATCGCGCGGTAGTCTCGACGATTAACAGCAACTCGAGCGATTCTCCTTTCTAGCAGGTACAGGTGCAGCGGTAGCGATGATCGGAGCCAACCTGCGGTTCGGCATCGGCGCTTCCGGAAATGTCACGTCCAACACCACCAAGGTGTTCCAGTGTCATCCCGGTGGCGTGACCGAGGCCACCGTGATATTTAGCCTGGGCGCGCTGGGGATGGGGGCCAACATTATCCTCATGGCGCTGATACTGGCGAAGCGACAGCTGCGTAGGTACGTGTAATATGTAATAATAATCCCGAGAGAAGAGAAGGGCGCGCTTTATAAGCGCCGCGCGCTTTGCACACCGACTGATCCGAAAATCCCCGCGTCGCGTCCAAAGTCAGTTCATACGCGCGAGACAAAAGCTGTGTACGCTGCGCAGACCGGCGTAATAGCCTTAACAAGCAGAACAAAGTTACCAGTGTCTTGGAAACATATAAATTCCTCTCTACACGTTAACATAAATCTACCGCTGTGACAGGATCGTCCCTTCTACTTTGAGTAACAAACAAAGACTAAGGCAATGGGAGAAAATTGCCGACCAGTTCCTAAATTGTACCGTCTTTATGTCTCGTAGAATCCGAAGGCTTAGCGCCATCTGCGTATTATGCGAGGTTCATCCATCACCGTGAAGTTAATGACGAAAAGTGAGCGTCATATTAAAAAAACAAGTAGAGGTCTTTTTAGTTTTAAAAGTAGATTTTACCCGCTTTTACGTAAGGAATCTCAAAAGTTTTAAAAGTTTATTAATTTAGCTGCTTGTCATTTTTATACATCAAAATTCATATATTTATATGGTATAATTTGGACATAATCTTGCTCTGTGTATACTGTACAGCATTTGAAAAACGCGATTTGCCTCTTATATATCGTACGATCTATTAATTGCCTACATTGTACAACTTGGAGATTTCCAAGGAAAACTACAATAGCCTATGACTATTAAAATCTATAGAAAGCAATTTATTTTTTACTTTTGTGTTACTAATTTTGTGTTATTTCTGTTTTAAATAAAAAACAAATTTTTTTCTGATAGTTGCTTATTTCTTTATGAAGTTTCTAGAAGCGAAAATATTTTATTTCTGTAATTTTAATTTCAAGGATATAACAGATAAATTCTGCAATTTTTAGTTACGTGGTCAAAGAATGATTTTATAAATATAAAAAGTCAATTTGCATATAAAATAAATTTTATATAGAAACAGATATAATTTTAATAATTATTTTAACAAGTAATTTTGACGTTTATTTTTATAATTAAAAAATATTCTTTTATTTTGTCATACAAACTGCGATTCCAATTAATTACATAGTTCAGTTTCTAAAAACAAAATTATATTTTTGTAACTTTAATATGTTCATTCTTTTAATTAAAAAATTGTTTTGCTCTTTTATATAAATTGTAATTTTAATTAAACATGTTTGATTAGTTTAAATTGTTTATATTTTATCTTTATGCTTTCATAGTTTTTAATGTTGATACGATAAAGGAAACATGATGCAATTTGGGAAACTAGTTACAAAAGTTGTACTCGCAGAGATTTAAAAAAAAATGTATATGTGCAACAAATCTCATCATCAAAAAAGATCATAGAATATCATAACCGATCAAGGGTAACCTCCTCATCAACAAACTCAGTCTTTGTCCCATTCTTATCGAGCATTTGCAAATTATGAAAAAAAAAAAGAAAATGAAAATTGGGTCAATACAGACAACCTTCCCCTATATACGATAAAAAAAATCCCAACAATTCAGTTGCGCAAAATCTTGAGGCTGTTGTGTCGGTTTGTATACGCAGGAGCGAGAAAGAGAGAGGGGGAGGAAGAGAAAGAGAGAGAGAGAGAGAGAGAGAGAGAAGCACTTATCAGCGTTCCAGGGTACATCCTCCCGGAACAAGCGATTTCACAATATTATGAATAAAAGTAACAAGTACACATAGTGAAAGGAGGATTACACGAGAGAGCCGAGGAGAAGCTACGATCGAGGTAAACAACGACGCAGCGGAGTAAGAGAGAGAAGAAAATGAACAGATGCAATGCAGTGTGAAAGAAAGGGAGGTATCCTTCCTTGTATTATGGAGGAGCGTAACTGCGAGACGCGCGTCCCTGCTCGTCTTTCATGTCGCCCGTGCGACATTATATCGCGAGTTCAGCGCGTTCGTTTGATAGGAACACGCTGCGATAAAGTCGCCGCCGCGTCGCGCGGAGTGTTGCTTTCCCTCCCTCGTCGTCTCCCTTTTCTGCCTTTTTTTATCTTTACGCTCCCGAATAAAATTTATGACCCAAGGGCTCGCAACCTCAATCTCGCAGCATCAGCCCTCGCGGCCAGGGGAGCTTATTAAACTTTATTTCAACTTTATTTCGGTAAACGCGCCGCACGTGCTGTTTACCGAATAAAGTTTCCGACGTGTGCCGTTACTCGCGAGTAAACATAATATTGACCGATCGAAATACACTCCTACCCCCCCCTCTCTCTCTACGCTCCGGTCGGAGATACGCGCATCACAACAGCGGACGCGTTTCCCATTATCGATCTCGTATGGGCTCCCGGCGTTGACTAACGCGGAAATCGGTATCCCGCCGGCCACAAGTGGTCGCAAACGAGGAGCGATCGCCGCGAACGAGCCGCTTCTCGTCAGGGAAACTTGGAGGAACCTTACAGTGTACATGTAGGCGGATTTCCGGGTCGGGACGCGAGTCAATGTCGGAGATTGCTCGAGCCTAGACATAATCCGGGCTCGGTATTAGAGCGAGATGTGCTCGCCAAGCCTCGGCGGCGGCGAGCGGGAGGGCTGGCTGGCGCAGGGGGAGACGCGTTGACGCGCAGTTTAACCCCGGTATTCACAGGTGGTCTCAGGGTCTGTTATTTCACCAAGCCATGGTGGACTGCGCGAGGGCCGCTATATTGCTACCTCTGGGCTCCAGTATATTGAATTGTCAGCCCGTTAACAAGTGCTCCCTGGTCGAGACTGCCTTCCTGCTGCTGGTGACCGTTTCCACGGTAAATATGCTAACGACCGTGCTAAACGACAGCCCGGTGTTTCCGGAGAGCGACGAGGAGGAAGACCTGACGGCACCCCTGCTGATGGACTCGCCCCAGGTGAGAAGCGCCGAGAAGCCGAGCCACTCGGCGATTTCAGACAACCCGCGGAGAGTCTCTCTCTCTCTCTCTCTCTCTCTCTCTCTCTCTCTCTCTCTCTCTCTCTCTCTCTCTCTCTCTCTCTCTCTCTCTCTTCCTCGAACCACGAGGTCGAGGGTCCACTGTCGCGGTTACCCTCGTGATGGATCGTACAACCGAGCCATTTCCACGCTCCGCTAAATGAATTATGGCGTCGCTCGATGAAGCATAGACGCTGTTTCCGGAAGAGCGGCCCGAGTCAAGTTCAGTTAGATGAATGAAAAACGCCGACATAGCAGCGAAACGCGCGACTTTGTAGACAACGATCGTCTATCTTGCGGCGGAGGGAGAGAGGGACGGGGGGAGATTTGCATTTAACCGCAGCATTGTGATGGCGAATTCAACGGTGAGTGATTGCGGCGCAAGCCGCGCGCGCGCGCGCGGGGGCAGGGGAAAGAGAGAGAGAAAAGGAAGAAGCGGACTTTTTCAAAGGGCAAATTAACCGACAAGCTGCATTTCGCAAAAGTGCTGCAGCCGGCAAAAAATGGACCGGCGAAGGTTGAGCGGCTCCATTAAAACGTCGTGCTCGGGACCTTTCGAGGTTGTCGCCGTTTACAAACGCGAGGGTAGATTTTTTCAGGAACTCCTGGAGTCATAATTCCATCTCTCGTCGGAGCAATCAGAAAGAAGTTGAACTCGTTGAACGACGCTCGCGCTTCCGCCGAAATTTATTTCGCGCTCGTTTCGGGATATTTAATTAAGAATTCAAGAGGAGAAACGTGTTTCACCTCCCCCCTCCCTCTCTCCCCCAATCGAGACGCTACCCGCGCTTGAAAAGTTCCACGCTGAATCTTAGCGGCATTATCGCAAGCGTCGGCTGAGAAATTGGCGCAATTAATTCGCTAACGAGTCGGCTCTCCCGCGCACATGTGGCAGCCGCCGCTCCCGAATTAATTTAACGCGCTAACCCGCGCGCGTCTCCGAGTAACACTCAACTCGCTTTTGCCGAGGACAAAGTCCTAACGACGCCGTCGTCGTTAAGCATGCGCGCGCACGATACCTATTATTAATTAAGTTATTCCCAGCCGCGGCGAAATTGCCACTTCCATTTCTGCCGGCGCCGGGATTATCATTTCCGCGTTTATTCCTGCTGCCGCGCGTCGCGGCTTCCTCCTTCTCAATCCTTCCGCGACTTCTTCCGTCCGCGATCGGCAGCCCCGGAAATGCGTGCGTCACGTTTCGTGCGGGATCTCGAGGATCGGCGATTATTAGCGACAATGCGGCGACTTAAAGTGGCATTTCCTGTACCTGCCGACGAACTTGCCCCGGCTCCGGCGGGTCCCAACTCCCTTCGCGATGGCGAATCAATTGCGGATTACAGGGTCTCGCCGAGACACGCCGGACTTTGGAGTTTGAGCCAGGCTTTGTCGTAAATTCGTCGGGCTGACCGGTCGCGGTGCTCCGAGTGAGAGCGCACGCTCGATCGAGCGAGTGAACATTCGCGAAATCTCGCGGAAGTCTTCGCGAGAGTGTGTTCGCAATCGTGCAACGGAGATTTACAGCCGGCGATGATGGACGTTCCTCTCCGACAGCACCTTTACGCTTTTGACGAGGCAAATGCTCCAATAGCCGGATATTTAACGGCGCAATGCTACGATTGCTTAATTTTATAAAGATGGAAATATTAAGATTCATTACTAACAAGTAAACCTACCCAAGTGTTCCACTCCGATTTTGATGAAATTTTGCATGCGTATAAAGCATCAAAAAATATTAGACACGTATCTTTTTACATCGGCCCATATTTTTTGAAAGTTCGTGTACATTTATTGATTTCTTGTGAGTCATGTATCTCAAGGTCTTCGGAATTAAAAACTATATAATACATAATCAAATTTAGAAAACTATATTTAATAATATATATTTCACATAACACAAATGGTGGACTTAATATAGCGAATTGTGTAGAAATGTGCTCATTCTCATGAAAATCGGCACACAAATTTCTTCTCTTAAAATAAGTAATAAGTATGTAAGTAGCATAATAATAATATAGAATTTTGACAGAGCTTCCATTTCAAATACTTTATAACTGTTATAGATTGTTTTCAGGATTTTTTGTACGTGTTCATAGAGCATGAATATTGCTTGAAAAAATGAAGGTTGGTTTTAAATTAAAATTAAAATTTAAATTAAAATTAATTTTTTCAATTTTTTCAATTCCAAAAATTGATGGAGAAATTTTTTCAAATGTTCATCTGTCATGATGAATCCGACATCTTGAGTTTCAAAATCTGATTTTAGATTTGCTTCTTACTCTGAAGACTTTGAGATATGTAAATCACAGAAAATTAATAAATGTATGCCAATTACGACAGAACCATGATATTCTTTAAATATCGATCCGCCGTTTTGAAAGTCTTAAATTTTCTGGTGAATTCGGATTTGGTAACATAGAAACAACTGATGTGTTCCTCTGGAAATATTATTTTCTCAAACATTTCGTGATATTGAGCATTTATGTATAGAACAAGAAAGTGAAAAAATTGACATTTTAGGGGTGGTTTCTACCCTTAAAACGCTTTATGCGCCGATATAAAAAAATATGTGTCTAATATTTTTCGATGCTTCGTACGCATGCAAAATTTTATCAAAATCGGAGTGGGATACTTGAGCATCAATACTCAAGCAATTGTCGCGATCGCTAAACTCTGTTGACTCAATATCCGGACATAATTAATATGCAAATGAAATTTCCCGTTTTATTGAATTTGCTTTTTATCGATTATTTGAAAGCGTGCCATAATCATTATTTTCTTTTTTTGAACATTTTATAAACAACTATACGTCTCGTTTAAGATAACAATTATATACTTTATTTTAAATTACGGACTGTTTTGTTAAGTTTTCTAATCTCTTTCGCGACTTTTATCTTTTTATTGACTACTTCTAACTTCTTCTTTACTGCCTGTTTTTTTCTTTTTCGCCGAACATTTCTGAATATCGACAGGTTTCAATTAAATGTTAATATTGCGCTAGAGAAAATATTTGAGATTAATAATGACAAGTTTCTGCACATATGTCCGGCAATTGGTACTTTTACATTAATTGCGAGGAACGTTCCGTGTTACACGCCGCGGGACACGAATCGCCGGATCAAACGCGCGATGTTTCGATTGAAATTTGCCGATTTAAATCCACCCACATCCTCTCTCTCTCTCTCTCTCTCTCTCTCTCTCTCTCTCTCTCTCTCTCTCTATCCCCCTTTTTCTCCCCTCACGGATCTAATTCGCATAAATTACCATCGTTGATGAAGAATAATTTAGTTAAAATAGTCCGCGGTCGGCGTATTCATCGTCGCATCGAATGTTTCGGTCGAGTCGCGGGAAAATTGTGCGGAGCGAACGATTAGTCCGAATCGTCAGAATTGATCGGTGCAATTCACAAAGCCAAGCAAGACGCGATTGTCAAGCGAGGGCGAGCTGGACGAAAGGCGAGACGCGAATGAGCCTCCGCTCTGTTCGCAGTGCGTGCTCTTCGGCACCTTCATGATCTGGTTCGCCAGCATAACCATCAACCTGGGGCCCACGTTCCTCAGCGGGGCCTTGGCAGCGAACACGGAGAGCGGCCACAACGCGCCTAGCTGCCCGCTGGTGCATGGCCCGTTTCGCCACTACATTCTCAACGTCCTCTGGATTATCATCAACGTCATCTGCGTGGCGCTCACGCTTTTCCATTTGAGAAAGTTGCACCGGGACCTGACGAAGGCTAACGTCGAGGCGGTAAGCGAGAACCCGCTCCGCTGTTTCATCCCTCTTTCCCTCCTCCCTTGCCACCGCTTTCATTCTCTTTGTATCTAGGGTTGCCAACTGTCGGGTTTTGACCCGGACTGTCAGGTTTTCAGAAATCTTGTCCAGTGTCCAGTTAATAAGTCAAACTGGACGTCATATGTCCGGTTTTTAAGTTATATCTAATCCCCGACTAGAAATTATGATCAGGTTTACCTAACATTGATAAGGACCTAATTGATAAGGACCTAAAAGGACCTAGGGTGAATGAAAGGTAAGCCTAAGTAAGTCAGTCCTTATAATGTCCTAACGACAAATGAGTAAGGAAGACCTTTATAAGGTTATAATGATTGGGTCCACATTAGGACTTTAATGTACCTACCTAGTATATGATATAATATGGTTCAGTTAATCAGGTTCTTGTCAGGATCTTATTCCTTGTACCTAATATGATTTGCATTATCAAGTTTTAACAAAACAATTTTTGAGTGTTATTTCCAAATATAAAGACGTTTGCATTGAAAAAACACTTCAGATCACTTGAACATATTTGTAAAACGCTATAGAAATTATCCTTTTATTAGCAGTCAATAAATAGTTGTAAAATTAACGTGACATGCGACTTTTCTCTTTAACACTACTTTATGTCTTGTCACCTTGTGATACTTAATGATCTTATGATATTCATTTTATGTTTCTTTTCCGAAACATTTTACAAGTATGCTCAAGCGATCTAAAATATTATTTTATGCAAATATCTTTTTATTTGGAAATGACATGAAAGAATTTTCAGCGTGACATTTCTTATTTCTAATGTCATCATCCAATATAGCCGTGGCGAGTAATCAGCAGCTATAATTTGAAAGAAAAAAAAAACGTAATAAGGATTCCATAAGGTAACTCAATAAGGATTTGACTATGAATCCTTACTAAGGTCCTGATATCCATGCTGCGTTACGTGACTACTAGGACGCGATAGTATTACCTTATTGAGACCTCCAATTGGGATGTCCAAATGAGGTTAACCTGATCAGGACCATGGGATAAATTTCTAGTCAGGTCAATGGAATGAGAGTTCAGATTTTTTAGCAATGTTTCTTCGTTTCAAGCGCCTACAAACGATCGAGCGCCACGAAAAGCCATTTAGTAGATGATCCGCCGGTCCGTCATTCCATATATATTAAAAAAGTAATAGTTTATTATTTTATTCAATCAAATCTTGTTTATAAAATTGTTTGGAAATTAATATTGTAAATAAATTCTTGTCATATTTTTTGTATTTAATGTAACGTTATGATTATTATTTCTGGTTTAGTCCGGTTTAGTCCGGTTTGGATTTGTTACCAAAGAAGAAATGTCCGATAACTTTAACTTTTGGATTTGGCAACTCTATTCGTATCGCGGCTCGCGGAAAGCGCGGCAACTGGATTATCGTTTTTCTCCGAAATTGGCTCTGAGGCGCTTTGGAAATAAATACAAACGCGTCATTATCAGGGGAACGGCAGAACGTGAGTGAAGTCTCACGTCGCCGGAAATAGCAGAGAGAGAGAGAGAGAAACGCGCGGGAAATACGATAAACTGCGGCTGGCGCTGGCGCGGCGTGTCAGGTTGGGATAAAGAAATCGCAGAGCGACGTGCGGGATCAGCCGTCTCCCCGCTTGACGCTATCTCGCGCCCGAATTGCCATTCGACCGAAATCGCGCAAATTTCCCCGTCTCGGCCCGTATGACCGTGCTTATCTTCAGGTGCGAGTCGCCGGTCTCGTCGCAACGCTCGTCAACGTGACAGGAGGACACCAGGGTGCGACGAACGCGCTCGGCTCCGAGGACGGCGCGATCGACGCGAGGAACGGCACGACGCCGAAGGTAAGGCTCGTCACGTCGTCATCATCGTCATTTTCCCCTCCCGTGCTTTGCGCGCGCGATCTTCGCCTCGATCGCTTCGATCACCGGCGATTCGCTCACGCTCGCAAGCACTGACGAAGGGGGCCAAAAGGGACAGCTGTCGATGTTTCAGAGGACCGGTGCCGTGGAGGAGCACCGGAAGATGAGGAACTACCTGAGGAGGATGGAGCGCGAGGGCGTGCAGCGAGTGAAAATGTTCCTGGTCATAACGGCGGCGTATGTCATATTCTGGGGACCATTGTTCTTCGTTACCCTGGTGCACCATCCTGTCATAGGCAATCCTACCGGCTACGAGGTAATTAGAACGGATAACTCCCGCGGCGAGATAACGAGATAACGGCCGATGCGCGCGCAAACACGCATCTTCGCTGTTTATGCGCGATCTCGATCGGCATACGCAGTGCCTGTAATCGCGCCTCTGTCCTGCGCGTCCTTGCGGAGGTGGATGTTGTCAGGAGTGTGATCTGCTTTTGAGGATTTTTTTCCTCAAAAATTGATTTAGCGCGTCTATCGTTAGTAAATGACTAAGGGCCGGTTTTTTCAATAATGGTTTGGACTTTGATCGAAGTTTAAACTCTGTTCAAAAGCATCAGACTGTTTTTCAATGAATAGATCAGAATAAAATGTAATTTACAATATAATTTAACCAAACTGTGAGTGATGACCGTTTAATCGTCGTTTAATAAATTAATAATCGTTACAATACAGTGCCTCTATTATTATATTTAAAATCATATTGTTAAATATTTGTAAAAGTATAAAATATTTGTTACGATGCTTGATGAAGAATATTATGAAGAGAGTAATGAAGATGAGGATATTTTAGAATATATAAAACTACGATTGGAAAACCGGCCCTAAATATCATGGATTAATATTAACCCTTTCACTACTGAATTAACTTCTCTTGAAAAAATTATTAAAATATTTGATAGTCCTACGTTTTTTTAAGTCGCTGATTACGAATCTAAAGTCGGATTTGCAAAATTCAAAATGGCGGACTTAATATGGCGATCATGATATATAAAATTAATGAAAATTCCAATTATTATTGATGGTGTATAAGCTTTTCGGGTCGCTGATTACGAATCTGAAGTCAGATTTGTAAAATTCAAAATGGCAGATTCAATATGGCGACCATAATGTACGAAACTGATAAAAATTCCGATTATTATTGTTGATATATATTGAGTAAAATAATATTGATAGTATATATATATATGGATAAGATGGAGATACAGAATGAAAAAACTAGGAAAATAGAGTTAAAAAATGCAAAAGAATTAAATTTCGGCCGTTTTTGTTGAAATATTTGTTTATAAAAAAGAAATCTAACCTGCAGAAAAATACTGAAAGAAATATATGTTTTTGTACAACATAAAAAAAATATTTGGTGAAAATTTCAGACCTCTACATTCAATACTCTCCGAGGAATCGATTTTTCCCTAAAAAAAAAAAGCATTTTTTCAACTTTGATTTGTTATAAAAATCACAAATGAATAATTGGGTATAAAAACCTATCGGAGTATGTTGAACAACTATTCAGTTATCTGGAAAATTCAAATCCTCGATTAGTTCTTCAAAATTATGTGATTTACAATGCGAAATTGAATCAAGAAAAGGTGAGAAGTATACTTCCCACTGACAGTGAAAAGGTTAAAGCGTTGGGAAACAATGGCTGTGATTGAAATGTCTTCGACAAAAGTGACACATATCATTAGTGCCATCACAAAATTCTGAAAACTGAATCGCACTCCTAATAAAACGGCGCGCGGCGCGAAATCGAAATCGGGCGAGAGCCGCGGCGGCGAAATGTCGGCGTTGTTTATTCATTGCGCGAACTAATAAGATCCCTCATTTGATATCAGAGGACACGTGTGTCGGGAATAATCGTTTATACGCGATCCTGTGGTTTACGCGGACCAATGCAAACGAATGCATGTGTGTGTGTGTGTGTGTGTGTGTGTGTGTGTGTGTGTGTATGCGCGCGCGGCGGTGTTTGCTCGTATTTGCGCCAATTTATATTTATCTCGGAGATATTAATATGTATCAGCCTCGTTTGCATGGCGCGAGCTTCGGAAAGAGTGTCACACCTTGCGCGAAATTACGCGAGATGACTCTCTCGCAGGTAATTTAGTCTACGCTGCTGCGAGTGTGCAAACCGTTGAAACATTCGTTTCCACGTCGTAGACGTTTGCGCCGCCTCGGGTTTCGCGTCGGGACTCATTTGCAAGCGGAGCAAAGTGCTCAGAGGAAGCGATACGTGCGCTTCGTTTCGCCTCTACCTGGCTAGTTGAAAAATCAACTGAGCACAGGTGTATCCATCCGAGTTGCGTCGAGTAGCGGCGAGTGTATCTCCGTCGAAATCAATTTCGAGCGTCCGTTTTCAACCCCTCGGCGGCCCCTCCCCTTCCCGCCCACAATCACAAGTGGTTATTGTCGCGTTTCTTTTCTTATCGACACGGAGTTTCTCGCGGCGCGGCTGCGGCGACGATATGTGAAAAGGCGCGCGTGCCAGGCACAAGGGCAAAGCTTGCGAAGGGTAACGACTTTAGTCCGACTCTCAATGGCGACACGACGCGTCGATGGGAATAAATGCGAAAAGTTGGCGAGAAAAGCACGAAAGCGAAACTCCCTCGACCGTGCCGATACACGGTTTCCTTCGCGAGTCACAAGTCGATCGGCGGATTCGCAAGCACGCGCGAGGGCGAGGGTTGTGCGGGCGGGAGGGGAGGGGAGGGAGAGAACTTTCCGCGAGAATATAAATTTGCCCGAAGAGGGGAAAAACAGCGCTCGCTGAGTAATAATATAATCCCGAAGAAGTCGCGCGGTTGTTTCGCGCTGACGTGCCATGTAATCGCGTTTAATCGCGGCGACACGCGTGATGATTTTGACGATCTGCCAAGAGAAGACGACGACCTTCACTCACTTCTCCCCGTGCGTCGATCCGATTTCCGGCAGCTCGTGATTCGCAAGTTATCTCGTGAGGAAGACCGCGAAAAGCACCGAGGGCGAGTTCCACCTTCTTAAATTTCCCAAGCGAGGAAGCACAAATTTCCGCCGAAAAGAGGAAAGCTAACAATTCTTCCCTCCCTTGTAAACTCCGCCGAATAAACTCCCCAAAATCTTGTGTTTGGCTGCCGAGTTGCTTGGCAACGCGTCCATCGCGGATTTGTTCCCGACGTTGCATCCCGGCCGAGGAACACCCGAAACTTTCGGCCCCAACTCGAGTCTCAGCTTGCTCCTCTCCCCGAAGCAAATCGAGCGTTCTCCAAACCGCGAGAACCTTAACTATCCCCGATATCGTTCCGCGTGTAAATTGAGAAATCTCTCTGCTCGCTGCTCTCCAACCGTGAAGCTTTAATTTGTAATTATTTATCGAGATAACCGGAGCGAATCGTACAATCGGGCTTGCCTCGCCTCGCCTCGCCGACCTCTTCCGAACAAAGGACCAAAGCTCTCGCGTGCTTACACGCCTCCCGAGCTTTCCCCCTCGCAATTCTATTGGATAAGCTACAACGCAATCTTCAATTATCTCGCGCACGCTTATGCTTACAATGTTCGCGTCCCGAAAGGACGCGTGCACCGTGCCGTGATCAGAGCGCCTCCTCGGTGAACTTCCGAAAACCGCTCACGCTTCGTCAACATGAATTTTGGCGGAGATACTCGGAATCTCGAATAAAGATCTCCAGCGAACACTTGAGCGGAGTTTTACCGGTGAGCAAGTTCAACGCCAAGAAACTTCGAATAACGTTACATATCGCCGATGACGCTGCGACATTTTGCCGGAGCAAGTTTACGTACTGTAATCGCGTGTCTGCCGTCATTTTCAAATGTGGCAAGAGATGCCGCTTCTTTTCCGCCGGTTTCTAGATTAACAAACGGGGCATTAAGTGCAGCAGATTAAGGTAGATTCAGACAAATGTTCATTCGTTGTCAAACAGACGTACACAATCATGGCGCACAAATTCCTCTGGAGAAGTGGTTCAACGTCAATCAATTGCAGTATATTATTTGCACGATATTATTTGTTGGCATTAACCGCTTCATTGGCGGACCCGAAATCAACGCTTCGTGCCAAAATCGGCGAGAGAGAATAATTTTGTATTTTACATGGAAGCTTACCTATAAGGATTTTTCGAGTCGTTGGTGACGAGTCCAGGGTCGAAGTTATCAAATTACAAATGACGGTTCCAATATGGCGGCTACAAGTGGCAAACTTTGATATTCCATTATGGAACGCAACAAATTCGGTACGTTTTTCTGATCGCAAATAACAATTCATCATAAGTCCGAAGTTTTCACCAGAGCCACTCGGCAAAGAAGTAATTTTCTTCAACATATTTCAATCGCTAATGATAAAGGTAAAAGTATCCATAATGGAATGCCATTGGATTCGCCATTTTAGGTTATTTAGGCAATTTCGACTGGATTCATCATCAGCAATCCAAAAAACACAAACATATCGAATATGATCTTCCCCATAACGGAACAAGTCACTTGAAGCCGCCATATTGGACCTGTCATTCTGAATTTTGACATTTCGACCCCGAGTTCACCAGAGCAGACCCGAAGAATCCTCTACAAAGAAAATTTCATACAAAATCAAATGGATACATCAATCTTGATGAACATTCTTCAAAAACTGCCAGAATGGAGAGTATTGTCCAGTAAGCGCCGCCATACTCGACCCGCCATTATGAATTTCTCAAATTTGATTCGGATTTGCAACCAGCGACCCAAAAAACACGTAAATTTGACGTAAATTCGAGTCACTCATGGTATTCGTATATGAGTCACTACCAGAGTGAACTGGTCAAATTGCCGGCAATCGGACGTGGGTGGCTTCCAAACCACTCCACTCCAGCGTCTCACACAGCGTCTCTGTGCTGCGCCAGGTGACCCTGCACATCGCGTACGTGCACGCCTTCGTGAACCCGACCCTGTTTCTCGCGCTGCACCGGGGCTTGCGGCAGGGCATGTCGGACGTATGTTGCGGCTGCTGCGAAAGCATCGCCCGCTGGATCCTCGGGTCCGCCGTGGGCAGTCCGATACAGAACGTCCAACCACCCCGTTACGAGCCGCCGATGAACCTGCCGTCACCGCCGGACCCACCATTGGCGGCGCCGGCCGCGCCGCCAGGCTGCAATCTTACCGACGTGGCGTTGCTGAAGCCGCCCCTGCCACCGACTGCCAAGCATTTACTGGTGGTAGGACACTGTTCGTCCGATTAATTATCGCCGGGAAGTAAAGTCCGCGTTGCGTTCGCGTGTGAAACACCTACTGAAGCGAGAAATTCTGACGCAGGACGACTCCATCGCGATGCCGCCCGACCCATGGAGCCTGTCCTCGAGGCCGAAGAGCGCTTCCAGCCTCTACAACGAGGAGTTGTCCAGGAGGCCGAGCTTGCTGCTGCCGCCGCCGTCGGAGCTGGACGATCTCCAGCTGAGCCCGACGAGCAGCGACCTGCCGAGCGAATGAAGCCCCAGAGCGGACAATTCGGCCGGACGTTCACCACGTTGACCGCAACTCTTCGCGAACGATCGGTCGCGCTTACGATGTAAAGATATAATTTAAAAAAAAATTATAGAAATAGATTCCTCTTGCGCACGCGCGCGCGGGGAAACCCCTCCGTGCGAAATCCTCTCTCGGAGCGTCCAATCGGACGTTCGCATCGTCAACGAAGCCAAAGTGAGGTCCTCGAAGACCCCCGCGAGGCACGTGTTCTTCTTCAACCGGCGAACCTGAAGACATGTACTCGACATTCATCTTCCATACGGGGAAGCTCCGAAGCGAGGTCGCAAGGGGATGAAGGATGATTGATCCCGCCGCTCTCGCGATCTTATTAAAAAATTCTCTCGCAAAACTCGCGCTTGCGTCTCGGCGGCGCTATTTTTCGACGGGGAGGTCTTGCCGGGGAACTTCCACTGCTAAAACCAACGTCCGAAGGTTTCGCCGCGCGGGACAATATTTCAAGCTGCGCTTGAACGATGCAGGATGTCAAGTTGGGCGCACCAAAATCACCGCTGGTCCGATCGCCTTCAGTCTCGCGGAATTTTCGCCAACGGAAAACTATTATAAAACGATGAAAGTATGTTGACGACAGCTGTTCCCCTAGCCAAGACCCATCCGACACGCGACAAACTTTGCTCGCGACGCGGTGTGTATCGCGAGAGGAAAGATATACGCGACGCAAATCGAGGGGGGAAGGAGCGTAGTCCACTGGGCATCATCTAAATGTATCTGTGATTGCTTATGAACGTCCTAGTCTCTTCATTATTGTGGTGTCATGGATAGATTCTTAGAGATACACACACACACACACACACTCAATGTATATAGACAGAGCGATACGCGATACCTTAGGTACATTAGGCAATTGTGTGATTCGGGGTCCGCCTTCTTCAGTTACACTCCCTCAACGCGGTCGTGAGACCAAAACGAAAGAGAGAGAGAGAGAGAGAGAGAGAGAAGGAGAGAGAAAGAGTACGTAACGAGAAGGGAGGGATCCGCATAGTTCCTTCGTTTAGGTCGAGCTATAGGTGCACTTACTAACATATACACATGATAACGATCGGGAACGCGCAGTTCTGCCGCACTTCGAGTCCTTTGTGGAAACGACGAAAGTGGCGTTCTCGCACGAGCTTCTCTCATCTGGGGACTCAATCTTCTCGAGACAAGATAGTATATATATACATATACGATTGAATTACATATATATTTTCTATGCGAGATTTTGAGCGCTGCACGAAACCTCCCCTCCTCCTAGCCCCGCGTGGATTTGACGGACCGCGAGGAAGTTTCACTTGGAACGAAGGGACGACCAGCGAGAGACAAGAAAGAAAAGGGGACGAGTCTTCGGGGTCTTCGGCGAATCACTTGACGATCATTTGATCTGCGAAATACAACGACGACGAGGGGGGTGCGTGGGAAGCAGTTCTCCCGAATTCGTCAGAACGCGGCCGTTTTGTACGTTTTCCCTGTTGATGTTCTTCGTGATCGTTTCCGATGCATTCGAATTTGCATGATTACAAGCAAAGCCGACTTTGATCGCCATTGTTCGTCTCGAACCTTCACTCGCCGTGACGAAAGGAGGAAAGAAGGCCCGAGCGGTTTTTCGGCATCAACACCTACCGAGAAATATCGCGACGCAGAGGGGACTAATGGTATATTCGAGGACATTCCGGAAGGACCGCAAGCTTCGGGCACTGAGACGACGAGAGGACGACTCGCAACGTCAAGAACAATCAAAACACTCAGTTAATCCAACTCGGAATCGACCAAACTCGAGAGCAGGGTTTTTCAAACCGTTTCAAGCTGCGCGATTTTTTAGGGCACGTGGATATTGGCGTGCCGCGCGGCGTGAAGATACGTCTTCTGCTTAGAAAAATCGCCGGCAGTAGAGCGATTCGCGAATGTTACGTAACGAAGCATAACGTAAAAATTATTCATATCAGGCTGCGCGTCGTGACGCGCGGAGCTTTCGATCGTGATGTGAAAAAGAGAGAGAGAAAAGGGACACCGGGACGCGGAGCTTCTTCGAGCGTGAATTCCGACGACTGACGTCGGCGTGTGTTTGCGTCGTTTGCGGTGGACCGATCGAAATTGCCGCGCAACCTCTTTTTTCGGAGATTATAACCAGGTTTGGGAAGTAACACATTACTTGCAACGAAGTTACAGTTACAGTTCTTTTTTTCTTTTTTGTAACTATAACTTAACTTCGTTCTGTTTTCTCCATCTATAACTGTAACTTAACTTAGTTACCTTTGTTTGATAACTAGTAACTAATTTGATAGTTACTTTAATGGTTACTTTATATATTTCAAACATAAGTTTTTAACGCGACGCGCGATGTTTGATATCGACAATAAGCATACGGTTATTCTGGCTGCATTTGGAAAACGCGCGCTATTGCGTCATCTATCTCTGTCGTTCATTAAATGTAAAACAAGGATAAAATAACGAAATAGCGCTGATAGTCTCCTCTCCGAATGCAATCTGTATTTCTTTCAAAAAAATTGTACACCTATTGGACATTTCCGCCGCGCGTCGCCAATTATTTGTAATTGTTATTGTTATTTGTTAACAGAACCTGCGTTCTGTTCACAGCGTGAAGTGCGCGCTACGTGGTTTAAATTATTTAAAAAAATTCAAGCAATGGATAAAACATCTCAATCTTCGGGGAAGGATTGTAAATGCCATGGCATTTTACCGCCCAGTTGTTATTAATAGTCTTAAAGAATAAATATAAATTGCTTATTTAAATTGATGAATCCAATTTGTAAAAATTATATACAATATATGAGGAATATAATAATCAACAAACCACTTTTATATAAAATTGAAGGAATTTACACAACTATGAAATTTAAAATAATAGCACTATTGTTGCAAAAAGTAACTGCAAAGTAACGACTCGTTACTTTCTAAATAACTATAACATGTTATTTTTTAAGGTCAGTAACTTGTAACTTGTAACTTACTCTTGTAAGATACTTTCACAAAGTAACTTTCCCAAGCCTGATTATAACGAGAAGGAAAGGATATTGGCGTCATTGAAATGTACGATACATATTAAAGTGTACTCAAGATGTTAGCGTAGAGAGCGTTTCTTACTGTATAGCGACAAGCGCATATCAATGTAGAGCGTCGACACGCTTGCAGACGAAGGGCGTTAGGATTGACGTGAAAATTACGTCCCGCAAGCCACCCTCCCTCACCTCCCGCCGGGGACGCGTTGGAAGCAGTGCGTGAGGGAAGCTGCTTGGATACAAGTCAATTAATCGCAACTACCGCACGACGTCTCCTCCTTAGAGTTATGTGTATGTGTAAACCGCGCGCGCGCGTGTGTGTGTGCGAGATAAATGTCTAAAATGTGTAAAAAAAAAATATATATAGAGCGCGCGCGCGCCAAGTGAGAAAGTGTCCGAGCGCGAGAGCGAAATTTTTTATCGTAATTTTGTAAACGCTGCGTCGGGAGAGAACGAAAGTGGCCTATATCGATGATGAACGGCGACTGCAAGGGGAAACAACGCAAGAGCGGTTTAATCGTTCCTTCTCGCGCTTCACAGTTTCGTGCACCTGCATCGTTTGCGTTCTAGGCAAACGAACTGCCTGGAACGAAATTTCAGTCGGACCGCTCAGAGAAGAGTTTCCCTTTTTTTTTTTTTCAAGAGGGAATATTTTCCGATTTATTTACGAATAATTTACGAATAATTTACGAATAAATATTTACGAATATTTCATTAACGCATATTTCAGGGTCGTTATCGGAGACGACCCTTGTCTCTTCTTCGTTTCGGAGCCGATCTGGAGGGCCGATGCGTCGGGGCAAATCATTCTAAATAATCTCGTCAGGAGAAAGTATTGTTAAGGACATTTCTAAGCGAACGGTGCCTGAGAAACCGAATAACCGCTGCGACCTGGCAGCGGAAGATGTGTAAGGCAACTACACGCCAAAACTACGCAGACTATATACAAATCACAAATCTGTCCTTGTCGGAGAAAGCATGCATTATGTTTAAGTGTATGTAAGTATACGCGTGTGTATAAAACCCTGCTCACGTACCTTGAATAAAGATATGTGTAATATACTTGTCTTTCTTGCCGTTTCAAACGCGCTAGAACAAAGCCCAAAAGCTCCCAAGCGAGCTCGTTCCCCTCCCTTCCAAAGACTTTTCGGAAAATCGATTCTCCAGCGCGAGATTCTTCACGCAATATTGCTTCATATGGAAACTGTCTTATATTTGATCTTGAAGATAAACGCGAAAGCGCGCGTTCTTCAAGGTATATAGAGACTAGCGGTCTATTCAACGAAATATTCTACTATCTGTCTCACGTCGCCACTTACCTGTTCGAAGCCACCTAATATCTCCGTCGTGTCCATCGCGGAGTTCATGGCTATCGACCTCAGCTGCTGGCCCGTCAGAGCGGCGAGTAGACGAACGACGTTGCTCTTCCCGCAGCCCGAAGCACCGACCTGCACCACAAAATTCGACAGTTACGACTGATCGTCCATAGCGGCACATTTTAGTAAAAATACGCAATGGCGCGGTGGATAAACGTACCAATATGGACATCCAGTTCATCTTGACGCACTGAAGGAGATTCCTCAGCACCACTTTTTGGTTTCTCAACAACAACAGATTACCTTCCTCGTGCGAGCTATAATCTCTGCGGCTGAACGTCATCTCGCCGATGAAAATCTTATCCGCCGTGATGTGCATGGCCGGCTGATTAGGCGGTAGCGGGTATTTCTCGAGCTCGAATATCTCCTGATATACGTGGTAGACCTGCGAAGTAAATTCAAAGTTTAAAGAATGTGACGCTGGTAAACAACGGCAAAAACTTGGTTTATCACGCACTTCGAGTGCGTGTAATTCGAGAGCGAGTGTGGCATAGTAGACAGCACATTAGTCTACAAAGCCGAAGATCTCAATTCTCCCGGCAGAAACGAAAATTACGATCGCTCTCCTCTCGGAAGGCAATGGTAAACCACCGAGAGTATCTTGCCTAATAAAATCTCTCTAATATGGCCGTTCGGAATTGGCGTTAAATTGTAGGTCCCGTATACATGTGGATAATATTTAGTGCGCAACGCATGTATATGTAAGAGAGATCACCAACGTTCGAGGTCGGATGGAACATCAAGAAGAAGATTTCGAGTGCATAGAGACTGTACTCACTCTTTGCCGATCCTCCTTGGTCCTCATTCTGTCGACATAAATGAGTTCCACACTATTGCCTGGATTGAAGTGCTCTTTACGACCATGTAACTCGTTACAGGCGATCTCGATAGTTGTCTCGCACCATCGCGTGATGTCACGCAAGTTCATCTCCCAGGGAGATCCAGTGTGACCCCACGCGACGCCAACCTCAGACGCTAACACGCCGTTGAACCGTACCATGTCGTTGATTAGGTCCGCGGGCAGTTGTGGAAATTGCACGCTGAGGATAAGTTTCAAGTCTTCGTCCATCAGCGCATCGACAGAAATCTGCAAAAAGGAATAGTCGCGGTTGCGAGAAAACTGTGTGAACCGTCTACTTTACGGCATCTTATCGTGCGCGAGTTACCTGAGTAAATCTGTTCAAGAAGGACCTCGGCAAGCCGCGTCTGGCCCCACCTTGCTGCAGGGGATTCTGGCAGCCAAACAGTCTCGTGCCGTGTTCCAACCTGAAGGTTTTTCCCAACTCAGGAATGTAGACCTGCCCCCTATGGTCGAAACACGCGTTGAGACCTTCCAAGACTGACTGAGAAGCCAGATTCAACTCGTCGAGCAGGATCCAATATCCTGCTCGCAGAGCCTGCAGAAACGGTCCGTCCCGCCACGCAAATTCACCGCCTTTACCGCCCTCTACAGGCAAATCGGCACCGAATAAGTCGGAGATATCCTGCAGATGGACAAGAACGTGTCGATTATTTCGACGTTGGTGATTTATATTTTGAGGACACACATGGCTGACTTTTCAATGGTGATCCAAGAATAAGATGGACCCTTTGTTATATTTTATTGATACACGTAATCATTTAATACGCACTGTTTGATCGCTCAAGTTGATCCTGACCAAAGTATACCCGGCTGCTTTGGCGAGCGCAGAAACTAGGCTGGTTTTCCCCACACCTGGGCTTCCCTCCAGCAGAATCGGCTTGCTCAGCTGCAACGCTCTCAGCAGCTTCATTGTGTTCAGCTTCGTAGTGGGAGTCGAGAACGTGAATGCGAGGTCGTCGTGACAGACACTCGGGCCTTTCTTGATGTAAAACGGCGGTATTCCGAATACATTGCTCGAATCTCTCAGCGTGGTTTCTTTATTCACCGTAAGAGTCTCCGTACTGAGATCTGACTTTATTATATGTTCAACTTCCGACCTAATAAATCGCATGGCAGCGTCCGTAAAGCTCCTCAGTTTCTCGATGCTGAAATTCAAATGCGCAGAGACAATAATGACCAATCGTTGGTCGCTGGAAGCACAAGCAAGCTTTGGAAGACTGATGCAATGATGCTTACCTCTCGGCGCCTGTCGAGCCCGACCCAAGACTGTCAATGTACGTGAGACAAGCGCCATGATAATACGTGTCTCCGATCGTCAGCATCGACGGCGACCCACCGTCGGTGCACGTATTTATAAAGTTCACCCACGTGAGTACATCTCGCACGCTGACGGTGAGCTTTTTGCCCACCTCGGTGGTATGTAGCCACTCGGTGAACCTCAGCACCGCGTTGGCAATGGCTTCTTTCGTAGCATGCGACTCGATGCGAAGGTTGTGCACTATTATGTCGTGCAAGTCGCCTCTGACGGTGCATCCTTCGCACCATACCTCGGTAAAGCGATTTCGCAGGGCCGGTGAGAGCTCTTTCTTGCCGTAATCACCGCCAGGGTTCATCGTGCCGACAAACACGAACTTCTCATCCGCCACGATCACGGCATTCTCTTCGCCGTGCGAGGTCTCTATTCCTTTCTCGGCCAATAAAAGGCTTCGCTCGGGTTCTACAGATACAGCAAAATGGAGACGACCAATCGAGGAGAAAGAGAAGAGAGAGAAAAAGAGAGTGGAAGAAAGATAATCACACATACCTAACAGCGAATTTAACCGCTCCAGGACACTATCGTCGGCCAAGGAAATTTCGTCTGCCAAAAACAGCTCACCGTTACGCATAGCGTTGATCAGAGGCCCGTCCACCCACTCGAAGAGCTTGTTGTCGTCAGTGTATTCTCGCACAGGTCGTAAATTTCCCAGGAAATCGGACGACTCGGTGTGCATGTGGCAGTTGACCGCGCGCATCATTTGGCCGTTAATGGAGGCGATCAGTTGGCACACCGTAGTCTTGCCTCCGCCAGTCTCGCCAACCAACAGCACCGGCTCCTTGAAGTGACAGGATTTCTTCACAAGTACCGCCATCCGGCGCATGTGGTAAGTCCACACGATGTGCTCGAAGCACGGGATGTCGCTCAAGATCTCTTGCAATATGTGCCTGGTGACAGGCGAGGTCTTGTCGTTGAGTGTGAACAGTCTGTCTGGGTCTACGTCCCTTTTCAGGTGTTTCTTCATCACCTGCCGTATCTCGTCCGCTTCCTCCGCTTTGCGGACTTTAGCTGCGAGGACGAGGTAACCTTCCTCGGCTAGGTGTTGTCTCCAATCGTATAGCTTGTGGTCTGCGTTGGACGCTAGACGGTACCTCTCGCCCCAGCGGAAGAGATCGCGCAGAGTTATGAAACCTACGGAACGAAGAGAAAAGGTTCATTGGTTGCCCAACTGAAAAATGATTTTATTTTCCGCTGTTACGCACCTCTTTTACCGGCGAAAGCCGCTGTGCTCTTACGCCTTATCTGAAGATCAGTCATCACGTCGATCACTTCCTTGCAGTATGACTCGGGCATGTTGCATCTCTTGCCGAGTATTATCTTCAACTCGTTGGCTGGTATCTCGTCAAAATGGAGCTCCACGAATCGATTTCTGAACGCTCGGGACAGCACCTGGGGAACCAACATCGTCCGATTGTAAGTTTTCCTCTGTAGTTCCTGTTAATAGAATACCAAAGATGAGCGGCAGCTTACCTTTCGACCGCCATAAATTCCAGGGGGATTCTGCGTTGCGAACAACATGAAGTGTTCATGCGCTTTTACGACCTGTTGCGTCTCGGGGATGAACAATTCTCTGTTGTCGTCCAAGACTCGATTCAGGGCCTCCAAGACATCGCTCGGAGCTAAATTCAGTTCATCCAAGATGATCCAATGTCCTGCAAAGAACGTTGCATTTTAACTCTTTCACCTACAGTATCGTGTGAGACTCGTAGTAAGGAATTCGGGCCAAACATAAAAACCACGAGTGAAGGTCGTGGTACATTTATCGGTACATAATAAACATAATAAACATAATAAATACGAGTGAGGACCGTGGTATGTTTATCCGTTACGGGCCAAACGTAAACAACACGAGTCAGGCTCGTGGTTCAATTGTCGCTAATGCCTTTCCATTTCAGTTATTATTATTCTTGGCCACATCCGCATGTTCAAATCTATTTCCTTAAAAGTATTTAAAAAAAAAATCGCTTATATAATGTCCAGATAATAAACATTTTTGTTCACTGATGAATCGTTCGTAATTGTTTCCTAGACATTTTACAAAATTAAAGTTGTATCTCACACATGTATATACTCGGTGTCTAAGACCACCCTTTTTCTTTCAAAAACTAAGTATTTTGGAGAAAAACATTTTAGACAAAAATTGTATGGTTTCAAGGGGGACATAAAGCAACCATATCAGTTTATTTACAACTGGCGCTACTTTCACTGATATTCCACTGATCATTACTTTTCTTAAATGAAAACCCAAATTTTTTACTATATCATCTTTTTCTACCAATTAATTTGAACAATTTTGTCTGAAACATTTTTTATTTGCTTAATATTTTTTGAGATATTCAAGGAAAACTTTTACTGGTAATTTTTACAATATTTAACTTATATCTCGCTAACTATTTGTCAGAAGAAAAGATAATACTAGACTTTTTTATTCCATTTGGTATCAGGAATGTATTGTTACAATAGTGCCCTAACTATTGTTAACTTATCGACTTTTGGAAAAATTTCCAAATCATCAAATTAACAAATATCAGTTTCTCCTTGAAACCATACAATTTTCATCTAAAACGTCTTTCTCCAAAATGCTTGGTTTTTGAAAGGAAAGGGATACGTACGAGTGGTCTCAGACACCCGGTATAAATCATAAGGCGTACGATTGGCGCAAGTTTGAGCGCACGGCCAAACAGCTTATTTAGCTCGACGCATGACCGACCTTGTTGTTGATCATGGCACGCGCTGTTTAAATCATAATATAAGGGATCAATCCGACGACTTTCCTTCAACGAGACGGCACACTCACCTTTGCGCATCGCGTCGACCAAGACACCCTCCTTAAACACCAGCTTCCCCGTCTCGTCCGCGACATAACTGCCAACGTACTCTTGCAGATCCGTGTGTTCGTGATTGTTTATCCTCACGCAGACATGGCCCGAGATCTTCGCCAGGTAAGTGATCAGACTAGTCTTCCCCACCGACGTGTCGCCTTGCAATAAGACCGGCAGCTTCCCAATTGACACCACCCTCACCAAGTCCCGCAAATTCCTCCGGACGGAGTCGGTCAGTATGTACTATGGCGGAAAGATCGGTTTTGAAAAGTAGGCTCACCGATTTGAATTCAACGGTCTTCCCCTCCCCTCCCTTTGCGCCGCGGGCGGGAGAACTGTTCCTCGCCGAAGAAGCAGTATACACTTTCGGAATTTCCAAAAAGAAACAAATATGTACGATCTGTTCTTCTTAGCTGAACCAGGTTGCATCCTGTTTTGTTTTTTGGAATGAAGCATATAAATTTGCGATAAAAAGAAAAGGAACAAAGTTTCAGTGCAGTTCGCGGCTAAAAAGAGGAGACCTCTAGCGGAGGGACGGAGAAGAGACAACCGGTGCAGAGTAGTACACAAAGTTCTTCAAAAAAGGAGCAAACCTAAGGTTCGTTTTTCACCGTTGGCACTACTTCGCATCCGATTTCCTCCTCTCTTTTCTCCAACAGGTCTCAATCGTATATCCGTCTCTTTTCCGGTCCCGACGGTGCATATTATTTCAGCGATAAAAAGTAAACCTCAATAATAAAGAATACTGTAACCTTACCGATGATTTTTATCATGAAAAATGATTCATAAGCGAGCAAGTTTTGACAATTGTAGTGGGACATTCACAATTTTGAAAAACCTTTCATCCCTCAGTTTCTAGCCAACTTACGTTGCTCGGCGTTTCAGGCTTTAGACTACCCTGCAACACCCAATATCCCTCGACGTTTATGTACTCCTCCCCCGGGGCGCACTTCGGCTTCGGAATGGGCGTACCGAGGATCGCCTTGATGTTCTGGTTGTTGCCCAAAATGGCCTTGGCGATCATCGTCTGCACGATCGGATGCGACTTGTAGTCGAGCTGCGTGAGGAAACTGAGGGAGAAGGCCTCGAACAGAGACCTCTGAATATTGCCGCAAGGATTCGCCGTGGATATGTTCAACGCGCGACACAATGTCCTCAGGCTGTAGTGCGGCTGGTGCGCAGTGCCGTCGAAGAGTGTGCTCGTCGCTTGTTTCTTCACGTTCAAGTAGAACTTCACGATCGCTTCATGCTTCCCCAATCCGATCTCCTTCAAGTATGAGCTGACGAGCAGCTGGAGGTCGATGTGGTCAGTCAGCTCATCGACGTAGAACTCGGTGAATCTGTTTCGCAGACCGACCGGCAGGTCCCTCTTGCCGACGTCTGTCGCAGGATTCATGCAGGCGAACATCCTGAAGTCGGGGTGCCGCTTCACCGCCTCGCCATCGCCGCGCTCCAGCAACGGCAGCGACTCCGAGGCGCTCTCCAGTAGGCCGGACAGGCATTCCAGCGTCTCCGCGTTGGCCAGGTTGATCTCGTCCAAGAGCACCCAAGAACCGTCCCGTAGAGCCTTCACCAGGCTGCTTTCCACGAAGGAGAATGCCAACATGTGCTGATTCTTCACCTGGCTGTAGAGCTTGTTCACTTTCTCCAGCAGATTCTCCCATCTCTTCCACATGCCTGTCATGAATTGCTCCTGGTGTCGGTAGGTTGCGTGTCTCTCCTCAAAGTCGCTTTCTGCGCCGACAGGTTCCGAGGTGTTTCTGTTGGACACTTTAACTTGGTGTGCTTCTTTGTATTTGTCCCGTAGTCTACTCACAGCGGCGCGCGCGCTGTGTCTCAGGTATTGCAGCAAAGCCTTCCATTTCTGCTCCTTGTAATACAAACTTATCTTCTCTAGGAACCCTACGTTCTGCTCGACGATGAAGTGAGAGCGAAACAGGATGTCGAACTCTTGTCGAACCGGTGTGATCAGGAACTTCAGGTCGACCGGCTTGTAACCGCCCAGCAAATCTGTGCTCTCGCTCTGCTGGTTCATGTTTATCACCGTCAACCGGTGGCCGGTGCTCTTCGCCAGGTACTGAACCGTACTGGTCTTTCCAGTGCCAGTCTCGCCGACCAGCAACACCGGTTCTTTCTGCGCCACGCAGCTGGCTATGCGCTCCAGCAGGCATACGGACGGTTGCGTGAACGAAAAATTGCTCCTGCTGGTCAGTAGCTTGGCGTACTGCTCTTTCTTGCGAGGCAACTCTGCTCGGCCGATTATCAGGGTCCCGGTTGTCAAAGTCATAACGGGTTTATGTATGTTGCAAAAGTACTCGGCCTTTGTTCTTATGATACCGAGCTTGTTAGCTATCTCTATCGCCAGGTTCAAGCGTTGCTCTGCAAATAAGTGTTGCTATTTAACAATCGTCCCAAAGATATAATGAAATAGTA
Organism: Harpegnathos saltator; assembly: GCF_003227715.2. NCBI lineage: Eukaryota > Metazoa > Arthropoda > Insecta > Hymenoptera > Formicidae > Harpegnathos > Harpegnathos saltator. The sequence goes on along the minus strand of NW_020230682.1, from coordinate 971,027 downwards.
GGTGCAAGTAAGTTGCCTAACGCAAACATATATAACTGTAATGTCCAGGAAGACAGACTGTAAATACACACCTTGGTTGGTTACCGAGCAGCAGAAGACGTCTATAGCGTCCTGAAGTAGCTTCAAGGCTGAGTTCGACGATGAGACGTCAAAGTCGATGACAGCTCTGGAGCACCACTTTATCAAATCTCGAGTCGATGTTTGTCGTCCGGTCTTCAGTATCCCGTCGTTGCCCTCGTTGTCATGATCTCCCACGGAAAATAGCAAGAACACATCTACTATTTTGGTGGCAGTAGTTTCCAGTTTCGGGAACATTGTTTTAACTACTTCCACCAATTCTTCCTTGGACAACGGCTCCACGTTCAGGCACAGCCAATGTTTCTGCAACAGACTCGAGGATCCCGCCACATGCTTTGAAGCAGTTGCTCGTTGAGTAACAAACAGCTGGAAGTCGCTTTTGGCGTAGATAGTGTCACGGTAACCGGGCACGCACAATGTACCAGTCTCTATCAGATTACTGAGAACGCTAGCTACGTCCAAAGGAGCGCTATCGATGTCCTCCAGCAGCAACCACTTGCCGTCAATGACGGCTTGCGTGAGGATGCCCGGCTGCCAAATGAATTCACCGGGCATGTCGGTGCATCTGTACATTCCCAGCAACATCTTCGAGTCAGTCTGATCCCCCAGCTGTACTTTGACAAAGTTCGACGCGTAGTGGCCGGTCACCTTGGCCAGATATTCCACCAAGCTGGTCTTGCCGCAACCAACAGGCCCTTGCAAACAGATACATTTCCTGGAGCCGATGACTACAGCTAGACTTTGTAGATTGTTCTTCGTGGAAGATACCAGCACCAAGTCGCTGTAAGTCTTCTGGTGAGTCTGAGGGTTGACGTGACGGTCGGCAACAAAAGTCGGCAACAAAATACTACCGACAGATACGACAGACGGGACATTCTCGACCAGACGTCCCAGCGATTCGAGACTTGTGCAAGCCACTCGAGTATCCGTGTTGTTCTTATCTTCATGATCGATCGAAAATCTTTCGAAATCCACGGGGTGTAAATGCGGGCATAATATTCTTGTGGATGCAGACACATTTAGAATTATCGCTAGGCATTTCAAAGCAACCCTGAAAAGAAACGAGAAATAAGCACTCTTTTATAGACAAACGATAATAGATGGATGAAGAGATCTTTTTTCTATGCTCACCATCTCACTCTGTCATCTGCGTGTGTCAAGAATTTGTAAAACTTGGACCAGTTCCACTTGTGCTTAAAATGGCTGATCGCAGATTGCAGAATGTTATAAGTTGCTATAACAACATCATAATCAGACACTTCTGAGATGGAATATGATAATTTCTTTACGTTTCGCCTCTTTGCTGGCGAAACAGTGTCTGTATTTGTGACAAAAGGCTCAAACGGCCCAGGATTAACATCAAAATAACGTAAAACAAATCTGAAACAAAAGATTAATATGACGTGCAAAGCACTTACCTACCTAGCCAGCTTACAATACTGTACTTATAGATAATAACTATTATTTGAAACACTACAAAATATTTATTAGCTCTCAGTTAACATGGCAAATGCTTATATTTGAGCTTCAAGTTTTGGAGCAATGAAATAGAAATGATACACAATGCTTTTTCAAAGAAATATCAATATTTTGATTGTAATAAGTATTCGATGAGATTGCTCACTACATACTACTTGCCAATAATAGAATCTATGCAAGTTAAATAAAAATATGCAACTATCTAGAAATTGAAGAGTTTCAATAAGACATATTGTAGAATATCGTAAGCTGAATTTATTACTGCAAGATTCATTACATATAATCTTTATATAGAACAGATATTCAACAAATGCATACTTTAATAAATCTGGATCAACAAGTACCAGCTTGCCAAGAATAACAACGTTTAATCTATGAATAAGATCCTTATGAGATAATGTTGGTGATTGCAAATCAGCTGGATTTATCGCCATAGAAACAAGTGCTGGCAATAATTCTGAAAAGTATTTCACTACATCTTCCGTGCATTCTGGGTACATCAAAAATTCACACAATATTTCCAAAACTCTGTCGGACTCGTATTTATCAAAATTCTGTAAGAAAACATTAAGAAGAAGTTTATGTTTCATTCATACTGCACCTTTAGACATCTAGCTAGTATTGATAAGCAAGACACAAGACAATGCTAAACCGAAATGAAAACAAAATATCCCTGACGAAATATCTTTATAATTTTGGCCGTGTTCGAGAATATTTCGATACACGTGACACGTTTTAAAGCACAATTGTTTTTATCTATGATTCTAATATATATTTTAAGTCTTTTACGTTATATAGCAAACATAGGATATAACAAAGGATTATAATCGAAATATACACGTGGCGATATTTGATCTCGAAATATTTCTGACGAAATATCTTTGTAATTTTGGCCGTGTTTGTGAATAATTCAATACACGTGACACGTTTTAAAGCACGACTGTTTTTATTTACCTGATTATAATATATATTTTAAGTCTTCTACGTTATATAGCAAACATAGGATATAACAAAGGATTATAATCGAAATACACACGTGGCGAAATTTGATCTCGAAATATTTCCGACGAAATATCTTTATAATTTTGGCCGTGTTCGAGAATATTTTAATACACGTGACACGCTTTAAAGCACGATTGTTTTTATCTATGATTCTAATATACATTTTAAGTCTTTTACGTTATATAGCAAACATAGGATATAACAAAGGATTATAATCGAAATATACACGTGGCGATATTTGATCTCGAAATATTTCTGACGAAATATCTTTGTAATTTTGGCCGTGTTTGTGAATATTTCAATACACGTGACACGTTTTAAAGCACAATTGTTTTTATCTATGATTCTAATATATATTTTAAGTTTTCTTCTACGTTATATAGCAAACATAGGATATAACAAAGGATTATAATCGAAATACACACGTGACGATATTTGAAGCAATAATATAAATTGTGACATAAATACCTCTGGCTCCGTGAATTCTGCGAGTCTCTGCTTATATTCTATCTTTTGGTTGCAGAAAGCGGGCAAATTGGTAGTTAATATCAATTTTGTAATCGGCATCGTTACTACTTTTGTAACCCGCAACACGTGTTGCTTTCAACAAACAGGTTGTAATACTTGATGATGCACGCGCTTACGCCGAGACGGAGAGTAACAAACTGTACCTGACTGTGCCGGACCCGGACTGTATGCAAGTAACCTATTTACTCCCAGTTCCATCTATAGAGAATTTCCGGTATTACTCAAGACCGCTTTTCGGGCAGTATTCATAGGCTGCGTTCCGATATTCACTGCCAGTACTGAAAATCTATAATATATGTGACATAAAGTATATATTTTCAGTACTGGCAGTGAATATCGGAACGCAGCCATAGTCAGATCTTATATTTAAGACCGTCTTGAGTACACGTTCAGATATTTTGTAGCCAATGAAATGAAATCTATACAGCATCTGAAGATGGACTTAAGACAATCTTAAATATAAGACCGGACTATGAATACAGGCTTTCAACTCGGAAATGTGTAAAGCCAGCGGCACACGATGCTTGTTTTCGTGCTGGATTGCTTGCTGGATGAAAATACTGCGTTCTGATTGATGCATTTCCATCCATCTTCGGAAATATACCAATCAGAACGCATTATTATCATCCAGCAAGCAATCCAGCACGAAACAAACACCGTGTGCCGTTGGCTTAACACAAAAGCCAATATTCATAGTCAGGTCTTATATTCAAGACCGTCTTAAGTACACCTTGAGATATCTTGTAACCAATAAAATGATATGTACAGCATCTGAAGATGAACTTAAGACGATCTTAAATATAAGATCCGACTATGAATACTGGCCAAAGGCTGCGTTCCAACTTTCACTGCCAGTACGGAAAATACATAGTTTGTGTCACGCATACTATAGATTTTCAGTTTAATTCAATTTAATTCAATAGATGGCTCTGGGTGTGTAAACTACTGCTCCGACGCCACTCTCTAATAGATTTTCAGTACTGACAGTGAATATCGGAACAGAGAGGAACGTGAAAGCGGCCAATACGGTGTTTTCGGCGACACCGATTTTCTGCACTGAGAAAGGGCGCCATCTGCATCCATTTTGAGAGGGAACTACGACACTACATTCACTTTCAGGTTTCGGCGGTAAAACCTGCATGTAGTGGCAGTCCGTGTTACATCCATTTTCAGGCGGTTTATGTCCGTGCTACAACCATAATAGCACGGTCTCGCACATTGTTAAGCGTTTATAATATGAATTAACATGTTAACATGTGCAAAAAAATTGATATTGTGTATAATTAATGAAGAGCACACGAAGTGTCCGATAATTAGCTGCCGAAGTGTCAGGGTAGATTGGGTTGAGACAAACATAAAAGTCCCATACCGTTTTGCTAGATTCGCAATAATTATCGAGTTATTAATGACAGAAATCTGAGGAGTAGGAACGCGCCGACATAGATGATTGGAGAAGCGTTGCAGCTGCTCAGGGCAGCGATCATGAATTTTTTCCGTAGCGTGAACTAGTGAAAAGTGAAAGACTTCTGTGAATCGGTGAAAAATGAAAAATTTTATATGAATTTGTGAAAATCGAAACATTTCACACGACAATTGAGTCGTTCAACATGGCAGTTGCGCGTTCTGGATAATTCTTAATGAATATCAAAGAAATCAAAATGATCAAAATAATGAGGTCCGTGTAGTCCGAAGAATATTACATGACACGCAAAATCCGTTTGCTATAATATCCAAAGAAAATGTTTCAAAATATATATGTACAGTTAATATAAACCTTATGCACCGACGAGATATACTACAAAGACTGATGGCCTTACGGGATTTAGCGTACCAGAGAAATTTCTCTGGTGAGGCACTTGGGCGAAAGAGACCGTCTCGCATTTACCGCAGTAAAATTTAATGGGAACTAATACTTTCCAATTCTTTTCTTCGGATCAAAAAGATTCAGAATTCAGACATATTCAAAATGTCAATACTTTTTAATACGTTTCAATTCGACATTTTATATAGGGAAGCAGGACGAAGGGAATGGGATGCGGGCAACGATACATCATGCGTCTCCAGGCGTGTCAAATCGTTTATTATAGAGCAGACTTTGATACGGCAACATGTATTCGAATATTTAATCGTCCCATGGACCACTTATACATAATAAAAAAAAATAAAAATTAACGCGGATAAATAAACGATTCGTATCAATTTTTCCTTTTCTTATAGAGCAATGAAAGAGTAAATCAGTATCGAAAATCGAATACCGATTAATACCATAAATCAGTGTCAGAAAATTGTCCAATGACAATTTGTTCTCATTTTTCAGGTAGTTATCGCTGTAATTTACACAACAAATTAACTCGGTTAAACGAACGATTCGTACCAATTTTTCTTCTCTTATAAAGAAATGAGAGAATAAATCAGTACCGAAAATCGAAGGCCGATCAATACCTAATTTATTCATCAAATTAACGAGGATTAATGGACGATTCGTATTAATTTTCTGTTTTCTTATAGAGAAATGGAAGAGTAAATCAGTACCGAAAATCGAATATCGATTAATACCATAAATCAGTGTCAAAAAATTGCACACGTGCAATGACAATTTGTTCTTATTTTTCAGATACATACCCCTCTAATCTTACTCAACAAATTAACTCAGATAAACGAAAAAACTCATGATCGCTGCCCTGAGCAGCTGCAACGCTTCTCCAATCATCTATGTCGACGCGTTCCTACTCCTCAGATTTTTGTGATTAATAACTCGATAATTATGGTTGTAACACGGACATAAACCGTCTGAAAATGGATGTAGCACGGACTGCCACCACATTACACTAATTTTTAAGCACTTCTGTTCGCAGACAGTCAGGCAAGGCATTAGTTTCTTTGTCTCAACGACCACTACCGAATGCAAAGATTCACAAAGGGCACCTTTAGATTTTGTCTATTTTCGCCACATAAAATGGAACAAAATCTAACCCAGGCGTTTTTTTGTGAACTTTTAATATTGCATTTGATGGGACTTTCTCCGACCACTGGAAATTTCTTGAAAATTAACGCAATGTGTAATTTAAAATAATAAAACAGCTTATTGCGGGCACTTGCGGACTCTCCCTTCTAACATCGCCGTTCCTTTCTCTTCTCACACAGGTTCTATTCTTGATGTTCGTGAAAACGATCGTAAATAATTGACGAAAGGAGAAACAAGGAAAAGGGATTACACGACGGTGGGTCCCAATGACGATGGCTATAGCTCTCGCTCAAACGACAACTCAATTTAACATGATTTTATATTTTATTTCGCGTTACTCAAAATATGTCTTCATGGGCATAAGTTCAACACTAGGAGGTTATTTAAAGAAAAAAGGCAATCATAATTTATGATACGTGTATTTGGATCAATAATGATAACCAATAATGATCTGTTAAATTTTTTAGAAATCTTTTCAATCATAAGACGATGGGTCCTATTTGCTGACTGTGCCTTGTCCCAAATCATCCTCAGGGTCAGCAAAAGATGTTGCGCTGATCTCTGGCAATAACGTGGCCGCCATGATAGTGGCTAGCAGAAGACTGAAGAACGTACGGTACATGGCGAAATCTTCGTTTTTCTCGTTCTTGGCGAAATCGTTCGACTTTCTCGTATGAGCGTTTGATACAACATCGGACAATTTTGCACATTTATACCCGCGGAGGCACAGCTTTGTGTGTGACGCATGCAATCGCTTCTCACGAAAACCGTATAAAATTTTTATGTATCCCGCGTGCGACGCGTACAGCACGTGCGTATGACACGTGCTACAATGTGTTATCTTTTCACTGCAATCATGTGCTCGTTTAACGATAACAATGTATCACGTTGCAACGATAACACACATTATCATATAAAATGGTAATCGTCGGAAATGTTGTAAAAAATGTACTGAAGAAGAAAAAAAGAAAGAGAGGCCTATGAATTTTATGAAAATTTAAGCAAGGCGCTTTTTGCAAATTTTTAGAATTGCATTCGATAGTACTTGTCGAGACAAAGAAAGAAAATGACACCTCACCCGATTTTCTACAATCACCGATAGTGTCTGAAAAACTTCATGTTTTTTGGAAAATGTAAACAATTCTTTCAGGTATTTCCGGTAGTCGTAGAAAGTCGTGCAAAGTGTCATTTTTTTGTCTCGATGAGTACTATCGAATGCAATTCTAAAAGTTTACAAGAAGCACCTAGTTTAGATTTTTATTTTTATAGGCCCATGAAATTTATAAAAATCTAAACCAGACATTTTTTGTGAATTTCTGCATCCATTTTGAGAGGGGAACTACGATGCTACATTCACTTTCAGGTTTCGGCGGTAATGTGTTTAAAGTAACAAAACTCGAAAATGCGCCCAGATGGCGCATCAAATAGTCTCGAAAATTGGAATCGGCCAAAACCAAGATCCGTAAATAGAGACAAAACGAAGTCAGGTCTTCTCATGGCCGCTATTTTGGAGCCAAAGAATCTATGTTGGTGTACGTGATACTATGTACGTGTAATATCATGGACCGTTTTCCAGCAAAGGTCACAGAGGACACTGTGTAACACTGTGTCCAACACAGAATGTTCCAACAATGATGCAATATTACACTGCTCTACACAGCAAAAGTCTGAGTTGCAGCGTGTAAATCATATCAATGCTACCAATATTTCGAAATATTTTATGTAACAGATGGTAACTGTTTTTATTCTTTTAGTACGAATATAATTTACAATAATAATTAGCGTGAATGTAACCTACAATATACAGGGTGTCCCATTTTAACTTTCGCATTAAAAAATCTCGAAAACTATGACAGATATTAAAAAAAGCTAAAACACGTTTTCCATGATTTAGAAGGGGAAAGAGAATGGCATTATCAGTTTTTTATTTGGAGGACATTTTCAAGGTCAGTTGGAGGTCAACTTAATTTTTTAAAGTAGAAAGCCCAATTTTTTATTATGTCTTCTTTTTCTACCAATTAATTTTAACAATTTTTATCTGAAACATTATTTTATTTGCCTAATATTTTTTGGAATATTTAAAGAAAACTTGGTAACTTTTTCAACATTTAACTTATGATATCTCGTTAACTATTCGTCGAAAGAGAAAATAGTATTAGACTTTTTTACTTTATTTACTATCAAGAATATATTACTATAATAGTGCCCTAACTTTTGTTAATTTAATAATTTCCAAAGATCGATAAATTAACAAAAGTTAGAGTACTATTATAGTAATATATTCTTGATAGTAAATAAAATTAAAATGTCTAATACTATTTTTTCTTTCGACGAGGCGAGTCAGTAGCAATCTTATCCTTAAGCAAGAACCCCTTTCCTCTGTCTTGCCTCTTCTCTATTTCATCTTTTACACAACTCGAGAAATTGTTAATAATCATTTTGGAATATGCAATAGTACAAACAATTTCTATATCACTGTAGACAAAAATACTAATTAACTTCACTACTTACTTAACAATTAATATTTTATCACATTGAACTTAGGTACTTTTAGACGTCGGACTTACTCTCTGAACTTCTTGGAGCGAAATTTCACTCAAAAAGCACAATGATAGCCGAGTTACTCAAATTGGAGTGATTGTTCGATGATGGAAAGCAGTAGATTCACTGGATTGACACAATTTCGAGTAACAATATTCATTCAACAGTTCAGAATAGAAAATTTACTCTATAAGAGTGAAAAACCATTTCAATTCGAGAAGCTCGATTGTCACTCTGCTTTTCAAGTAAACTTCGAACAATTAAGTACAAACACTCCATATTTGAGTGTTTGTTCCGTAAAGGATTTCCTATTGTTTTAGCTGATTGCATCTTTTCGTGTGCTTGTTGTTTATAGTGTGAAAGGAAAAATGTGGAAAATAAGAAGGAAAAAGATTTTTTTAAGGAAAAAAAGTATTTATTTTTATATATACTTCAATACTATATTTATAAAATAAAATACATATACAGTGCTGGACAAAATAAATCATACACCTTTCAACTATTTGAATTTGTTAGTGTAACTATTCTTACAACAAGCAAATATATTATGAGATACAGGAAAATCAAAGCATTTTAAAGTATTTAAATAAAGGAAATGTGAAATAATAAAAATTGTGCTCAATTTGTTTGCAAATAATTTATTACTCAATATTGGTGCGTTGTGCCCTGGACAAAATAAATCATACACTTATAGAAAAAAGTAGTCACGAACAAAGAACATTAATTCTAATGGTGCTTAGTACTTGGTGTTGCCGCCTTTAGTTTTTAATACTGCTTCCAGTCGGCGAGGCATACTCTCGACTAATTTTTTCATATATTCAGGATCAATATCCTCCCAAGCTTTCTGAAGTGCTGCATAGTACGATGTCTTGTCAGTTACGTTCGTTTTATCCACGTTCCTATCTAAATAAGCCCACAGATTTTCAATGGGGTTTAAGTCTGGTGATTGTGGCGGCCATTCGAGCAGTTTTATTTTATTAGATTTAAAAAAGGCAATAGTTTTTTTCGCTTTATGCTTCGGGTCATTATCTTGCTGGAAGATAAAGTTAGTTTCTAAATCTAATTTCAAAAGAGATTCTTCCAAATTCTCGCACAATATATCAATATATCTTTCTGCCGTCATAATACCTTCAATTCGAGCCAAATTACCGATACCAGACCATGCAAAGCATCCCCATACCATGATATTACCGCCTCCATGTTTTACAGTCTTCTGAACATTTATTTCTTTGAGACCCTCACCAGATTTTCGCCATACTCTAGACCGTCGTTTTTGTCCGAATAACTCAAACTTGCTCTCATCAGACCACAATACTGTTTTCCAAAAACTTAGAGGCATATTCGCATACTTCTTGGCAAACTCGAATCGCTTTTTCTTATTTATTTTATTGATGAAAGGACGTTTTGACGCGAACACACTTTTTAGTCCAGTTTCCCTAAGTCTACGACGCACAGTTCTACTGCTAACAGTCAGGTTCATCGATTCCACAATGTTTCGCGATGATAGCTTCGGATTTTGTTTTACCATTCGAACGATTCTGGTGTCATCACGAAAAGTTGTAGCCCGTTTTCGACCTTTTCCGGAATAGTTTGCCACAATCCCATGTGTTTCATATTTTTTCCAGATGTGCTGCACTGCTCCGACAGAAATCAAGTATTTATTAGCAATTTTTCTAAAAGAATTACCATTCTGTCGGTCGCGAATGACTAAATTTCGGATATCAAGAGAAATTTGCTTCTGTGACATTGTTCTTGGTTGTCACAATTATTACTGCTTCACCGAACACATAAACTCTAGTCATATATACAATGTAAACAAACAGTAGAATGACGAACAATAGCAGAACGATGAAATGTAAATATTGACAGTTTCCTACCATATATCATTTAGGTGTATGATTTATTTTGTCCAGGGCACAACGCACCAATATTGAGTAATAAATTATTTGCAAACAAATTGAGCACAATTTTTATTATTTCACATTTCCTTTATTTAAATACTTTAAAATGCTTTGATTTTCCTGTATCTCATAATATATTTGCTTGTTGTAAGAATAGTTACACTAACAAATTCAAATAGTTGAAAGGTGTATGATTTATTTTGTCCAGCACTGTACATAATAAAATACATAAAATAAAATATATACATTAGTAAATATATGTTAGTAAATAAATTAAATAATTAATGATGTTTATTATATTCCAGCAAGTAATTTATATCTTAACAAAGATATCAGAGCGTTCTTTGCCTTTTTTATCAACAAATATAAAATAATAATATTATTAAAAAGTAACAAAACATCGGTAACCTATTAGGGGGTTAACGAACGAATGGCAACAGGACGAACTTGGAAGAAATTTTTGTGAAGGCGGAGGTCGAGGCAATACCGTGAGACCCTGAAATTCAATTTTATGAGGATGTGAACAAATCATGTCCTCGTTGCTCAGGTAAAACGCAATCGCAATACGTCATATTTTTATCCTCACAGATTGATCACGTCACTTCTGTGCTTCTCTACTTCTTTTTTCTTTCTTCAGTACATTTTTCCAACATTCATTTAGTACAGGCATTTTCAACGATTTCCATTTTATCTGATAATACATGTTACTGTTGCAACGCGATACATCGTTATCGTCAAGCGAGCACATATTTGCAATAAAAAGATAACACATCGTGGAACATCGAAGACACACGCCGCACGCGCGATACATAAAAATTTTATACAGTTTTCGTGAGAAGCAATGTGCACGCGTCACACGCGGAGCTGTGTCTCCGCGGGTATAAATTTGCAAAGTTGTCCGACGTTGAATCAAACGCTCCTACGAGAAAAACGAACGATTTCGCTAAGAACGAGAAAAACAGAGATTCCGCCATGTACTGGACGTTCTTCAGTCTTCTGCTAGCCACTATCATAGCGACCATGTTATTGCCAGAGATCAGCGCAATAGGTGTAGCCGATGCTGGCCCCGAGGATGATTTGGGACAAGGTTACGTCACCCATTCACCCCCGCCTGAAGAATGAAAAGTCTCGCATCTCTGGAAAATTTAGCAGATCATTATTGATTTGTGGAGCCGCTCAAGTCTCTGTTAAATGATATAATAAAAGCGAGTTCAAATACACATATTGTACATGATGATTCTTTCTTAATAGTCCTCAAATTTATGCTCATTAAATTTATGCTCAATTAAACTTATGCTCATAAGCGTATACTTGGTGTAACGCGAAATAAGATACAGAATCGTCGCGATTCTCGCGTCTCTTCTATGTTTCTTTATTTCTTTTTTCTTTCTCAGTACATTTTTTACATTTCCAACGATTACTATTTTATCTGATAATACATGTTATCGTTGCGACGCGATATATTGTTATCGTTAAGCGAGCACATTTTTGCAACAAAAAACAACACAACATATCACGCGCCGCATGCGCGATACATAAAAATTTTATACGGTTTTCGTGAGAAGCAATTTGCAAGCGTCACACGCGGAGCTGTGTCTCCGCGGGTATAAATCATAATTCTGTGACGTTTGATCAAAGGCTCATACGATCAAAAACGCGAAAAACGAAGATTTCGACATGTTTTGGACGTTCTGCACTCTTCTGCTAGCCGCTATCATGGTGGTCACGTTATTGCCAGGAATCAGCGGCGGAAGCTACCGCCGATATTGCCGCACAGGATGGTTTGGGATGCTTCAATCCCAACCTCGATGAGCCGATAAGTCCAATGGCCGCCACCAGAGTGTAAAGAATGAAAAGACTCACATCTCTGGAAATTTAACAGATCATTATTGGTTTGTTGAGCCACACAAATCTCTGTTAAATAATGTAGTAAAAGCGAGTCCAAATATACGTATTGTAAATTATGACTCTTTTTTTTCTTCAAATAGCCCCCCCCCCCAAGTATTGAACTTATACTTATGAGCATATACTTGGCGTAACGCGGAATAAGATACAAAATCGTCGCGATTCTCGCGTCTCCTATGTTTCTCTATCCTTTTTTCTTGTTCAGTATATTTTTTACGACATTTCCGACGATTTCCACATTATTTGATAATACGTGTTATCATTATGACATAATATATTGCTACCGTCAAGCAAGCACATGTTTGTAATGAAAAGACAATACGTCGTAGCACGCGCCGCACGCGCGATACATAAAAATTTTATACGGTTTTCGTGAGAAACAATTTGCAAATATCATACAAGATACTGTGTCTCCGCGGGTAATTTGCAAAGTTGCGCGACGTTGGATCAAACGCTCGAACGACCAGGAACGCGAAAAACGAAGATTTCGCCATGTTCTGGACGTTCTTCTCGCTTCTGCTAGTCATTATCATGGCGGTCACTTTATTGTCAGAAATCAGCGCGAGAGCTATCGCCGATGCTGCCGCTGAGGAATCTATGAACTGCTTATACCCCTTGCTCAATGAGTTGCCCACATGGCCGTCAGAATGTAAAAAATTAAATGAGTCGTCCGAGCACCAAGAAAGCGAGACAGATGTAAAATATACAGTTGATGTACTTTGAACGTTATGCTCTGTTATGCGCTGTCATGCGTGGAGGCTAAATTAAAAAGCTGCGTTTCATACGTTTCACTGAATTAATGATTATTGTGACAAAATAAATGTGTAAATAAAAGAAAAATTGGATTCCAAACATGTGCCTGTGATAATGAAAATAACCTAAGTCACATTTTCTATTTTTATTCTGAGCGATCGTATACTTAATCTCTTTGTTTGTCAATAAATTTACTTGTGTGAAGAAATATTTTTAGTCTGCGTTGCGTTTTTTCCACACAAATAACAGCATTATTTTTATTTGTTTTCTTTCTTATCACTTTTTATATAAGCCAACAACGTATTTAACTGTTAAATTAGGTTAAACTGTTTAAACTAATGAAACTAGCCAGGTTATATTGGTTCAATGGAATGTGTATATGCACGTTGAAGTACACGAATTGCAGAAGTGAGAGCTTGATATATCATACGTCTGCGTCATGATGTTTTCGCCAGCGTTTGACTTCTTTTAGCAATATACACAGTCTGTCCCAGATACGATGAGACTGGTTCCATCAAAGTTCTTAGCGCAGCGATATCTATGAGTGAATGATGGTAGGTGAATGTTCTACCCTTCATCTACTTAACCTCAAAATTTGAGCGAATTCTGTTGATATTTCACTGTGGTTTGACATTTTATGTAAAGTCACTTTGTGTACGTCGGTCGAAAAACCAACATGGAACATGTTTTAAATTGGGTAAAAGTGGTGCAGAAACGTACGAAACGCTAAAAAATGTGTACGGGGATGAATGCATGTTCCGTGCACAGGTTTTCCGTTGATTTGGCCGATTCCGTGACGGTCGTGAGGACCTTGCAGACGATGACCGAACACCGCCACCAAAAACCACTCGCAATGAAGAAAACATCGAGAAAGTCAAAGAAATTCTTCAAAGCGACCGCTGTGTGTCTGCCCAGATATTATCTGGGAGTTCTACAACGATTGTGGGCCAGAATTCGACGAGTTCGACCGGAATATCGAGAGCCAGGCAGTTGGTTTTTGTTGCACGATAATGCACCATCGTACAAAGCCATCATGGTACGTGAATTCTTGACCAAAAAAGGCATCATTGTTATCGATCATCCACCGTATTCACCTGATTTGGCTCCGTGCGACTTCTGGCTATTTCCCAAACTGAAATTGGCGATGAAAGGAAATCGTTTCGATACCATCCCGGTCATCCAAAAGACTTCGACCGCCATACTAAAGGCCATTCCAGCCGATGAGTATAAAAAATGTTTCGAAAAATTTGTTGAACGTTTCTAGCGATGTATTGACTCAGAAGGAGACTATTTTGGATAAACAAGAATAAAAAATCAAAATAATAAACGCTTTGTATTTTTTTTAGATCAGTCTCATTGGATCTGGGACAGACTGTGTAGTAGTATTACATACATGTTCAATAGACTCGTATCTTTGGAGAATTTAACAAATCATTATCGGTTTGTTAAGCCATTTAAATCTCCGTTAAATAAATGCGAGTCCAAATACGTATCGTAAATTATGATTCTTTTTTCTTCTTTAAATAGCCCCCGAGTATTTTTTGAACTTATGCTCATGAGCATATTTTTGGCGTAACGCAAAATAAGATGCAGAATCATCACGATTCTCGCGACAACGTTAAGTTGAGTCATTATTTGAGCGAGAGCCACAGCCATCGTCCTCGGGACCTACCGTCGTGTATACTTTTATCCTCGCGGATGGATCATGTCCCTTCCATCTTTCTCTACTTCCAGTTTTCTTTTTACATTTCATTCTTTACGACACTTTCGACGTTTTCATTTTATCTGATAATATGTGTTATCGTTGCGACGTGATATATCGCTATTGTCAAGCGACCACATGGTTGCAATAAAAAGGCAACAAATCGTAACACGCGCCGCACGCGCGGTGCATAAAAAGTTTATATGGTTTTCATGAGAAGCAATTGCATGCATCACACGCGGAGCTGTGTTCCCTCGGGTATAAATTCGCAAAGTTGCGCGACGTTGGATCAAACGCTCATACGACCAAGAACGCAAGAAACGAAGATTCCGCCATGTTTTGGACGTTCTTCACGCTTCTGCTAGCCACTGTCATGGCGGTCACGCTATTGCCGGGAATCAGTGCGAAAGCTACCGCCGATGCTGCCGCTGAGGATAATTTGGGATGTTTATACCCTGACATCAATAAGCCGGTCAAATGGCCGCCGCCAAAGTGTGACGAATGAAAAGACTCGCATCTCTGGAAATTTAATAGATCATTATTGGTTTGTTGAGCCACACAAATCTCTGTTAAATAATGTAGTAAAAGCGAGTCCAAATATACGTATTGTAAATTATGACTCTTTTTTCTTCAAATAGCCCCCCCCCCCAAGTATTGAACTTATACGTATGAGCATATACTTGGCGTAACGCGGATACAGAATCGTTGCGATTCTCGTGTCTCTTTTATACCGCGGGTTAAGGTTACTGTATAAGGTCGCGCGTTGTCATGGAGAAGCGGAACGTCGCGAATGGGTTGCCGGTATCCTGAGAGAATTGTGTAAGCACTCTCAATACTTATGCCCACATCTGATAAGATTTCGACAACAGTTAAGTGCCGGTCATCTTCCACAAGTTCACGAACAGCCCGAATATTCTCACCAATGACACTCGATCGCGGACGACGTTCGTGACTTTCGTTTTCCACAGCATTACGATCACTGCGAAATTTTTTGGCCCGATCAAACACTTGGGTTCTTGACAGAGTACCATCTCCAAACTGTGCTTGGAGTCTAGTCAAAATTTCAGTTAGTTTGAAGCCTTCGTTAGCGAGAAATTGAATGATAATGCGTTGCGCAACAGTACGTAGGTACCTCTTGTTCAGTCATGGTGCTACTAACGAGGGAACAGCAACTGAGGAATGTTGCAAGGAGGTCACTCCCTTCCACACATCTCTACCTAACTACCTGGAGCTCCTCGGCCCACTCTTTCTGAGTCCGCAGGTAAAAAATCCGGTTAATATTTGAATGACCCTCGTAGCAGGATATCGGTCAGAATTTCGGCACCCGGGCATCCCTTTGTTCTCGACAGGTCCTCGTGAAACATCCGTTGCCGTATCAAAGTCTCCTGTATAATAAACGATTTGACACATCTGGAGACGCATGGGCGGCGGCTTGTCTTTCTTCTTCTTCTTCTTCTTGCACGCTGGCAACTGTCGTTAGATCATGTGGGCCGCGCTTGACTCGAGCAGCTTCGTTGCTTTTTCGATACCATCTGGGCGAGCGTGCTCATTCGTTACATTTCTGTAATTAATAACTCGGTTGTTACATCGCAAAATGGTACGGGAATTTTATATTTATCTTAATCCGTTCTATGTCTTCATGAATTCCTAGGAACGAGGAATTTGTGAAACACTCTGTACATATGTTTCCGATTGCAATTTTAGTATTATTTCAACTTCGAATTATTAACTTAAGGAATGCCAACGTGGTTATATATTTAAAATAAAAATTATTCTAAATTTTCTCACGTCTCGCAATCCCAAGAGACATACACACATACATATTCGGCCTGTTTTCTATATTAATAGTCTTTGATATCTTCCGATATCTTTTTCCTATTATTCCATATCTGTTACTATCCATGTTTATTTCAAACTATGCTTCATATTTCGGCCACGATATTCCTAAAAGAGCGCTAGTGCACAGCAAAATTTCTCTGGTAAGCTAAATCCCATAAGGCCAACAGTCTTTATAGTATCTCGTCGGTGCATAAGGTTTATATTACCCGTACATATTTTGAAACATTTTCTTTGGATATTATATCAAACGGATTTTGCGTGTCACGTAATATCCTTAGGACTACACGGACATTATTATGTTGATCATTTTGATTTCTATGATATTCATTAAGAATTATCCAGAACGCAACTGCCATGTTGAACGACCCAATGAGTCTTGTCGTGTAAAAAAATGTTTCGATTTTCACAAATTCATATAAAATTTTTCATTTTTCACTAATTCACAGAAGTCTTTCACTTTTCACTAGTTCACGCTAAGGAAAAGATTCATATGATCGCTGAGCAGTTGCAACGCTTCTCCAATCATCTATGTCGGCGCGCTCCCACTCCTCACATTTCTGTCATTAATAACTAGATAATTATTGTGAATCTCGCAAAACGGTATGGGACTTTTATGTTTGTCTGAACCCAATTCTACCTTCACACTTCGGATTGGCAGCTAATTATCGGATATTTTGTATGATCTTCATGATATTAATCATACACAATGTCAATTCTTATTTTTTTTGCGCATGTTAACATGTTAATTCATGTTATAAACGCGTAACAATGTGTGAGACCGTGCTTGTCAAGTACGCTATTATGGTTGTAGCACGAACTGTCACCACACGCAGGTTTTACCGCCGAAACCTGAAAGTGGAGGTAACATCGTAGTTCTCCTCTCAAAATAGATGCAGATGGCGTCCTTTCGCAGTTCCGAAAGTCGGTGTCGCCGAAAACGCCGTGTTGAGCACTTTCACGTTTCTCTCTGACTCTAGGTTTTTAAGATTGCATTCAGTAGTACTTATCGAAATACGTAAAATAGCATTATTGCAAAAATTTTTCTTCCAACAGCAAGTGCTCAAAAAATATTGCTTTTTTATTTATAAAATCGTTACACAAATTTTCAAACATTTCCGGTGCGCGGAAAATGTCAAGCGAGGTGTCATTTTCTTTGTCTTGACGAGTGTTATAAACAGCAATTCTAAAAATTTACAAAAAAATACTTGGGTTAGATTTGATCAAAATTATGAATTCCACAAAAATTGGCAAGATCTAAAGTATTAGATAATAATGAATAATTGTTGAATGATGAATAATGAATAATTGTTGAATGGTGAATAATGAATTGTTTTTTGAATTCTGATTAAAATTTTGAATGATTGAAACTACATTCTAATCTTCAAAAATTTAACCAAATTAACCCACAATGTACCAACCTTCATCAAAATTATATTTATTACAGAAGTAAAACATCAACAATTCTTTTCTACTTCAGATAGTAATAAAAAAATGATTTGTAACTTCAAATAAATATCTCAAATAATGGGATATCTCCACATTGTATAGCTCTAGTATATATGTACTGTTACAATGTACTTGTATGTTTATTAATATGTAGGCAGTCTGAAAAGTTCTCAACCTGACATACATGGCATTAGAAACTGTCAAACTATAATTGTATTGGTAGTGGCATCCCTGATATAAACTCATGTAAAATTTTATTCGATCTGTCAAATCATACGAGTAGTAGCACCAGTTGAAAAAGCTTTGTGCAAGATAGGTACTGCATTTGCTAACAATTGATTAAAATTGCATTTGAATGCGTATTTCTCAAGTGTGTTTGAATCGTTTTAAGCAAAATAAAATGGATTTCAAGCGTCGTTTCATAACTGGTGATGAAACTTGGATCCACCACTATACACCAGAGCAGAAAGAACCTTCCAGAATCACACTTTAATGATGGTATTGAATTATTGGAAAAACGTTGGAATAAATGTATTGAAGTTTCAGGAGATTATATTAAAAAATAAAACATATTTCACGGCAAAAAAAATTTTCTTTCATTGTTAGGCCAGGAACTTTTCAGACTGCTCTCGTATTTAACATTTCTTTAAGTAAAAAACATTTTGGAGATTTATCTGTTATTAGGATTTTATTAAGAACTTAATAAATCTGCATGTGTCTTAAACTCCTCTTGGATCTTCCTTTCGATTCCTGGTAATGTTATATTGTCTGCTGTTATATTAAAACTGACATACACAGGCCTTCCAAGCTTCATACTTAATCTTTTAGCCATGTTTGTGGATGTGGCGTCTGCTACAGCACCCATGATCTTTGTAGCAATCGGTTGTCTTTGAAAGTTTGATGCTAGGGCAAAAGACAGATCTTCCATAGTTGGATTATTGCAATCTCCTATCCACAAGTACAAGCAGTTCTCCATTTTTATGATTTTACAATTGACAGTCACATCACTGACTCTTGCACTAAAGTTGTGAAATTTAAAACTACATGGTAGGAATTCTGCATTCATTTTTTGCTCTTGTTCATTCGCCATACTTCCTAGTTATTCTTTTAGTTATTCTAGTTTTTCTCCTTAGCTTATCTATAAAATAATGATCATATAATTATTAAGAAATACCAAGTTGAAAATTATGAAATTATCTATAAAACTTTTCAAAATTACAAAACAACAATTAACATTTAATATAAAGTACACGTACGGAATATTTTATTTCTTAGTAAGTAAAATGTCAATCTATCATGCTGCAAAGTTGAGTTAGCTATGAAAATAGAAATTTTGACGTGAAACAAACAGGCTAATAGCAGAACATAGAAAATGGTATTCGGTAGATAAACATGATCTTTGATTTAATACTTTACGTCTCAAGCGGTTGGAGTGTACAATTTGGACGTTTTCCAAGTTGAACTGCTCGTTAATTCAGTTTTGCATTCAAGCATATTACGTATCATTTCTTGAAATACGTATCGTGTATTTCTCCTCCAACTCTTCCTTTATTCTTAATAGATATCTGCCTTTATGAGAATGTAGTAACACACTTCTAATTTTCACAATTTTTATTTGTGCACTCTCGCAATCCCTCCAAATTTGTCAGCAGAACTGACAAAACATAACCTATAAAGCCTCTCGTAGTCCCTCCAAATTTGTCAACAGAACTTACAAATCATAACCTTTAACCACAAGCAGTATACTGTAACTTAGTGATGGAAGATGGAGAAAATTTTTGGTAATTTCTAAAAGATATTTTAAATATATATTTGCCATTTTTATGGACGAAAATCGGCTGAGGGAGCAATAAATCAAGAAAATTTATTAGTTTCACCAATAAACTATATATTTCATTTCCTTGCAGCTGTCCTACATTCTATTTTATATCGTTTGTGTTTCTTCCTCACAAGATTCTTTTGTTACGATATCTTTGTTGCAGTGGAATACGTACTTCACTGAGAAGCGACATCTGCGCTTGCGTGAATATGAATAATATCTTTTCAATCATCTTTTCAATAACGGAACAAAATTGCTCCGATTGGTTAACGCCATTTGCCCTTTCCGTTTCTTTTCCGTTCCGCTATTTCGAATTCCATGTGATCGTACCTTAACTCTTCATCATCCACTACTGTGATTGTTACTCAAAGAGTCTTTAGTTCGCCTCCGTGGCGGTTGGAAGTGGTTTCTGTAACTACGCATATTTTTTGATCGTGAGGACCGCGTACGCGTTGTCCCTGTTTTTCTTTTACCTTCATACTACTGGAAAATGGCGTATGGACAAAGCTGAATGCAATCCGGAGCCATATATTGAACTGAACTGAACTGTGGTTGTTACTCCGTCGTTTCGTAGCACGTGCTGTTATTCGCGTATTGTGTTGTTTGTTGAAGAAATATGAAAGTAACGAAAAAAAGTACAGTATCCTTCCAGGAGCCAGTCCTGAGGAAGGTTGCTAAGAGCAAGCGAAAGACATCGACGCCGAAAGCGGGCGTCAGTCTCGAGAAAGCGGTTAAAAATGTTCAACAGATTTTTAAGGTTAGACATAACTCACTGGTGAAGAGTATGCAGATATATCTTCACCGTTTTAATTTCATTTCTATTGTATATTTTATGTATTCATCCGGTTGTTTTATTGCGCATTTCTTGCTGCTTATTTGTCTTATTCTACTATTGTTATCTCATGTTATCAGTATTAGTAAATGCAAAAGAGCGTTTGCTTTATTTACTGAGACACATTTTCTATTTTCCAGAAGGAAAATACAGAAATTAAAACTAAGAAAAAGCCTGATGTGCGAACTAAACCTACGACAAAATCCAAATCCACATCGAAAACTATATCAAAAGCTACATCACTCAAAGAAAAAAGACCCCAAGATAGAGGCATTGTTTATATAGGGCACATACCTCATGGATTTTACGAAGAGCAGATGAGAGATTATTTTAAACAGTTTGGCAAGGTCACAAGAGTACGAGTGGCAAGATCCAAAAGAGTATGTACATATTTTGAGCAAACTGTAAACTACTTGGATATGTCGTATAACTAACAAATCTTTCAAATTGCTCTGTAGACTGGAAGAAGTCGTGGCTATGGCTACATCGAATTCATGCACAAGGATGTCGCCAAGGTTGCAGCAAACACAATGCATAATTATCTCATGTGTGGTCGATTGTTAAAAGGTATCGTATTTGTTTAAAATTGCTTTATAATTTTTCATTTATATAATCTGTCTCGGTATATATTTTCTTTTTCATTTCTCCTCAGCTACATATATTCCGCCTGAGAAGCAACATCCTGGCTTTTTCTTGGGATTCAACTGGTCGGAAGACCAGTATCCCAAGCTAAAAAATCGACGAAAAGTAACCACACAAAGAAATAACAGTCAAAGCACAGAAGATTACAAAAATTTTGTCAAGAGTTCGCTAAGCAAGCTCTCCGCGTTAGAAGGTAAACTGCAAAAGAAGGGAATCAGCATAAAATTTCAAGCAGTCGACGTGCCACAACTGTAACAGTTTCACTTGGTTCTTTATTATATAATTTGATAATAGATTATTTATGCGGAATAAAGAATGGGGATTTAACATCCACGTGACGAGTGCAAGTTTCTATTTCCTTAAATCTCTACAGCGCTAAATACTGTATACACGCGAACTTTTAAAGCTTCTACCGTGGTGATTCGGCTTCGAGCGAGCATCGCGAGCGTCCACGCAAGTCTCGTTATGTACAATCTCGTATCTCGTAATGCCGCGCAACGGAACGTCGTCGCGATCGCGAGAGATGCGTCACGACGCGACGGTCGCCTCCTGGATGTTAGCCGCGCTGCCCTTTGTCCGTTTCCACTTCATCCGCCTGTTTTGGAACCACACTTTCACCTGTGGGAAGAAAAACGACTGAACGGCACGGTACGAAGGCGTCCGATCGCGCAAATTACACCTGGTAATACCTGGCGTTCCGTCAGATCCAACGCTACGGCGATCTCGTAACGCCGCAAGCGCGTCAGATAGTTGCTCCGCGCGAATTCGTACTCGAGGTGTCGAACCTGTTGCTTCGTGAACGCGGTCCTCTCCTTCCGCGGCTTCTCGCCCGTCCTCTTGGTCGTCTCTGCGAACGAGCGAATGGATAAGTCGAAGGCATCATGGGCCGTCCGGATTGTTCATATCGCAAGCTGCATATCTCTAACAACTGAGAAGAATTATTTCTCATCTGAAATGTACGCTCGTTTTTGTTTAGATGCACCTCTTGGACTTTTTCAGAGAGTCCTCAGTGTCTAAAGGTTCTAGCATCAACTCGTCCTTATCCAATAATTTAAGTCCAGATAATTTAAATGTATATTACCTTCATCTTTGATCATTTATTATGTTTATTTTCGTAGACATAATGATCATGTGTCATGAAAGTGCTAAGAAAAAAAAGTGCAGATGCTTCGTCTGATTTGTATTCAGCCGGTCAAAAAAATCACCGATCAGCAGCACTGCTTGCTCTCTTTCCTTCATTTCGACGCTGTGACTCGGCGGAGAAGAAAACGATCGTGAGTTCCCGAGAGAATAAATTACATCGTACGTGGGCAGCGCTTCGTTTTGACTCGAGGACTCGCCAGTTTGGATTTCGATTCCCAAAATTCGCTATCATCGAAAAGAGCAGCCCCAGAATCCAACGTCTCAAAGCTCGACGAGGACGCGCAGTTCGTGACATAACGCGCGCGTCATCCACTTCGACGACGACGACGACGATGACGACGACGACGTCGCCGCCGCCGCCGCCGCCGCCGCCGCCGCCCGTCGTCCGTCATCTTCTTGCGCCGCGATTTCCCGCGGCGAGATTTCGCGGCAGCGGCGGCGGCTTTTTGCCGCGGCCGGATGAAAATAATCGTACGTACGATGCGTGTGCGGCACACGCACCGTCGGCCGCGTGCGCTTTGCGAAATCCCGCTAGAAGCTAGAAGGCTGGCGGCGCTTTTAACACGACACGTGGCCGCGGCGGTAGCACTGCGCGCTTGCTCGCCCCCTTTTTATCCCTCCCTCCTCTTACCCCCCTCCCTGCTCGCTCTCTCTCGAGGCCCTTAACGTTGCTTCCGTGCCGCTATCTCGTCTCTAATTGCCGGCTGACGTCAATCCCGCGTGCTCCGCGGCTCGCATCGATGCTCGTTATCGGCTCACTTGAGGTCTATTCGGATGAATTTGCAGAAAGCAAAAAGCTGCGCGATTGTTGAAGAGCTACTTCATCTTTTCTCCTGGGTTCTTTTTCTCTTTCGCGGCAACGACTGTCAGGATTGTCAGCTTGTTCTTGGCGCAAGTGCTGCCTTCAACCCCTTGCCTAACGGAAATGTAATATTGCGTTGCGGGGGTAGCTGAATATTTCTAAAATTGGGTATTCGAAGGTTCTAGGGGGGCTCATTCCGTTCAATCGCGGGTGTTGAAGGTCAAAATTCGAAATGGCGAGTCTTCAAATCGATGGATCGATGGACGACCAAAACCAAAGGTTACCCACATAACTTGCCGTTATAAATTATAATCGTTCGTTATTTCGGTACTTTGTTACTTTATAGATTTTAAGTGAATTTACATTCTGTATATTTTAGAGACGTGCGAATCAAGAATTTTTATGTCGAATCGAATCGAATCGAATCTATGAAATTTCATTCGAATTCACTTCGAATCGAATCGAATGAAATCAAATCGAATCATTAAAAAATTTAACATGACTATTAAACATGTAAATAATGATGGAAGATTTTAATATGAAAGGGAATATTGATATAGTGATATCATCTCAAAGTAAAATATATATTTAAATAATTAAAGTAATTTATAATTAAGTTATTAATTATAAGTTAAGTTAATTACAAGTTAAGGGTTCAAACATACAGGCCCAGATGGCTCATTTTGTAGCTGATGCACGCAAACGATAATGTATTTGATTCCTGTTCGAATTATTCGGATTCGAATCATAGGGATTCAGATTCGAATCGAATCGAATTAAATTCGATTCGATTCGATTCGATTCGAATTCGAATAGTTCGCACATCTCTAATATATTTTCAACATTATGAAATGAAATTATGATTGTGTAGCCGCCATGTCACGTAGGGTCCATCATTTTGAATTTAAGGTATCTTGACTTCACGTATTTGTAAACAGCGGCAGTCGGCATCAAACTTGTTTATCGGTGGCAGTCGATTTAAGGACGTTCACTCGAGGATTCAGTTGACTTGCAGAGACAGAGACGACATCACCGAGTCGACGTCGAGTAATTTCGTCGACGGATGACAATTTCCACAGCGCAATGACAAGAGCGAGACACCGCGAGGCATTTATTACGCAAGACGTGCAGCAGCTCGATGCAGTTAGACATCCGATAAACATTTACATCGCACTGGGCCTATTATGGCCGCATTGGCGACGCTAAAGACATAAACCTTCCGACCGTATCATCAACGATTCGCGTCGCGGAAACCTGCGGTGGTCGCGATCGGAAATGTTTCCAGCTCAACTTGTCGCGCAGCTGAAATTTCTATAATTAGACCCGCCGCGATAACGGCGCGAATAATCGCGTTCCGATCGCTTCTCGGGGAGTCTCCGCGGAGATTTGTTCGCGGACGTGAAATTCCCGCTAATCCCCATCTGTAATTATCAGGTGTATGCCAAAGTTTTGGTCTTTTTTTCAGTTCTCTAATGTAATTATTTTAAACTGAGATATTTTCCCGCCGTTTTGTAAGGTTGGTATTGGCTGCGTTCAGCAGAACAAAGTGATCAGTGAGCGCTTAGTGATTCTCGCTCCTGATTGGTAAATACTTCTGGGTCTACGAAGAATCTAAAAGAATGCTCCAATCACAGACAATAATCACTAAGCGCTCACTGATCATTTTGTTCTACTGAACACAGCCAGTGTAAACTTTCTAAAACGCCATTTATTATAATTCATTGCCGCATATAACTTCAAAAATAAGCAAAATACACAGAAGGACCTTTTTGCTGTGAATATTTGGCTTCGCCGCTGATGCAGAAGACTGTCCGCGGTCCACCCACGAATGTCTGCGTTTAGAATTATCGTGCTTAATTTACTTCTCATCGCCAGTAGCAATTTTCGACAAAAAATCTTTTTCACGCTGTCTGGAAAGCAACGAAACGCGCGTACAATCCCGAGTTGTTCTGCAAGTTCTACCTGCATTTTAAACGGGTTTTCATTCAACAACGCTTCCAAATCGTCGCCCGTTGCATCAATTATTACTTTTAAGGTTATGTGCACCAATGAATCATAATGAATGGCGCTTTAGAAAGTTCAATAACAACTTTGCAAAAATACAAAACGACGGGAAAATATTTCACAGTTCGCCGATACGATCGGCTCGATTGCGCGTTCCTGACGCGATTTTCCGAGACGATGGATTAAATACTGAGAGAGCGAGGAGCGACGTGTTACCTCGTCCTTGCGGGCGCGCCTCTTCCTCGACGCGCATGTCCTGCCAGGATTGACATTTGCCGTCGTGCTCGCAGTCCATCGGTGTGTCCTGCGGATGAGTCGTTTGCCAAACACGGAACGCCGCGGCCGCGCTCGTCGTGGTCGTCACGCAGCGATCTTGATTCGCGTATGATAGATCCTCGGAAGATACTCGCGGAGATCTTGGATCCTCCCTCTCGCTTGATTGATCGATCATCGGCCGGCAATCCGCGGCGGCTTGCTGGGAATATTGCTCCCATCTTGCCGCGGGAAAATACAACGAAGGTCGTTGATTGGCAAAATCTCGTCGCAGACGTTGCGAAAAGCTTGCAAATTTTTCTCTTCACGCACGAAGAGAAACGCTAAAGTACGAGCACGGTACAAAAATCCCGGTTGAAGTTACGGCAATTCTAAATTGTCAAGGTTGCTGCTTCACTCAAGCAACATTCTGGTATTCTTTTCTGGTTTTCACCGGAAAATTGTTTCGTTCAATGAAACATTTTTCCCCGTGCGTTGTCTCGTAATTAGTACGACCACGACGTGTGATTGCGCAATTTCAAAGAACCACACAATCAGATGAAACTGAAGAGAAAAGTCCCCAGCGAAGAGTCATGGAAGAATCCGAGTTATCAGCGAAAGAAGACGGGCGGTTAATCGCGCGCGACTATTCACCAATTTTCTCCAATTAATAACTCCAACTTTCACATGCTTCTTCGCAACATGGTAGAGGGCTTTTCCCTTCAATCTTCAAGAACCGTCAACGGAGACCTCTCACCTGCAAGCGCGGTAATTCTGATTGGTGTCAGTGCTCTGCAAGAAGTTGACGACGTAGGGCGGAGTGAGAAAACGAGAAGCGCTCTCGTCGATCGCGGCGTCGAGTCCATTACAAGGATTCGCTTGGCCGTTCCAGGACCACCTGTGATACCAGGACGCGTCGCAGGCCACCGATCTCGCGCTTTGCCCATCCACGTGGAGCGCCGACGGCGTCGGCGGGGTCGGCGGTAGCTCGAAGTGGTCATCGAGGACCCGATGGCCGCTCGAAGTTGTGTCTTCCGACCACGAAGACATCGCGCGACTAGCAGCGACCAGGGGAAGCCGAAGGAGCCGCTCCAGCGCAAGATCCTCCCGCCCGCACTTGTCCATCCAGCAAGAAAGGTCCGTTCGCCGTTAGAGTCGCACCTGAGCCATACCTGGCAAGTTGGCGCGTGAGGCTCGCTTTAATCGCGCGCGAAGGTCGACGCGGGGTTCATCGCGGCTTCACTCCGCGCTCGCGCGGCTCGCTGCGAATTGCGTTAGCGCCCACTCGGAAGTGTCAAACGAGTGATACGGCGTCG
Organism: Harpegnathos saltator; assembly: GCF_003227715.2. NCBI lineage: Eukaryota > Metazoa > Arthropoda > Insecta > Hymenoptera > Formicidae > Harpegnathos > Harpegnathos saltator. The sequence goes on along the minus strand of NW_020230682.1, from coordinate 944,078 downwards.
CCGTAGGGCCGGGGCAGCGTGACGGAGAACGCCGTCGTGGCCGGGGAGTCGTGGGAGTAGGGCCGCGGAAGCTGCGAGATCTTGCTGCGCGGTGCCCCTCGAGCTGCCTTTTTGGCCAATCGCCGCTCGCGGCCGAGGCGACTGGTCGGAGGAATCCGAAACGGTGACACACGAAACGACCTCTTCTTCGTGTCCACTCCCCGGCCTGCTGGGTGTCGCGCGGTGCGCGACCCGCCGGAAACTCATCGGCGAGATTTCCCGCGGCAGGACAGCTCCGGACAAGTGAGCCGAGCGATTTCCACCACGAGGTGTTTGTTCGCAGCCTCGACGCGCGTGACCCATGTTCCTTCCTCTGCGAAACGCGACACCAACTTCCGACTTTGGCAGAGGAACTCCTTCGCCGCCTCGGCCACCACCAGGCTTTCGGCGATCTCACAGTCGCTGGTAGCCTGAAGCTCATTTGCGTCCGCAGACGTCTGGCTTTGAGCGCGCGACGGGGACCGCCAGGCATGAAGAAGGACGCGCTGGACGGGGTTGTTACCCTCTCGCGGGCGATTCATTCACAGATTCGTGGCCGTCTCATTGATTCAGGACGGCCATTACTCCGTCACGAGGAGCGTAAGTCAATCTCGGGCGGGGACCCAGCTAAGAAAACACGAAGGAGCCGAGAGGAGCGAAGGCGAGAGAGAGAGAGAGAGAGAGAGAGAGAGAGAGAGAGAGAGAGAGAGAGAGAGAGAAAGAGAGAAAGAGAGGGAGAGAGAGAGGGAGAGAGAGAGAGAGAGAGAGAGAGGGAGAAAGTGAGTGAACGAGTGGGTGTCAAGACCCCGACCGGGCCCTGGTGTTTCGAGGGGTCGGCTCCTCCTCAAGGGTCGCGCGTCTCCATTAGTCATCGGTATTGTTTGGCTTCCTCTCTTGGGCGCTCTCGCGCCCCTTCGAGCCTGGCTCGAGCACGCACGCCAAGAGAGAGAGAGAGAGAGAGAGAGAGAGAGAGCTGCGAGAGGCCCGCCGCCGCCGGCACTCACAGGAAGAGGGAGATTCCCTGAAATTCGAGACACTGTCGTCCTCGGTCCCCGTCAGCGGTGCCGGGCGGTCTGCCGACGACGGCAACAACCGCATGGAAAGGTCGTTTCCCGCGTTTCGCGGCGGTTTCCGCAGGTTGCTCCTGCCGCCGTATGCGGAGGAGAGTTCCGGCCGAAAGCTCCGAGCTCTCCAAGTCGGGGGAGACGGGCACGGGCACGAGCTTCCGCTAGCTTCATCTCCAGGCGGAGTCCTCCAGGCGAAGCTCTCTGCGAAAGTGCCACTGGCTCCTCGAGTGCTGATGAAACTTGCGCGGCGAGCAAAGTCCTGGAAGCAGTCAAGGTGTCTTCCGCGAAGACAGGCCGCGGCGAACGGACGGATTCGTCCGCGAGCTGTCGAGAAAGTTGATGCGATGGGAGGGCACTCGTTCGGGCCGAAAATCTTTCCCCAGCGCTTCCTCCCGACTGGGAGCTTCTCCGCTCTTCCAGTCAGCTCGATAAGGACAAGATGAAGTGCGCAATTCCTCTGAATATTTTGTACAGACCAGTCCCTGCGCGCGATCTCATGAAGTCTCCATGGGTCGAGACGCGGAAAGAAATATTCACGCATCTCTCATTGAAGACTACCCCGTCGCTTCTTCAAGATCGCCAGTGAGCTCCCTTTCCCACGAGCTTGATCTTCACCCGGAGAACGGACAATATCTCATGAAGCGCTGCTTTTTGCCGTGAAACCGAACTCTACATTCCGTGGGATGTCGCGTGAAGCGGGGAGTGGAGGAGGGGGAGAAGAGGAGGAAAAAAGCGAGATCCCACAATGAACACTCGTCGCGGCCTCGGCCGAGTCTTCTGTCCGAGCATAAATCCGTGACTGGTAAGTGGCTGGCTTTCTCATCAGCGGGCAGAAGGAGGATTCTCAGGCGAGCGGCTCGAAAGCTAGATGCCGACGCCAACGTCGACGTAGATAGCACCTAGTCGAGCGGAGATCGAGATCGTAGATACGCCGGATCGACACACCCACGTGTCGCTGGCGACGTCATGCGATCGAGCGTCCGCCGACGACCCGGCGAGCGGTCGTGAATGGCGGGCATCTCGCTGACATGAAATTCCGCTGGCAAAAATCGCGAAGAGCAAGCCTGATTTCTCGCTTGAGATTCTGAAAGGCGCCGCGGCGGCGGCGGCGGCGGCGGCGGCGGCGGCGGAGCGTGAACGTCGCTGCGGGCGGCGTCGATGGTGCACGGCGTGGTGTGTACGAGTGTATTTTTGGCGGGCACATCTGGCGGAACGCGCGCCCGAGCCCTTGACAGGGGCGTCTTCCGCCTTGCGGACGCAGTCGCCGCTGGCTGACCGTCGCGCGGCAATGCTCGTCCGGTCGCTCGAGCCTGCGGGGGCTTAGCGCCTGCTCGAGCCGAGATCAGCATGGAGAGCCGCGCTGCACGACGAGGTAAAGGGCCGAAGGGAGCGGCCTGCGACTCACGAGAGAGTACCTCGCCTCGTCTCGCTCTCGGAGGTGACGGAATCCCTCGCGGCAAGCTCGCGCGCGGAGGGTTCCGGCTCGTCAGGGTCGCGACTCAGCGCCTCCGAGAACACACCGCGACGAGATACTCCCGTGTAAGCCCGGATGCGGCTCAGCGAGAGCTGAGCGACGGAGCTGAAGCGCCATTGAGGAACGCTACGGGGAGATCGAATGCTTCAGGACCCGCGGATGCCGGGCTTAGCGAGGCCTGCGTCAAGCGCCAAAGCCTGTGCGCCTGCAAGGGCAGCTCGCGCTGCTGGCATGAGAGGGTGAGGATCGTGGCGACGATACTGATCTGCGTGTTCGTGAGCGCGATCATCATCTACTGGTTCGTCAGCTCGATCATGGAGAATCGGCGGGACGGCAGGCACAGGGGCTCGTCCGCTGGCGGATCTCGCAACACGGCTCACCTCGAGAGGCTGCCCGATCATGTTTTACCGTTGGAGTACACGTGAGTACCGCTCGCGGCGCGGCGCGGTTCGAGTCGCGTCGCGCGAACAACACGCAGGCTGCTGCCGGCTCGCGCGACCTTCGTTCGGCCGGCACGCGCGCGAGCTTTTAAAGATAGAACGGAAGCGAGTTGATGGATGATCAGCATCGTCCGCCGAGGATCCTAACGCCTCGCCTCTCGCGGCGATTAAAAGTTGGCGGAGCGTTACGAAACATCACGGAAATAGAACAGACGCGCGGCGCATCTCTCTCTTTCTCTCTCTCTCTCTCTCTCTCTCTCTCTCTCTCTCTCTCTCTCTCTCTCTCTCTCTGGCGGTTGCCCTGGTTTGCGAGGAAAAATTGCGTTCCAGTCTGAGGATACTGCCCGTCCTGGAGGAGGGGAATTTCACGACGATCGGCGATGTGGAGATTCAATTCTACTCCAAGATCCCGACCAAGCACGTACGTTTGCACGCGTGCGGCCTTCGCGTGCGTGACCTCAGCGTGACCGAGTACCGCGATCGGCCATTGAACGCGTCCAGGTTCATCAACAGGTACGTCCAAGAGGCCGGGGAGGACTTTATTGACGTGTTTCTGCTGCAAACGCTGATGGCCGGCGAGATTTACGTCTTGCGCGTCAAGTATACGGCGCCGCTACAGCAGAAGTCCAAAGGACTCTTCAGGAGCTCGCACGTCGATCGCGGCACCAACGAAACCAGGTGACCTCAATCCCGGGCGTTTCACTTCCGCCAGCCGTCGTGCTGGGCCGACAATCGGAAGCAAGTCGCCGCCGTGACGATCGTTGGAATCGATTCGCCAGCGACTTTGTCTCCTTTCAGGTGGATCGCGGTGTCGAACTTGTCGCCGGATTACGCTCGGCGGGCCTTCCCGTGCTTCGACGAGCCGTGGCTCAAGACGCCGTTCCGCATCTCGATCGGCAGAAGGTCGGACATGCGCTCGCACTCCAACTCGATGCGCAAAGTCACTGAGGACATGTAAGGCAGCTCGACACTCTGTCAAATTCCCTCCCCCCCCTCACTCATCAACCTTCTACCCCTTCCGGGTCAATCGAGGGAAATTTACAAACTTCGTTCTTTGTCTCTATCTAGCTAATTGTCAAAATCGTCCAAGCGCAACGCTGCGCGCAATTGTTGTCTCCTTCTTCTGCCATTTCTTGCGTGAAAAAAAAGAGTACAAGCGGAGAAGGTAATGTCAGGATCAGAAAGCGCCAAGAAGAATTCACACCCACACGCTTCATCTTATCCAGCTAACCTAAAAAGACTGCCTGTCGCGCTCTCAAAACGGTCCTCTTCCTCAGACGCGGCTTGCCGGGATACGTGTGGGATCATTACGAGAAGACCCTGCCGATGCCCACTTACGTGGTCGCCTTCATGGTGAGCGACTTTGTCGGCTACCGCGTCAACGTCACCGACCGACCGTCGCACACAATCTTCTCTAGGAGAGAAGTCGTCAACGACACGAGATACATGAGCGAGCTGGTGCCGAAGGTGCTCCGACTGATCCAGAACTTCACCGGGTTCTACTACGAGCTGGACAAGCTCGACGTGATCGTGGTGCCCAAGCTGATGTACTCCGCGATGGAGAACTGGGGCCTCATAACCATCTGGTGAATACGCTGCTCTCTCGATATTTCCCGCCGCCAGCTCCTCGGGAAGAGTCGAGCGTCATTTTCATTAGAAAGTCGAGTTTGTCGCTTGCAGACGCGAATTTCAGATTGAGTCTCGTGGACGTTTTCAGGGAGGACATAGCCGTCATGAAGGCAGCCGGCGGTGGTATAATAGCCAAGAAAGTGCTCGCTAGCATCGCGGCGCACGAAATCGCCCATCAGTGGTTCGGTAACCTGGTGACGCCGAGGTGGTGGGACGACGTGTGGCTGAAAGAGGGCTTCTCCTCGTTTTTCGGATTCCTAGCATTGAGCGTGGTAAGATGAGCGCGGATCAGCTTCCGAAATCGCGAACGCCCCGAGAACTGCTGCTTTTCGTATCTTTGGATGTCGCGACGCGGAGGATTGCTCCTGCAAGTTGGAGGTCAAGTTGAAACTGAAAGCTTCAGGTCGTTCTTGCCCCTGAAGAAGCAAACTGTTGGTTTCATCGAGAAAAATTGCGCGCACGTTGTCACTACACAGCCGTGAAGTCAATCTCTAGTCGTTACTTTTTAGGCTCTGGACGCAGCCATCTTGACTCATGGCGTGGGAAGCGAGAAGATGCGTGCTCCAAATTTCCGCGAGGTAAAGAAATATATCCAATTCAAAAGAAAAGCGTTCCGAGTATTTCACGATACGCAAGTGATCGATCGCAAGTGTGATTTCTCGATGTATATTCCTTAAGCAGTTCACTGGTAACAAATTTGAAAAATTCATGATGATAAATCCAACCAATATGGCGGCGTTTAGATATTCAATTTTGTCAGTTTTTGAAGAATATTTATCAAGATTGATATCCCCATTTGATATTGTATGAAATCTTTTTATAAAGGGTTTTTCGAGTCGCTACTGACGATCGCTGGGTCGAAATTTCAAAATTCAATATGGCAGCCCCAATTTGGCTAATTTTATTTTCCTATTTTAGAGAAGATTATATTCATGATATGTTCATGTTTTTTGGGTTGCTGATGATGAACTTAGTCGAAATTGCAAAATCTAAAATGGTGGATCCAATATGGCGACTTTTAGTGATCAACGGTATTCCATTATGGATACTCTCACCTCCATTATTAGCGGGTGAAATATATCGAAGGAAACTACTCCTTTGCCGAATTACTTTGGTGAATTTTCCTCCACAATGGCATATCAAAGTTTGCCACATGAAGCCGCCACATTGAATGCGCCATTTTGAATTTTATAATTTTGATCTTGGACTCGTGACAACAGCGACTCGAGAAAACCCTTAACAGTCAAGCTTCCATGTAAAATACGGAATTATTCAGTCTCGCCGATTTCGGGTGCACCGGTGAACCGGTTGATCTCGACTCTTCAGGAATTTCAAGCGCGCATTTCCTCGCCGTGAAACATCGCGGATATCAAGATGGCAAGTCTCTAGAGAGATCCTCGCGAAATCGCTCGGTCCTCCAAGCTCTGCGCTTTTCCTACGGGCAATCAGCCTCGCGCGACCGCGGCGTTCCGACTTCTCTCACCTCGCCGGCTGCTCTCACAGCTGGAGCCCGAGTCCTGGGACCGGCAGGCCAGCTTCCTCGCCGAATGCCACGACGTATTTCACGAGGACGCGAGCGAGGCGGCGCACCCGCTGCACATCGACCCCCAGGAGCTGAGCGGCCTCATCGGCGTGTTCGACCTGACGTCGTACGCCAAGGGTAATTGCATGGCGCACATGATCTATCATTTTCTGGGCGAGCGGGTCTACCTGGCGTCTGTGCGCCGCTACATGCGCACGTACTACTATCGCAGCGCCGATCAGGAGGATCTCTGGAGCGCCTTCCAGCTGGAGATCGACTACGAGGCGGCGGCGGCCGACGGGCTACCGGCTTCCTCCGGGCTGCGCATGAAGGACGTTATGCGAACTTGGACGTATCAGGCCGGCTTCCCTGTCCTGCGCGTCCGGCAGAATCGCGAAACCGGTGCGCTCGAGCTTACGCAGGTGTGCGCGCGCGCGCGCGCACGCGCAACAGCCGATCGCTTATCGTAGTCTCTCGCTTCCCCGGCGCGCAAGTTTCTCTGTCTCGCTTCCCCGGCCGCGACAAATTGCTTCTTTGCGAGATGTGCGCGCGTGTTTGATCATCGTCGCTCGATGCGCGCGAGCGACGCGCGCGACGGAGGAGAACGAGTTTCGTCGGCTCGATCTTCGCGCGCGCCGCTCCTGCGCGGTCAATCCGGAGGCGGCCTCTTCTTCCCACGTTTGCACACGTGACTTAGTAATTTTTCGAATCGGCCACCGAGAGAAAGAGAACAGGAGGCCCGGGGGGGGGGGAAGGAAGGGCCCGGGGAGGACGGGCACTGGTGTATCTGGCAAATTTATCGATGTGGGTAATTCGTGTTAAACGCGGAATCAGACGTTCGTTCGTTCGCTCGCTCGCTCTGTCAAATCGTCGCGCTCGAGCAGCGCGGTCTCGCGAAGGCAGCGCGAATTAATACAATTATAACTCGTGGAATATAAATGGCGAGCAACCTCGTGAGCAAGCATTGCTGCTTAATCTTGGCCGTTGCACGGAGACGGGCAGAAGTAAAAAAAATGCAGGCACGCGAAGCGTGCGCGGTGCGGCGGTGGACGTCGCTAAAAATTGCTCGATTATGCGATGTTTGTGTTTCAGGGGCGATTTTATCATTACGGCCTAAATAGTACGAGCCAAGAGTTATGGCACATCCCGTTGACGTGGACAACCGAAAATGAACAGCAATTTGGTAATACCTTGCCGAAGGCATGGATGGACAAGAAACGCATGAAAATTAACGACACCGCCCTGAGCCGGGCGAGCCTCGGCGACCAGTGGATTCTGTTCAATATCAATCAAACGGGTAATATCACTGTCGTAAGATCCGCCGATCAATTAAGGAGATAATATCCGAAGCAATATTCCTGCCGACAATGACTGAAGTCGATCAATTTGGATACAGACTCGAGAGAGCCACTTTGTAATTTTGCAAGAATTTCTCCTACACACACGCGCGCGCGCGCATGCGCAATGTGTGCGCGACGAAAATTAACGCGATGCTAATTAATCACGCAATTAGCAGCAGTCGCCCCGAGTTGCGAGAGCATTTTCTTCAAAAGACTTCTGGACTCGCACAAGGTGGCTGCTGATAACTCCTCGTGACCTCTGCCCCTCCGCAGCTCTCTACCGCGTCAACTATGACGTGGAGAACTGGAAGCTGCTGCTGAGGTCCTTCCGAGCTCTGCCGGAAGTAGCGAAGGTGCAATTGCTGGCGGACTCGTTCGCGCTGGCCAATGCCGGGCTGCTCGACATGAGAATCACGTGGAGCATCCTCGAGAAGCTGCGAACGGAGACCGGAGAGATGCTGTGGATGCACGCGATTCTCACACTAACTACCGTCAAGGACTATTTTTGGGACTCGAACGTATTCGAGGTAACACCCGTGTCCGCGCGTGTCGTGTCGTCCCGCGACGACCGACAACATTTTGCGAAATCGTGAACGCGAAAACGTCCATCTGCCTGAGTGACAGTCGCGAAACAACACAGCGCGTCTCTCGCGACGGAGAGAGGGAGAGAGAGAGAGAGAGAGAGAGAGAGAGAGAGAGAGAGAGAGAAGCTTCGAGTGACGGATCCGCGGAGAAAATTCTTTGCTCGAACGAGACAGTTTTCTGATAAAGTATCAACGATTTAGAAATTCCGGCTCCGATGATCGCTTATATATCTGTCTCAGGGATAATCATACGCTTTATAATACCGTACTTAATAATGCCGTTCCGGCTCCGCTTGTCAGAATCGAATCCAAATTGCCCAGATTTCCGACAACTGACAAAAAGTGGCAAAAATAAAATAGTAATAAAAAATGAAGAGAGAAGGAGAGAGAGAGAGAAGGGGTGAGGGAGAGAGAGAGGGGGGAGGGGGAGGGAGAGAGAGAGAGAGAGAGAGAGGGAGAGACAGATCCCCAAATTTCCGCGGCGTCTGGGCTGCGGCGAAATTCGACCGACCCACGGCTCGGCCGTAGATTCGCGAGAGCAAGATTGCGAGGCGAAGGCGAGCACATTTGATTTTATTATTAATTTATACGGCCGCGGCGCGATAAGATATGCGAGATATCAGCGACGCCGCCTCGCGGTCTAAATCGTCCGCTACGCCGGCTTCTGCCTTATGTCGTTATTACGCGCAGTTAAGGCTTAAGTACGGCATTATAAAGCGTATGATTATCCCTGGGACATATATATAAGCGATCATCGGCCCATCGGCCGTCGTTACGATTCGACGTTCTCAATTAGGTCGGAGGACTCAATCATTATTTGCACCGAAATACGAGGCACGTAACATTTAATTAAGCACTCGCGCCGACCAATGTTGCCGTAACAGTTCCCTTTTCACAGAAGCCATTATTGCAAAAATATAAGAGGAGACCCAGCGAAGCTGGGGCTCCTCCGCGTGCAAGCGCATAGGCGGGCCCGACGTTTTCTCCGTCGACTCCGCTCGACCGCGCCGCGCCACGCCGCGTCGTGCCGCGTCCGTAAACCTAACGCGCCAAATTAAATAAATACACTGCGGCGGTATCTGCGCGTTTTAATCCACTCGGTTTATTGCTCGTAAATTCTGAATAAATAGAATTACTCTCTCGCTCCTTGCTCGCGCGAGCGCGAATCAAGCGCGGATCTCCATAATGTTGCGATCAAAATCGCACCGGCTGCTGCTCACTTCGCCGCTCTGTCTCTCCTTCTCCTCCTCCTCCTCCTCCTGCAATTTCACCAGGGCACTTTCATGCCGTGTTCTTTTTCTCTCGTTTCCTCCTCCTGAGGGAAAGACAAACCGGCGAGGCGGAATCTCTCGGAGAGAGAGAGAGAGAGAGAGAGAGAGAGAGAGAGAGAGAGAGAGAGAGAGAGAGACCGAGAGAACGACGAGGGGCGGAGGGGAAAGTCTCACCGATACAGCGGCGAGGTTTTTCCTCGCGTAGGTAAAACGGGATCTCGAGGTTAAACGAAAGATGGAGACGGGAGAAGCGAGTGCAGCCTCCTTTCTATTCAAATGTACAATTATCGTTTCAGCAGGTCTCCCTCCCTCCCTCCCTCCCTCCCTCCTTCCCTCCCTCTCTCTCTCTTTCTCTCTCTCTCTCTCTCTCTCTCTCTCTCTCTCTCTCTCTCTCTCTCTCTCTCTCCCTCGACACACCGGACGCTTTTGTCTCTGAACGAACGTTCACCCAAGTTTGCTAGATTCGCCAGGCGGACGCGCGGAGATGGACCGCTTTTTCTTCTTCTTCTTCTTCTTCTTCTTCTTCTTTCAGTTTGCGATGTGCAAGGTCGCCGATAAGGTGTACGCTGAGATGGCGCGCTCGCTGGCCCGTACGGATCCGGCGTCGTGGACAGAATTCAAGGTGAACGTAATGAAATGGGCATGCTCGTTGGGCCATCGGGCGTGCTTGACGGCGGCCCGCGACTACGGCCGAAAAATGCTGCGAAACGAGTCGTCGAGCTCGTCGTACGTATTCAACCAGTCCGCGCGACAGCAAATAGCAAACGCGCATTTGTCTGGTAGCGACAGACTTATCTGCTCGTTGTTATCGACGCACCAGCGTTGTTAATTCGGAGGCAACCGGCGAGCGTCGATCTCGGCCACCCGCTGAGGCCATCTTGATTTGTCGCGTCGGCAGCGAGAAAATTCCTGCGGAGTACGTCGAGATTACAAAAGAAAGAAATACTCGCGATAAATTGCTGCAAAATTGACGCGGCAGAATTACGAAAAAGAGAGACGCGGCGAGTTGCGGTCGTTAGATCGAAGGGTTTGGAGTATTGGTAATTTCCTGGACGCACCCCGCGACGCGAGCGTCCTCTGCAGGAGTCTTCGGGAAAATCGAGATGGCGAGTGGCCAGAGCAAGGCCGAGAAAATCAGCCGGCGAATTGCGCAGCGTTCCGGAGGAGTTTCGCACCTGGACGTACTGCGCGTTCGCGAGAGAGGCCACGGGGGAACAATGGCTGGCGCTTCTCGCGAGGTACAACGGATCGACGGCGCACGATAAGGAGAGCCTCGCCTTCGCGCTGGGATGTCATGTCAACGCGGGTCTGCTGCGAAGGTGAGATCACCGAGCGGGCGCGACGAAATTTCCCACGCTGACGCGCGAAATAGACGAGGCGTGAAAGAGGCCCACCTCGCCTCGCCCCGCGGAACGGAGACACTTTCGGAGTCGTAAATTGCTTTATTACATAACAAACGCTTCCAGATACCTGTCCACCGTGTTCTCGCAGACGAACGTAACGTGTTCGCACGCAGAGGCGGCTCTCATGTCCGTCGTGATCAATCCGCACGGCTATCGCGTCGCCGCGGACTTTCTGACCGAGCACTGGGATGAGTTTAGCGTCGAGGAGGCGGAGGGCAGCAGCACTTAGTGAGTAGAGCTCAAAGATTGAACGATTTCTAAAGCTGCACGTGATAGTAATGTTTATTACATTTCAACTGCAGTAGCCGAGAAGAGGACTTGGTTTACAAACAGCTTCCATAACTTAGTCATGCCTTGCTCTAAATTCTTAACCTTCCGCCTAATCTTCCAACTTTATCTTAACTTTATCTTACGTCATCTTCACGTCATCTCCATTTCCTTAAGTCTACAAAATATCAGGCTATCGTTTCCATTAAATATATGTCAAAGTTTTAGCCCTCTTTTTCCGTCCTCAGATATAATTATTTTAAATCTAAGTATTTTCCCGCCGTTTTTTGTAATTCATTGGCACACATAACCTCAAAAATAAACAAAAAGCACCTTCTTTCTGTGAATATTTGGTCTCGCTACTGACGTAAAAGACTGTCCAGGGGTCCACCCGCGAACTTTTGCGTTGAGGATTATCATACATGATCCAATTTTCATCGGCGGTAAAAATTTCCGACAAAAAATCTTTCTTGCGCTGCCTAGAAAGCAATGAAACGCGCGTATTCAAGCGGCGGGTAATGCCGTTTTGCGACAATTCATGCGGCCATTTTCTGATTTCATGCGGTCGCCTTGAAGCTGTTGTTTAATCAATTCTGAGCTGTTCTGCAAGTTCTACCTGAGTTTGGGACGGGTTTTCGTTCAACAACGCTTCCAAATTGTCGGCCTCGCGCATTCGCGGCGTTTCAGAACGCGGACGATCGCTCACATTAAAATCGCCATGTTTAAAGGGACGAAAGAAATATTTGCGCGTATTGTGGGATACAATATTTTCCCCAAGAACAGAGAAAATGAATCCACATATTTATTAGCAGCATTTTCTTCTTGCTGGAATTCATGTTGAATGCAACGACGAATGTAAAGTTTTTCGTCGTTCATTGTATCAACTGTTATTTTTAAGGTTAAGGTGCACCAATGACTCATAATGAATAATATTTCAGAAAATTTAATACTAACCTTGCAAAAATACAAAATGGCGGGAAAATATTCCAAATTGAAGTAATTAGAGCATTAGAGGGCTGAAGAGAAAGGCTGAAACTTTTGCCCAATGTTGTCCCAATTTTGCATAACCTATATGTTATATCACTTTCTTGCAGCGCGAACGTCCCCCTGACCGCTACATTGCGCGCCTTCGTGGGACGCATTCGTCGGCAGGAGGACGTGGAATGGGTAAGGAAATTGCACGAGTGGCGAAACTTTAACGAGGATCGAAAAGCGAACATGGCGCTCAGCGAGCGCCGACATGTGCATACTTACTTATCGCGGCAGCAAAGAAGCGCCGGATTATTATGTAACGCGCTCGCGCGCTCTTTCTCTCTTTCTTCCCCAGCTACGGCAACTGCGAGGCAGGCACGACAAATATGACACCGTGATCGGGCAGGTTATTAATAGAGTCCAGGCCAATGTCGCGTGGTACGAGAAGTACAAAAACGAAGTAAGTCCGCTCGCTCTTGCATTTGATAGCGCGAACGTTTCTCGCTCGTCCGAGGATTTTGTACGAGTCGCAGCGCAGTCGTGTCTCTATGAACTCCGGATAGACTGCTAAAGCGCAGCGATACCAGAGCATCCCCTAGTAGCACACTTCATTGGCGTTACATTGGTGTTACATTGGCTACGGTGACATAAATTGGAGTTACATTGGCCTAGTGTATCCCAATATACAGCCAATATTGGTTAGATATTAAATTACAATATATCGCCAATATTGCACAGCATTGTTATACCAATATTGACTTACATTGGGGTTACATTGGCCAATATTGGAGGCCCAATTTGTAGCCAATATTGGTTAGACATTAAATTACAATATATCGCCAATATTGCATAGCATTGTTATACCGATATTGACTTACATTAGGGTTACATTGGCCAATATTGGAGGCCCAATTTGTAGCCAATATTGGCCCAACAATATGTGCTACTAGGGTCATTGACAAGTCTCTGCGTACCACTTGAGGTCTGGTAAAAATGAAACGTTTACTCGAATTTGCGCGAATTTTGTTGCTGAATCCACCACAGCGAAGGGAAAAGCGAGACGACGTCGACGGCTCAACCGGCCGCTCGGAAGTTCGCTAAGTTTCACCTTGACACGAAGCGTTCTGGGAGACCTTCGGGCGTGGACGATGACCAAATGGAGGCGTCAATTGAAAAAGAGCCGCGCGATGCGCGACTGAGCAGGCGGCGGAGATTGTGAACGTAACGTAGCTTAGGAAAACCATTTCTGGGAAATGGAACCATGTTTAGGAAAAGCATTTCCGAGCCAGGCAGACTCGTGCAAACTTCTTGGGCAACTTCGCGCTGTCTCATCTCGATTTCGCCCACGAGGCGATTTTTACGTGTGTTCTCCCGCAGACTCTGCGACTGCTGGAGGAGATTTCCGCGGGATACGCCGAGACGAGGGACTGCAGGAGAAGAGATTAACGGAGACGCCGCGCGCCGAAGGCCCATGCGAATCTCGAGGCCACACGCGAGACCGACGAGATAATCGTAATAATCGCGAGACGATTACGCGCGGGCTCGCGCGGCCTTTAATGACACGACGCTACAATTTCTCTCGAGGCGCAAAGGACCAAGCGCCCGGTCAATCTCCGAGTTAATCACGCTGTCATGATCGTCACACACTGTCGATGAGGACGTCGCGTGTTTATAGCACTGTTGATAATAGAGAATATTTTTCTAGACAACTCGTTGTTGTTCTCTCTCTTGGCCTGTCCCTAACAAAGAAAAAAATAAACGTCGCGGGAGAAGAGTAGGTGAAATCGTCCTGCGGAACGACAACCTCCACGAGACTGCGTTTTCCCCCTTCTTTCCCCCGTTCAAATCTGCGCCTCACTAAGAGAACTCTCTCGGTCTCTCCCTGACGAAAGGAAAAGAGAGCGTAGGAGGAGCAGGTGGAATTGATTGCATTAGGTGACCAAGAAAGTTCGTGACTTTTCTGGGTCTTGTCAAACTGCGCATGCGCACGCTATCGGTAAAAAGTGTGGTTATGTATAATTAAACAAAAGCTCATCTGACCGAGAATTTAGCGGCGTAGAAGACTTACGGAAATTAATTATTTAAAGTTTCGAAAAGTGACCTCGGTATGACCGTGTCAAGGTCAATCATTCGGACTTGCTTGTTTTATGAAATTTTGCTCAAATTGGCTCCCACGGCTTCTCAGAGGCCGGAAAATACCTTGCGCGTTCGGAGATGATGCGAAGCGAGCGAGCGTTATGATCGAAAGCGATTTCAGAAATTTGCCAAGAAAATTGACGAGAGGGAGCACTTTTCCGATAGCAGGGGGGAAAACTTTAATAAAAAGGGAACGGAGAAGTTGTCGGACCGTCAGGAAAAGATAACTGAAGCCAAAGGTGACCACTTTTCCGAATAACCTCCGGAAGAGGTTTCACACACGAGACTCTCTTTCTTCTCCCCTGTGTCGACCTCGAGTTGACACCGACGACACCGACAGCCCAAGCGGAGCCACCACGACGCGAGTAGTGCGATGGGGATCGGTACCGTGGAACATCCCTAGGCGCAGCCACGGGGGAGAAGCTGTTGCCGCGAGAGAGGTGCCGCGAGAACGTCTCGTTGCCTAACCGGGCAATAACGAGCCGGGCTTTCGTGTGGTCGGAGAATGTTGCTAAGTAAGGGATTGATTCACGGGCAGTTATAATACCGCCAAACCGAAGGCCCTAATAGATTCAGGTCAATGCCACTACCGTTCTTCGAAGTCGTTCATTATGTGGGAAGAGCGGGCCCCGTTCTCATGCCACACAGGTCGCCGCTGAGCTGTGTGTGCGGCGGGCTTCTCCACGGCGGCGGCAGCGGCGACGGTGATGGTGGCGGCGGTGGAGGCGGTGGCGGCGGCGGCGGCAGCGGCGGTGGCGGCGGCGGCGGCGGCGGCGGCGGCAGCGGCGGGAGGAATCGCCGAAGAGGCCGAAGTCGAGATAGAAGGATCCACCGTGAGGAGGACTTCTATCCGCACACGAATCCTTTTTCCTCCGCGTCCCGCGCGGAGGCCGATCTCCTCCCGCTCCTCTTTTTCTTCGCACACACGACCGGGCCGGCGCGGCGTGCGGCGGGCAATTTCTCCGCTCGCAGATTCGTAGGTTCCGCGAATCTTTTTGTCGTCGTCGTCGTGGGGTGAACTTCCGAAAACCACCCGCTGACAGTGTCGCGCTCTACTTCCTTGCGACTGTACATTTATTTACTCTCTCAGCGCTCCGTGGGCTCACCTGACTTCTTTCCATTTTAAATCGGAAGGTAGTATTGGAAGGAATATTTATCCGTTAAGCCGGAAAGGCTAGAAATTGTGAAATCCAAAGTCGCGAGTTCGTAAGAAAATTGATTGCTCTTCGACCGCAGGAAGAATAATCGGCCGCGCGCTTTTTAACTCTTTAATGCCCGATTTTTTTATAGGTGTTTTAAGAATAAAATTTAAGGTTTTTTGAACTGAGACTATAAGTAGTGATAACCAAAAAAAAAATATCAGAATTTTATATTGGTTTTTTTTATCGTTCGTTTTTTGTTTATTGGTAAATATGACTTGGATCCTAAAGGCATATACAAAATGAACAACCTATACAGAGAAAAATGAAAGGTAATCTATATGACATAACTCTGATAGTCAGTTTGACATTTGTGAGCTGAGACTTTACTATATTTGTGAGTGAAGTTTATTATTCAGAGCGTCAAGCTTACTATTTCAGAAGAATATCTTATAGATCACCATTTAGATAGTCAATCGTCCCTTCATTTCACGTCGCATAAAAAACTGTAGGTCACCAGGTTTCACGGAAATAAGTTGATTTCTTGATTTTCATGTTGTTCACCATATTGGATTCGCCATTTTGAATTTCTGTATTCTTTTAATTTCATATTTTGCATCTGAGAAAGCTTCCAAATGTATAAAATTATAACAAATACCAATCTATTCATTTATAGTGCATTTCTAGAGATGTCAGTACACAACAATGCTAGTAACAATGCTAACTATGCAACAGTAACAATGCTAACTATGCCTACTTGGAATTTGACAAAACATGTTATCATTAAAACTGAACTAAAAACAGACTAAACCGAATCTATATACAATCTATATACCATTTTTTAGAAGAAGAATTCACCTTTACATTGATGCAAAGAAAACGAAAATATTTCCTTTTTTGAGTAAGTTATCGATTCTTAAATGCGTTTCTATAGTGTACTGGTAACTATAGTTACCAGTAGGCGTTAAAGGGTTAAATAAATTCAAAGTAGCAATGGCGACACGGGACGCTTGGACACTTTTAGCAGGGTGATTTCGCGAGAGGTGATTTATTCCCTTTTACGTTTGGATTCGCCTCCGAATTCGGACTCGGCGGCGGCTGGCCGTCTCGCGACTCCAGGAAAACGCTAATAGTTACACACGCGCCCCCTTTTTCTCTCGCCGATTAAGATAATAAAAGGTTGCCGGGGTGAGTCGATTGGCAACTTTCTCACGCGCGAATGCTTATCCTTCGGGAGGAGAGAAGTGTGAGTGTGTTTTGAGAGCGGCGCGGTCGAGCGGCGCGTTCGACTTCGTTTTTGAGGAATGTTTCTAGCGCGGGTCACGTAACACGTCGAAATGCCGATCGGGAACGTGGATCGGCGTGTAAACGACGACCTGTCGCTCGACTTTGGCCTGCGCAACGTGCGGAAAATGGCGGAGAGATCATTTCCCTCTGCGGAAATGTGCGAACACCGCGCGCTCGATGAAAGATTCGCAACGCACCTGACCTCATTTCGCCACGAAGTTGAAGTGAACGCTATGACGCAAAAGCGAGACGATCCTATCTTGCTTGCAAAAAAAAAAGCAAAGACAACAACGTTCAACGTGGGGTCTTTGTTGGTCTAATCGAGGGGCGAGGCATTCGCGTAGCCGAAACGAGCACGGTTAGAAGATTAAAGGAGGAACCCCCTTTCCCTCGGAGAAGGAGGGGTCAAAGAGCGCTACCGTGTCCCCAAACGCGACAGACTCGCAAAAGGACGAAAGGAAGAAATAGGAAGGAAGCTCTCTCTCTCTCTCTCTCTCTCTCTCTCGCGCACTCTCTCACTCTCTGTCTCTCACGTCTCTCTGTCGGTTCGGCGAACGCGCTCCCTCGCGCGCGCGCGCGCGTGTGCTCCTTGCGCGCGCGAGCCAGGACCCTTCCTGAAGTTAATGATTCGGTCATTGCGATGGGTGGCGGTGGCGAGAGTGGTGGAAACACGAAGTGGTGTGGGCCCGGCGTAGAGTAGGAGAAGAGTGCGCCAGGAGGGCGAGAGAGCAGGAGAGGAGGATCGGTCTGCACAGGAAAGTAAGCCCGATCCCCAGTTCGAACGCTTCGGCTCGGTCTTACGGGTTTAGTCTTGAACGGTGGATTGTTGCCGTTCACGGTCTCCAGGGACCGCGAGGAGAGAGATCGGAAGCCGAGGGATCGACAGATCGTCCGTTCCGTCGCACAGCAGTCGTCAGCTGATAGCGCGGGCGCCCAGCATGCGCCGTCAGCTGCGTCATCTCTAGGAAGACGACCACGACCACGAGGGCTCGTCGTACGGAGACTCGTCGACTTGCGAAGAGGAGCTCCTCCGAGAGCGCAGTACTCGGCGCGTGCCTGAGGGAGAGAGAGAGAGAGAGAGAGAGGGAGAGAGAGAGAGAGAGAGAGAGAGAGAGAGAGAGAGAGAGAGAGAGAGAGAGAGAGAGAGAGAGAGAGAGAGAGAGAGAGAGAGAGAGAGCAGGAGTTACCGGCTGAAATAGCAATTTGCACAGCCTCCAGCTGCCGGAAGACCATCGGCGAGCCAGCGATGATGCCGCGCGCCGACAGCAGCACGTCGACCGTAACCGGCGAGAGAAAGCCACGGAGGCAGCAGCTACCACCGGCCACCCTCAGAAGTACGTATGGGGTTGCAGGGGGCTCGTACGGCTTCGGCGGGCCGCTCGATCGGGGAAGCGTCCACGTCGGTCCGCGCAATTAATTCATTAGACCGTCGCGCTAGACGCGCTCATTATCGAGATTCGTTCCGCCCCCTTTGTCACGCTTCATTTCGCCGAGGGAGGAGGCTCGTATTAGCCGAGGCGGGTTCAACCGCGCGTATCTGCGATCGACGGTTGCTCGAGAAGCGCGATTTCGGCCTGCGCTCGGTATTTTCGACACCGAGACTCCTCCGTAGCCGAAAGACGAAGAAGGCGGTTCGCGAGCGAGTCGGTGCGGCGAGAGCTCGTTTAATCGCGAGATGCGAAAGATCCTAAGAAGATAATACGCCGCGCGCGCATCCGCGAGGAATAAGTTGTTTCGCGCATTCGTGCGAAAAAGCTAAAGTGGATTGACAAGAATCACTTACGGCCTCCGCTCTCGCTCCGAAGTACCGTTTTCACTTCAGGATTCTCGCGGCGGCGCGGTGCGCGCCTCCGCTGACGCGTGTTGCTCCATCGCGGAAAGTCCGAGATTGACGACGCGATCCCGCGGAGAGATCGTTCATTACGAGCCCGTCGGAAACGATTTGCTCGAGCGGGAGTCAATCGCGCGCGGTTCGAGATGCTCGCGCAAATATCACCTCGATCGAGAGCGTGAGAGGAGCGTCGCGAGGAGTTTCCACATCGTCGAGATCGGAGCCGAGGATCAAGCCCGGCTTGGTGGCCTTAATCCGTGTCATCACTCGCGCCGCTAGATAAGATCCCACAATCTTGCATTTTCCGCGATAAGCCGCCGCGCGATTGTTGCTGCTGCCGAGCGGAGCCGAGCCGCCCGCGCGCGCGAGCAACGTGGCAATTTAATTTACGGCGGTGCGCGATAAGATTGCGCCGCGCGATCTGCATTCGCCGGGCGAACGCGGCCCGATATTACGTCGGCGCGCTGATAAATTACCGAGTGATAAATTTTCTCTAATCCGACCTTCCTCCTCGCGCTCGCGACAGAGGCGGAAAAGTCCAAGGCCGAGTCCGGCGCCGAGCGCTTTCCTCGCCAGGGGATGAACGACACTTTTACCTCGAGTGCAGGCGTTGAAATCTCTGATAAACCGCGCCGCGCGCGCGACAGGACGGAAGCCATTGTCCCCGGCGAATTGTATGTACACACCTTGATGTTGTCTCTTTCCTTTTTCTCGCTTATGACCGATGTGATTCTCGCGTATACATGTGTATAACAATCTCACTCAATTATTAACGATATCTCTCGAGTTTTTAAGTCGACATCATTATCATTGTGACAGGGCGACCGGAATGTTCTGGAAATAAAAAATTGTGTGAAGATTAATCGGATCAAACTGAGAAGAAAAGTCAAGTACCATTTTGCAAAAATCGCAATAGTTATCGAGTTATTAATTATTGAAAATGACCACATCTCTTGACAATTTCTCGTCTCTAAAACATCCCGGACACCCTGTATATACAAGAATTGTGCCAATTATGAGTAAGAATATCATCTGTTTTTTATTAATGACATCCACTCATTTCTAATTGTCACTATCTTGAGAATTAAATTAATAATTTTTCCACGCATTATATTAATTGATTAATTAATTAAATTTGATGAATAATTCTCTAAATCTAACATTTCAAATTTAATTTTATAAAAACCTCGAATGTGATAGATAATTTAAACAAGACTTTTATTAATTATACTGATTTCCAATTATGGAAACAGTAATAGTCCGTAAATTCGGTTTCAAATGGAGCGTTAATTGGATAATTGAATTTGATAAATAATTACCTGAATTGGACATTTCACATTTCAAATTTAATTTTATAGAAACCTCGAATGTAATAAATAATTAAAACAATAATTAAAATAAAATAATTAAAACAATATTTTTACTAATTATACTGATTTTCAAGTATGGAAACAGTAATAACCCGTAAATTTGATTTCAAGTGGATCGTTAATTGAATTTGAATAATTGAATTTGATAATTCTCTGAATCTAACATTTCAAATTTAATTTTATAAAAACCTCGAATCTGATAAATAATTTAAACAAGACTTTTACTAATTATACTGATTTTCAATTATGGAAACAATAATGGTCCGTAAGTCCGATTTCAAGTAGATCATTAATAACCGAGTGAGATCGTTTCATCCTGTCGTACTTCCTCCCATACTCGCCTCCCATTAGCGATACGCGATGCGAGGATCGCAGCTCGCAGCCCGTACTTCCCGTCCGCTTTCTTGCACTCGCGGGGATCGCACGTATCGATCGCGATCGTCGCCGCGCCGATGTCCGTGCATCCTCCGCGGCGTCGCCGCGCCGCGGAGATTCGCATCTCCGTCATATCATTCCGGTCTTCGTATTTACGTGAACGGCGAAAAAGCGGCCGCGATTGCCTGCCTTCTTCGTCGACGAGGCCCAATCGGAATTCCGAGAGGAGGCGCGTGGGATCATCGGCACAGGTAGCCGCGGTCGCGATCGCTCGCTCGCTCGCGAGCGGCATGAATCGTACTTTTGCTAAAACGGAGAAACAATCTCCGGGAACTCGAGCGAGCAGCTCGTTCAGCGGCGCTCCGCGAGCAAAAAGACCAAACTCCTAAGCCGAGCCGAATGCCGCTCGAGGCTAAACCCAGCGGGGTAGTGCGCTAACGACACACGCGCGTCTCGCGCTTCCTCGCGTCCTCGTCGTGGGAGGTAAAACGTCCTGGAAAGCGGAAATAAACGCGAGCGGATCGATCGACTCGCGAGGTGCACCAAAGACTCGGCCCGTCGGCGTCGTCGCGACGTGGACGCGAAGTCGTGCGGAGAAGGATGCTCCTGTGGCGCGTCGCGCGTTTGAGCCTGCGACTTGGAACACCTGGTATGCGGTTCGCGTTCTCGCGCATTATGACACGAACGAGGAGAAAAATGTGGTCGTCCGGCCGCGGAGAGAGACGCTGGGCGCGGTAGAGTTAATAATACGATGTCACTTTCCGCGCAGAGTGGTGGCCGTGGTGGTTGCTGCTACCAGGATGTTTGGCATCGTGGACGCGATACGTCGAGGAGTACGACTCCATTAGAGTGGCCAGGTGCGACGCCCGCTGCGGGGAGAGCCATCCCGACGAGGTACGTAGGATGAGGACACATTGCACGTTGGCGAGATTGTGTGTTATCTGCATCTTTTCGCGTCGCCCTCTCGCAAGCTCATTCACTCATTATTCGTAAGAGCATCGCTAGAGGCGCAATCGCGCTCGCGTCTGTCGCTTCGCAATTTTGTCGCACACCGTTACACAGAAAATTGACGAATTTGCTCTTGTGTAACCAGGACGGACGGTAAAAAAAAGTAAAACAAATAAGCGAAAGAGGAGTCAGTCGGAGGCGACAACCGTCTTTGTCTCTCTTACACTTTTGGAAGACGCGCATGCATATATTGCAATTTAACAATAATTTGTTAATTATTTTAATTTTAAAATTATTCAAATTATAAAATTATTTAATTATAAAAGTTTAATTATTTAATTAATTTAGTTAGTATATATATATATATATCTTTAAATTATAATATATATATATATATCTTATATATTTTATAATATACAATTTATAATTATAAGAAAACATTTTTTTTCCCGTAAATATTACACTCTTATACATATAAATGTCTTGTAATTGTAAGAGACGACCGTCGAGACCCAACTAGGCTTCTCTCTTATTTATTTACTCGCGGGGGGCTAGTTGGTGGAAATGCTGCATGATCGTAGATTAATAATCCGACGGCACGATAAAAGAACGTCGCGAACGCTCTCTCGTGCCGAAGGGTAGCTCCTCCAGTTTACACGTCCTTTGTAAGCGTCCGCATCTGAAAACTGCATCGAGACGCAAAGTCGAAAAGTCGCGCGAGTCGGATCTCGCCGCACCCTTGCTACGCGTTCTTTAATTTTCCTGCAAGTTCCTCGGGGATATACTTGCGGGACTTGCGCATTCGCGCAGGACGAGAAAAGCGCGGTTCAACAGGCAGCGGTTTAACACGGCAGAAGCCGAAGTGAGAGCCCGCGGGGATTAACGTCAGGGTAGAACATTCGCGTCGCGCAAACAGCCATTATTCCCGACACAAGTTTGATCGTTCTTGGCGCTTGTGGTATCGACCCGCGCGCGATCCCGTCGCAATCAGCCGGAATAATCGGCTCGATTAATCAGCGCGCTACATTGTACCGGGGCCCGAGTGGAGATCGATTTTAATTTCGATGGCCGATTCGACACTCGATAGCATCGCTAAATAAACTGGTTCCCGCAACGCTTTGTCGCCGAGAGTCCGCTGCGAGAGCAACAGAGAGAGAGAGAGAGAGAGAGAGAGAGAGAGAGGGAGAAAGAGAGCAAGGGAAAGAGAGAAAGAGAGAGAGAGAGAGAGGGAGAGAGAGAGAGAGAGAGAGAGAGAGAGTCGCAGACGCGCGCGATGATTCATCCGGGCTTGTCCGGGTTTTGCGGGTTCTCGCTCGCGTGTAATTAGTTATGCGAATCCGAGCGTCCCTGAGTCCGCGCCCACTTGAATCATCGTCACGCTCGACGATTTTAGGCCTGGTCTACAATACGTCGTTTGTCGGGATTGTCGGCTATCGCATAAAGTTGTCACAGGTCGGACAAGGGCCGAGCGCCCTCGTTCTGTCTTTCCCGACTTACGACTGCGACTGTCAGTCGGCGACAGACGACAGTTACGGCAACTTTGCACGATGGCCAACGACGACGGTCCGGGTGATCCGAGAATGATTGTAGACCAGGCCTTACGGGGTGCACACCGGTGGTGTGCCACGCCATGGTGAAATGGACTCGGACTCGATGCCGAATTCGATGGCGATCAGCCTTTCGGCCAACGAACCGATAACCGTATTTGGGTCGTCCGACCGAGGAGAGCCAACTGCTCCTTCGAGGACGGAAGTGTCCAGCGACTGACCGGCCGGGAAAGCTCGAGCGGCAGTCCTCGAACGAAACGGGAAACGCTTGGAGGTCGAGAGCGGATTTCTGGCGCCAGCAGGTCTGCTCTTTGTAGCTAAACTAGCGCGCACTTTTGAAACTCGAGGAGAAGTAGATGTACGACAACCTGGTGCGAGAAAGAGGGAAAGGAAACTGCTGGGTAGAGGCTGATGCAGGCAGTTGAGCTACAAAGAGCAGAGTTCTCTCTCTCTCTCTCTCTCTCTCTCTCTCTCTCTTTCTCTCTCTCTCTCTCTCTCTCTCTCTCTCACTCTCACTCGTGGTTGGTCACGTCGGCGATTTTTGCGTATCGTGAATGAAAATGCATTGCGTGTCCACGATACGCTCACGCGCGCGCGCGGCCAGGGGGTTTAAACATTTTAATTGGCGTCGGCGGGACAGGAGATAACGTGACGTCGAATACGAGCAACGACAGCCACCTTGACTTACCAGTAAACTTAGCGGCGAGGCCGCCGCGCGCGGCGCGGCGGCGCTTTATTGCTGATATTTTTCGCCGGCGTGTATACAAACGTCATTACGGCAAACGGCCCCGAAATGATTCCGTGGGGCCGTTCCGATGGGGTGAGGACGGAGGAGGGCGAGGAGGAGGAATGACGAAGAGATAGCCCCCGAGCTCTGACTGGCGGCCGGCAATAAAGTCCCGAAGTAATGGCCTATAAAAGGGTTGCGCGGCAACACACTAAGTCCAGATGCGCGCCTATGGCGCACTAGAAACGTATCTTCCGACATTATCGAAAACAGGTTCTTATCCCGAAGCACCGACGATCAATCTTCTGCCAGTGGCATTCGACTGCAACGTGCGCGCGGCTCTCGCGCGCTTCGGCCGCTCTTCGGGAACTCCGCCGCCAGAATCCCAACTTCTTCTTCGCTCTTGACTTCGCTCGCTCGAAGGTGCTCTTTAGCGCGGCAAAATTAATTCTCTCCCTCCCCCCCTCTCCTCTCTTCCTCTCTTCTTGGCGTTTCTCGCCGTCGGTGGAAGCGGCTGGAACCGATTCTTCTCGCCGGATCGCACTCGCGGCTGATTGACAAGAAGAAGAAGAAGAAGAAGAAGAAGAAGAAGAAGAAGAAGAAGAAGAAGAAAAAGAAGAGAAGACGAAGAAGAGGCAGGGAAAGGTCGTGACACGCGACTCGCGGCCGATTCTCCTCGTCTTCCGCGCTGATTCGCGACGAGATTCGCCCAGATAAATCTCCGTCGTGCGCGAGTTCTCGCTCTTGACAAGAAGCCTCGCTTCACTGCTTCAAGACGTAAGTAGCGAGTAAATTAACCGACTGCGGACGATTACTCTCCTTACAGCCCGTGATTAAACGACTGTGATTGGTCAATTTGTTATTGCTTACATTTTGAGCTACATGCCGCAGCCATCTTGATTTACGACATCAGAAGCGAGAAGACGCATGATCGAAAGTCCTGCAAAGTGCGACGAGGCGAAGAATGAATGTGTCGAGAAAATGACAAACGCGCCTACGAAATATTCCGAAAACACCTTTCTGTTGTTCCAACAGTCGTCAGGTTAAATTAACGTTGAGGCGGACAAGGTGAGCTGCATGTCACGTTAACCTTTTACCGCGAGTTAATCGATTGTCGGAGCGCGAAAGGAAAGCGTCCGGAGTGTATCTTGCTATATAGCACAAAAAGTTGCGGCAACATTGCTGCAACGTTGTAACAATGTTGCAGTAATGTTGCTGCAACCTTTACGCCGCATGAGTTACAATCGATTGCAAGTGTGACACCTCCGCTTTGTCGCGCTTTGCGGCAATTTGGAGCGCGCATTTTCCCGTTTTCGGTGTCGCGAAAATCAAGATGGCCGCGGCGAGCGGCCAAGAAGCCTTGAAGCGGGACCGGAAGTCGCAGTTTCGAGCTTGGAGCCGATTGTGGCTCGGGACATGGCGCATTCTCGCGGCTCTTCGTGAAGAGGCGGCGAGAGTCACGCCTGGTAACTTCACCTCGCGACAAGAGAAACGCAAACGGACCTCGGCGAACAAACGAATGACGCTTTCACTCATTCGGCCATATTATCGCGCACGCGATTAGCGCGTAGAACGCATCCGCACCGTGTCGTTCCAGTCGGAAGGCGATTTTTTTTGCGCGCGCACGCACGCGCGCTGGAATTTATCGCGTCGTATTTTCATGTTGGCGCGTGACCCGTTACGTAACCCCCCGCATTCTTTCCAGCGGCGTCCGCTGCCATCACATTTGACCGACGTAGTCGTGGAACCGCGGAACTTCGCCGGGAATGCCCGATCGGCGGACGCTCATTTCGCGCGGCACTCTCTTCGAGTTCGCCCGTCCGATCGGCCGTCACCGTCGCTGGCTATGGCGGCGAGAGGAGAAACCTCGCTCTCTCGCAGGAGGGAGAGAGCGCGCGGAGAGAACGGAGGAAGAGACAATTAGCATTTTTCTTCGCGACCGTAATTAACTTCGTTAGCGTGAATCCTTAAGGCGGAATTCCGCTGGCGGAACTTCGTCCGCTTCTGCGAAGACGCGGAGGAGGCAGAGCGAGCGAGCAAGGTTGAGAGGCAGGGAGGGGGGAGGGAGGCGAGGGAAGAAATTTCGCGGTCACCGTTATTACAATTAACTTCGTTAGCATTAATCGCGAAGCTCCATTTTGGAAATAACGCTCATAATGATGAGGATTCCTCGATATCAAAGCGGCTGCTGCTGCTGCAGCGGCGTCCTTTCGCGCACGTCGATGAAAAAGGATAACCCCTCCCCTCCCCTCCCTCCCACCCCTGCCTCTGACCGTCGTTGCAACAATCGACTTCGTTAGCGCGATCGTTATATCGCGGAGAACTCTACATCGTTCGCGATCATCTTCCCTCCTCCATCCCCCGCCCCTCCGCCGCCTCCCCGAACGCGAGTTCCACAGTATCGATCACGCGCGGCGCCCTTTCGATTGTTAATTATCGGTGCCGTCGCGCGTTCGCGCGCAGGGGAGGGGGGAAGGAAAGAATGAGCGAGAAGAAGAGGCGAAGTGCAAGGTAGAAGGAGGAGGAGCAGAAGGAAGAAGACGAAGAGGTGGAGGAAGATGGGACTCAGGGTGGAAGAGTGAAAGGGAGGGGGGGGCGGGCGGGGGGAGAAGAAGAAGCGGAGAAGAAAACGACGCTGCTGAATCGCCAATGGGCAATATAATTTTCTTAACGACGGCGATCGGCCGGCCAATTCTCGCGATGAACTTCGATCGAAGGCCGCTTCGACTATACCGATCTTAATGAATACTTCAAACCGCGATCTTCACCAAGTCTTTAATTGGGGTAGCCCACCGATGCGAGAGATCCCAGAGGGCGGGAGGGTGAGGCAGAGCGCGCGCCCGGGCGAGGGGGTGAGCGGGGCGAGGCGGGGAGGCGGGGGAAGAAGGAGCAACGATCGGCGCGCATGATTTTTCAGTATTGCCGATCGACACTATCGCCGATCTTCACGGCGGACTACATTAGTCTCCTGCCATACCCTAATCTTCGCGATCACTTCGGGACGGCGGCGGCGGCGATGCGCGCGCTCCGATCTTCGTGAAGAAGAAGCTCTCGAGTGGAACAGATCGGCCTCCGCGCGCCTTCGGCGCGATCGACCGAGAGAGAACACCGGGGATGAGCGAGGAAGAGGACAAGCGAGAGAGAGAGAGATAGAGAGAGGGGGGAGGAGAGGGACAGAGAGAGAGAGAGAGAGAGAGAGAGAGAGAAAGAGAGAGAGAGTGGGAGAGAGGAGAGGCGAGAGATTTGGTGAACTTCATTAGCCTTCTTGTACACTTTGATCCGCGCGATCGCTTCCGATATCACTCGGCGATCTCGGCGCGCGCATCGCAGCGAAGTTAATTCTTCGAGCGTGATGACGCTTCTCGTCTCGGACCGAAGCGCGCGCTCACTTCGCCTCGGTTTATCCTCTCTCGACCCTACTGCACGTTCCGGGGGCGATTATCACACTCGTGATGCGCGCAACGCGCATCGGCGGGGGCAAAAAGGCCACGCCGAAAGAAACGTGTCAAAAATCGGTGAAAGTCGCGCTGGGATATCTTAATCTTTTCAGACCGCTCTAGACGTATAGAAGTGTCGGTTCTCAATTTCTCGCGAGTTATTCTCGTCGTCTCGCAGATATCTCTCTCTCTCTCTCTCTCTCTCTCTCTCTCTCTCTGTCTCTCTTCGCGAGCGCTTCGGTTCCGACTCTAGACGATTGTTACAGTTTATGAGAGAGAGAGAGAGAGAGAGAGAGAGAGAGAGAGAGAGGAGCGTGACTGGATAACGCGGCGTTCCTTGTAATATCCAGCGTCCCGTTTCGCAACAATGGCGGCGATATTTATTGCGCGGTGGCCCGCATAACAGCGCTCTTTCTCCATTGCTCTGTCTGCATTATCTGATATTGTCGAGTCGCAGGGCCACCACTTGCTCGGGCAGCGGAATTGCGACCGATGACGAATGACATTTTTCGCTTTCTCACGCGGCGATATTCCCGCCGAGGGACTTGCGTGTTTGTAGTTTCGCGCCTTCTTCCCGTTTCGGAGGAACGGGGACGTCTCCGATGCGAAATTTCCTGCCTCTACCGTGAAAGTTGCCTCCGCGCTTTTCGACATGACGACTCCGTGATAACTGGCGATAAACTCCCCGGCGACACTGAAACGTGCGATATTCCCGCTTGACTCGCAACAAATCTCGACTGACAACGGAACGCGGAAGCCAGCCGCTACCGATCGCTATGCCGTGCTTCGGTATTTTTAAGGAAAGCTTAATCGCCAGAGAGAGAGAGAGAGATAGAGAGAGAGAGAGAGAGAGGAGAGGAAGAGATAGTACACAGCCTATACATCGATAATGTACACGTCGTACATAATTTTACCGTATGTACCAGAGACCACGTTATATTGTGGGTCGAGTCGCAGCCAACTCTCGCCGAAGCCCGGCGAATGCATTTCCAAACATTCGCGCGGAGCGTCGACGTGCCGCTCACCAGTCGGCAACGACACTCGATTATTAATTACGACCAATATACGACGCATTTGTTAGATTAGAAAAATGCGGGAGAAAGTGATCGTTCCGCGTTAAAGTATCGGCGACTTTGCAAGAGAACTCGTGCCCGATACTTGAAGACTCCGTCGAGATGCAAGCAGCTTCAGCTCAAACAATCCCTCGGGCTTGAACGTCCCAAGCAATAGGAAGATTCGAGCAACATTCGACCCCATAGTTGCGAAGTCATCCGTGCCATAGCGGGTGCTAGTCCAGTCTGATCAAACGCAATCCTCGTAATGCTCGGTCGCTCGTCCCGCCGAGCAGCGGCGCCGAGGGAATCCCCGAAGAGCAGAGGCGGACGGGCCGAGTAATAGAAGGGTAAGGCGATACGTGTGATTTTGCCAACAATGTCGAGCTACCGCGACGCGATGCTCCTTGTCCTCTCGCGATCAGCTTTATCAGCTGGTCAACGGCCCCGGGCGATCACCGTCAACGACACCGCTCGCCTCAGCTCGGGTCAGCTCCGTACGAAGCATGCTCGCTTCCCTCTGTAAAAAGTAGGCCAATAAGTAAGCGAACCAGTTTCCTCGACCGTTCGAATGATATATGTCGCGGCAGCGGCCGTCGCAGGACAGCGAGACAGCCGGTATACGTCGCCGGCGCAGGAATGCTCCTGGGGGCCTCCTCCGAGGAGAGATCGCGATTCGCCGCTCGGCTTCCCCGAGAGTGGAAGTTGTCGAGTCGTCGGATGCGCCCCTGCGCGCGAGCGCCGATTACCTGGCGATCCTGCGACTCGCTTCTTCTTCATCTTCTCGGTCACGTCGGCGAAGACTCCCAGGGGCCACTCGCAGTCTGTCGATCTTGACTTCCGGTAGTGCCGACCTTCGACGTGCGCACGGAGCTCACCTCGGGCGAGGGACTCGGCGGAATCGCGTGATCGAGCAGTAGGTGACGAGCGGCACCTTCTTCGTGTTCGCCACTTTGACGTGGCGGAATTCCTGCACGCAGTGTTTGCTCTTGGTGAAATTCTACTGTCAACTCATGCTTGTCTAGATAATACGAGGGTATCAGATTTGTTTTCCGTTGCTGAATTATCGTACGTCTTGAGAACTTGAAGAGGGACGAGTGTAATCTTGAAGAAAAAGGAAGAGACAGCCGGTGTGAGGTGGTGCAGTCAGGTGACAGAAAAGCCATTATCTTTCACCACGAAAAGTGTTATCTTTATTATCTTTACACACAGATCAATTCGTCTACTTGTTGCAAATGTGTAAGATATTACAACACAGGGTGTCCATTTGGATGGACACCCTGTATATATCAGACGTCATCGAGACTGAGATTGCAATTGCAATCGGGACAGGGACAGAGGAATTTACATATTTCATCTCATCTATTCTAATCTGGCTGATTTTAAGATGGTCTAAGCACACAACGTCCATCACACGGCATCAGCGCGCGAGGTGAAAGCGATGCGTCGCGCGTTGGGTTTTATTCCCGCATTAATAACTGCATTGCACCTCCGAGATGTGACGGAGTGATCGTCATTTCGCGACTTGCGCGCGCCGCGCGCTCATACTTGGCGGCCGTCAAACAGATTAATACTCGTTGCTCATTCTCCGCGACGCGCAACGTCCAAATGTCGAGCGTATGATTAATCCTGAAGCTACGAGCTCGAGCCGTGTCATTGACAGCGTCGTGTGTTTTAATGCGCTTAGAGCATGTCTCGCTCACATTATTCACGTTGTCTGTGTATGTGTGTGTAGTTTATTATTATAAGTCATCATGCATCTACCGGAAACCAAGTAGAGTACGTTGCGCTCGATCGTAAACGTAGACGGTTTCTTTGATGCTTCTCTCTCTCTCTCTCTCTCTCTCTCTCTCTCTCTCTCTCTTTCTACCTCTATCTTTATTTCTACTTCTACTTCTACCTCTACCTCTACCTCTACCTCTACCTCTACTTCTATCTCTACCTCTACCTCTACTTCTATCTCTACCTCTACCTCTACTTCTATCTCTACCTCTACCTCCATCTCTATGTCTACTTCTGTCTCTACCTCTACCTCTACCTCTACCTCTACTTCTACCTCTACCTCTACCTCTACCTCCACCTCTACCTCTACCTCCACCTCTACCTCTACTTCTACCTCCACCTCTACCTCTACCTCTACCTCTACCTCTATCTCTATCTTTATCTTTGCCCGAAAGCGGTCGGTATGTTGCTTCTTTTGCTCCAGCGCGTGGTGCGATCTCGCGAAATTTGCGGCGGATCTATCATAAAGTTCGTCAGCTATAAAAGTCATAATTACGAAACCCGATACGACGCACTTACGCTGAAATGAGACTTCCCGAGAACTCGCCTCACGAATCGAGTTATTAAATTTAATAACTCGATATACGACTTAATGTCCCGGTATTTCGCGAGAGGCCGCATTATGTTTGTAATCATGCGTCCCGCGTTGCAGTCGGGGCTTATTTTTCGCATGTTGCTTTTTCCCATCGACTTCGGTCGGCCCCCTCGCCTTCCTTCTCGTCCCATATCTCTCTCTCTCTCTCTCTCTCTCTCGCTTCTACATTGTTCGTAAATGTCGGTCAGATAAAAAACACGGTAGCGCGAGCCAACTCGGACGCGGCATTAAGTCGAAATATATAATACATAGAGGTGCATTTCTTTTTTTTCGTCCCGACGATCCCGCCGAATCCGCCTCGGGGGCCCGTTTGAAGGATCCGGGCAGTTTCGTAACTATGTAGCAAGGACTGCCTTCCACGAAAATGGCAGGGAAGCTCTCTCCACTCTTCCCCCCTCCCCCATCCCTCCCCCGTCCATCTCCTCTTTCTGATCGAGGCAGAGCTTGATATCGAGGCTCGACGGTGTTATTGGATTTTTATCCTTTTTTCTATCCGCATGATCGGAGTCGTATCTTTCTTCCGCACCGACGCGACAGGATCGCGGGATCGGATCGACGAGGACTTCGATTAAGACGGGACGCGGCCAAGTCCGAGTCGATCTCGGACGAGAAGCTGTCGGCCGTTGATAAAGGCGACTCCGGCCGGGAACGCCCGCTAATTAGATAAGCGCCGCCAATTAGATAGGCCCCGCGAGTTCCGGCTCGCGTGGATTCCTCATCGGCCCGTGATCTGATCCTGTCGTCCTGCTGCAGTGCGTGCAGAACTGCCTGGCGTCGAACTACACGAAACCCGGACACTGCCCCGAGAGAACGTTCATGACGCCCTTCGAAGCCGCCTGCCTGGTTGCCTGCGTCGACGACTCCCGTTGCCCGGACCTGGCCAAGTGCTGCAACCACGACTGCGGCGTCACGTGCATGCACCCCGTCGGCTTGGACGGCCGAAACGGTGAGGGCCGTCGTGATTCACTCGCGAATCTCCCAAACCACCCTCGATTGCAATTAGACCCCCGATTTCAATTAGACCTGCCAGTCGTGCCGGAGAACCTACGGATACGCCAGCAGAAGAGCAACCTGGTGCTCCTGACCTGGCGCAGCGGCAGGCCGGCAGTCGCCAACGCGACCTCCATCCCCGACGCCGCCGACGACGACGACGAGGACGTGCGGTACTTGGTGGAGGAGCGCCACCTCGTCGGGCCCAGGTACCTGGAGTCCAGGCTGAGCTCCTGGACTGTGTGCCACGTGTCGACGAAGCCGCACGCGACCCTCCGCGGCCGGCTCAAGACCGGACACTGGTATCAGTTTCGCGTGGCGGCCGTCAACGGGATCGGCTCGCGCGGCTATTCGCAGCCCTCCAGACCCTTCAAGACTAAAGGTGAATGCCGCTAGACTAGTTGGCTTAATTATCGCGACGGCTTCATCGTCGGCGGCGATAAATCATTTTCGTCGGGCGCGAGGTCGCGTCTTCGCATAAATTTCCCGGTTGCGCCGCGCCGCGCCGCGCCGCGTCATGATCGTGATCGCGAAGAAGAAGTGAAGAAGAAGAGGGAACGACAATTAGAATGCGGCGCGATGGCAATAGCTCCGGCGGAGAAACCGGATTACGAGCGTGCCAACGATCGTTTCTCTAAGTAGGTGAAGAATCATCAGCTGAGGCCGCGGCCGTCGCTTCTGCTTCTTCGGGCCGGCGATGATTTATCACGAGCTTTCACGCGACTCCTTTAGTCGCGCGCCTCGCGAACGACAGTTCGTAAAATAAGCAATTAACGACGGTTCGTCGCGCGCTTTCTCGCCTCGCCGTCGGAATGAGCAAACGCAGAGAGCGAAGAACGCGACGAACGTTGCGTCACGACTGTATGACTTACCTCACCCAACACGCCGATCGTCGTTGTAGAGCCGCGAAACCCGAAGGAGCCGCAGAATCTGACGTTGTCGAACGCGCGCCTCGTCGGCGGGAAGCTGCGCATCAATCTGCGCTGGGTGAAGCCGACGTCGGACGTACCGATATCCTTCTACAAGGTGTTCTGGAGCAGGCTGATTCACGGGCCGACCAACGACTCCATCCTCGTCTACCACAAGACGGTCCTAAAAGTGAGTCGTTTTCGTCGTTAGTCGAGTTAACCCTTTGAGGCATAATGGTAAGTATAATTTACCACCTATTTATTCTCACATTTTCATGAAATATTTCATATTTGAGGGATTCTTGTCGGGTTTTCTGTGTTTTTTAGCTTCTTGTATGATATGGGAACATACATGAAAGGTTGAAAAGTGTTTTGCATAAGTTGTCCATTTATTATAAATAAACAAAATGTGAAAAATACATATTTTTACAGAAAAATCACTTTCTATGAACTATGAGTGAATTTTTTGCTCAAAATCAAGACTTGAAGGTTTTTTGGGTCGCCGATTACGAATCTGAGGTCCAAATTCCATAATTAATTTTCCAAGTTGGCGGATCATAGAATGTACATAAAATTAGTTAAAATTGTACTCTGGTTAGTTTTTGAGCTCGCTGATTACGAATCTGAGGTCCAAATTCTAAAATTTATTTTCCAAGATGGCGGATCATAAAATTTTTATATGATTAGTTGAAATTGTACTTTGGTTAGCTTTCAAGGTCGCTGATTACGAATCACCGATGTCACCAAAATTATCGCGATTTTTCATTTTTGCGTCCGCCATCTTGGACCCGCCATCTTGAATTTCGAAAATCTGATAACGGATTCGTCATCAGCGACCCCAGAAACCCCAGAAACCCTCGTAAATAAATTTTCATGTGATTCGGATTTTCTGAAAAATACGTGCCTCAAAGAGTTAAGAGAAGCGAAACAAGCGGCAGAAAGACGATCGCGAAGAGGGCGCAAAAAAGAGGAGGGTGCGCGGCGGAGAAGTGAGAAAGAGAGGAAGGGGAGGAAGAGGTATCAGAGTGTCTGGCGTCTTTTCAGGACAAGACGTGCTACGAGCTGAAGAATCTCGAGCTCAAGTGCCAGTACTTCCTGCAGGTACAGGCGGTCGCGGTGTACGGCGGCCGGCGTTTGGCGTCGCGCAAGGCCTCCAAGGTGTTCAACAGCACCGACTACATGGCGTACGGTAAGCTCGATCACGCTGACCTGACAAACTCGTCCGCGCCGATAGCTCATCGTCTCCTCCCCCGGTCCCCCTTCTAAGCCTAGCGGTAGTCGGGACAATGAACGAAAGAACGAATGACCTTTCATTGAAGCCGACGTCGAGAGACGTTCTCGCAGGTGCGAGCGAACCCAGGCTGGGCTCCACGTGCGTCGCATGAGCTGCCACTGTGGCGACGTGAAGGTGCGCCTGGTCTGGCCGGCGAACGGCGACGCCAAGATGTACAACGTCACGTGGCGGGAGGAGTCCTGCTCGCGCGAGAAAAGCCCGGAACACCGGCGGAAGGCCGACGCTTGGCAGCTGGTCCAGGTACTTCCCCTCTCTCTCTCTCTCTCTCTCTCTCTCTCTCTCTCTCTCTCTCTCTCTCTCTCTCTCTCTCTCTCTTCTTCTTCTTCTTCTTCTTGTCCTTTCTTCTTTTCCTTTCCTCGGCGCCTTGATCACGTCTCTCCTAGAGCTTCTTGCGCTTTTACGATTGTTTTCTTTCGCGTCGTAACGATCTTGCGGAGTTTGATCGGTCCGCATGATCCGACATCCGGACATCTCGCATCGTCACATCTTACGAGGAATAACTGAAACTCAGGGTGTTATTAGGTGTATGCAAAAGTTTTAGTCTTTTCCTCAGACCTCTAATGTAATTATTTCAAATTGAAATATTTCCCCGCCGTTCCGTAAGTTTTTCTCTAGGTTGATATTGAACTTTCTCAAATGCCGTTCATTATGATTCATCGGTGCACACATAACCTCAAAAATAAATAAAATACACGAAAGAATTTTTTTACAGTGAATACTCGGTTTTGCCGGAATAACGTAGAAGGCTGTCCAGGGCTCATCCACGAATGTCTGCGGTTAGGATTATTTTTAAGGTTATATGCAGCAATGAATCATAATGAATGACATTTCAGAAAGTCCAATACCGACCTTAGAAAAACACAAAACGGCGGGAAATATTCCAGATTAAAATAATTACTTTAGAAATTAGGCTGAAGAAGAGACTTAAGCGTGGTCGCAAACAGTAAGAAGTAAGCGTGAACAGTAAGGAATGGACCAACCACAGTTGATTATTTTTGTTATAATCGACTGTGATTGGTTTATTTCTTACCGCTTACGCTTACTTCTTACTGCTTACTACCATTGTAGACCACGCTTAAGGCTTTTGTACCCAATAATAAACCCTCCCTCCTCCCCCCCCCCCGGTTTGTTCACCCGGGCAGGGCAATAACATAAATATCGCTGGCAGGTCCTCGGAGGTATAATGAGAAACGCGTAGGCTTAGATCAGCGGAAAACTGTCGACATCGCAGCCTCGATGAGTCGAGACGCGCGATCAGAGGCGTACGATTGCTTTCAGACGTCGCACTGCGAGCTGCAACAACTGCGAAACGACTGCACGTACAAGGCGAACGTGCGCAACGTACCGAAGGACGACGGAGGCGACGGCCACGGAGCCAGCATAGAGTTCTTTGCGACCGGCTGTCAGGACGAGCAGAAGCGGCAGAAGCACTCGCGGCGGAAGAGCGCGCGATGCAAGACGAGACCGTCCAGATCCCGACGGCACTTCGCCGGTCCACTTGTATGATATAAACTCGCTGACGGCGGGGGTGAGACGCGACCGAATGGGGTCGCGAGTCGCGACGCTGATGTCCGCGATTTGTGGGCAGACGACATCCACAGCTCGTGGATATCGCCGGAGGGACTCGTGCTTCGTTCGCGTGTCGATTTCTCGAGGAGGGCGAGCGCGCGAGGCCTCTGCGATTTTTCCGAACCTTTGGAATTAGCTTCCCCGAATCTGTCTTTGGTACTTGGTGGGCTTCGCTCCCGGCTGAAAGACCGGGTCTGAGTGGCCGAGACGTACTGTAAGATTCTTCCACGTGAAACTTTATTCTTGCATAAAGAGGGAAATAATTAGAGCCTGTCTGCTTTGTGAGAGAGAGAGAGGGGGGGGGGAGAGAGAGAGAGAGAGAGAGAGAGAGAGAGAGAGAGAGAGAGAGAGAGAGAGAGAGAAGGTCCGGTCGGAAGGTCAATCGTGTCGCAATTGAGTTTGGCTTCTCAGCTTTCGTCCGAATAACATACCTTTATTTTCCCAGGAATCGTGTACAGATCTCTTTACTTCAAGTATAATGTAGTACAATGTAGAGATGTAAGTTTTTACGTCTAGAAGCTTTTTTGCCTACAAGTGTCTTCGTGATAATTTTTACTAAGAAAGAAGAAGAAAACGATGCTTTCGAGTGTCTGCAACATCGTGCTTTTACTTCATCTTTAAAAGTATAAGCGCCACCGAGTACGCTTCATTCAGAACCTGCAACGTTATTAGTTACACACAAGGCTGACTCATGGTATCTTGATATTATTATAAGAAAGTTGACACACACACACACGCGCGTGCGCGCGCGCGCAGTACAGATGATATCCGCCGATATAAAGGTTATTTTACCGACATAAACGATGGCAACGAGAGGCGTAATTTTTCGCACATTGTAATTTCACATCCCAAATTATTACTCAGAGCCATCAGCAGAAAGACGCGTTTGATCGACGGTGTAAATTGATACCAGTTCTCATGGAATGCCATATTCGTCATTTCTGTGTTCTAAATTCGGCGTAAAATTATCAACGGTGCGTGCCAGAGAAGTACAAATCGCGACGAGTTCTAGGGGATTTCTCAGACAAGGCGACTTACTACGTCCGATAACTTTTGAACGGAGGAGCAGAGAATGTAAAATTGCAGCACTCCGACGAATAAGAACAGAGTGATGGACAACCCCAGCATAAAATCCACCTCCAGCACCTATAGATTCACAAAATGGCATCACCACGCGCCTGAATCATGCGATTCTCGCTAGTCGAGTAACATATTTCGCAGAATGTTGAGAAATATTAGATGTATATCAAAGTTTCTCTTTTCTTCACAGTTCTGTAATGTAATTATTTTAAACCGAAATATTTTTTAAAATTCGTTATTCATTCGTTATTCATTCATTGGTGCACACAACTTAAGAAATAACGCTGCCAAATTGTCAGTCATTGCATCAACTGTAATTTCTAAGGTTATGTATACTAATTACTGATGAATGGTGTTTCAGAAAACTGAATAGCATCTTTGCAAAAACACAAACTGGCGGGAAAATATTTTAATTTAAAGTAATTACATTAGAAGACTGAAGTAAATGACTACAACTTTTGCATACATCTAATATTTACTCGATTACGATCGAGATTACTCACCGTACTCAGCTACATAGCGCCAAAGCAGAAGCGGATTACGCTAGTGAGGTAAATTAGGTTTAAGTTCCAGGACAGCAGCTTCTTCAGCACGAATGACAGGTTGAAACGAAGCGTGCGTAGGTAGGTAATGTATGCATTCCAGATACTTTGAATGTACCTTTCACCTTCAAAGGATGAGCGAGCTTCCGGCGGGCATTAACAGACTACTTACTGGATCACGGTGTTGTGGTGCCGACACAACATTTTCAACTCCTTCTCCATCCACGCATTCATCCCGGAAGAATACTTCCCCGTGGCAGGGGTCTTCTTTGTTCCACGAAGCGCCTTCTCGAAATATCAGCGCGAGTTTCGTCGCCATGTGTCGATATTGCACCGTCATCGACAACACCATGTAGATTCATTCACCATGTAGATGTCCACGCTGACCTTCTTCAGAGACATGAATAAGCTGCCGAACGACACGACCAGGCTATCCAGCACGGAGACCGTGGCCGAGAAGGGTTGCTGGCTGAAAGCGACTGGTATCCGATAATCCTCGTATTAGAAGGAGCTCCTTTTGGACAGCAAGGTGAACGGTATGATGTACCATATGATTACGGACACCAGGCCGATCATCCAATAGATGTTCAACAAGATCATAATCGGCTTCATAGTCATCGTCACCATGTTCCTCATCACCTCGTCCCCGGCGTCGAGGATGTTTTCCAGCTGGAGGATGAACCGCCGCATCAGCTTGTTGTGCCGCAGAATCTGCATGTTCAAGAAAATCACCTCCGTGATGAACACGATGGAGATCATGGCGTCCATAAAGATCTTCTCTGTCTTGACACCGCTATGAGACCGGGGGTGAAACCGCTCATGCGCTCACCAGCTGAAGAAGCCACACGAGCATGCTGTACATCCGCCAAAATAGCGAAAACCTGTTGTCGCTGGTTATTGGTAGCAAGTTGCCGGAAACCATGTTCAGCCGGACGTTTATGAGATTCACGCTCTGGAAGTTCATTTTCGCCAGAGTCGGCCGTTTGCTTCTTTCTTCTTTTACTCAGCTCTTCGTATCGCTCGATCGCGACATCGATCTTGTCTCTCCTCGAGCGATTCTTCCAGAGAACTTCGCAGGCGATGCGCAGCTCTCGCGGTTGACCTCCAGTTATTCGTTACTCCTTTTGTAAGCTCCCTTCTAATTGGTCTCCATTAATACAACATGCCTGCCCTCCAATTGTCGACTTTCGTCGTGTGATTTCGTTCTTTAATCGTCGGGCTCAGCAGAAAGTTAATTGTCGCATGACGACGCATTGCAGGTTTGCCCGAAATATAAAGAAAATTAATGCGCTGCAAAAGAAGCTTATGAATAAACATCGCGGTATCCTCGTCGGAGGATGCGTCTCTCGCGTTTCCCTCGCCTTGGCTGCGCTGCCTGCAAGAATTATGTAGGACTTTGTAATTACCGCTGCTCCGTAAACCGACAATTATCTTATGGTGCTCTACCGGCAGCCGCGGAGCTGCTCCATTTCCAGCGTTTGCAACGACCGGACGTGCGTGAAGCGTGAAACAGAATGCAGCACGACAGAAATGGCTGGTGAACGGCGCGGAATTTTTCGCAGCGCGATATCGGAACGAGCGAAAGCGGCACAATGCGCGGCGGAAAGCAGATGAGACGAAATCTCCAGATCCGGTGAATATCTTCACGCTGCACTGGCGAATAAGAAATTCGTTGCTCAGCGTTGTTCGTGACTTTTGTCGTTCTTTTCGGTACGATATCTCGACGGCGTGCAAATGGCATTCAGGTACTTGGCAGACATTTTTATTTGTAGTGTCAAAAAGGAGAAAATCAAAATTCCATGTTAGACATTCCTTCAAAGCGCGTCCAGCTAAAGAAATATTTCCAAAACGTGACATTTAGACTGATCGCACAAAGATATAAAATACCCTGAATATTTCATTTTTATTCCAACGATCGATAAATTATAATGTAATTAACATGGATGGTAATTAACAACGGAATCGTAGAAAAGAATGTTTGAAGAGGTAAGTTGCATGTCAGATAAATTTCACGTTATTAATTAATAATTATTAATTAATTTATCGTTGAATTGTTGAAGCGAGAGGAAAATGTTCGGAATACGTGGCGAGTGTGCTTAATTGATTGGCAGTGTAATTTTCAGGACATACCCCTTCATTTTAACGCGTTTAGCATCAATTCTGAGATTCAAAATATGCATTTATTCTTTCGTCTCAAAATGGTCGCGGCAAACATTCAGAAACCTCAAACTCTTAATTGGCAAGCTAAGTTTCGCAAAACCGTACAAGCTAGCCAAAAATAGATTTTCAAAAGTTGAGCTGCGTCATATTAAAATATTGCTCACTACTGACGAATACAAAGTAGACATTCCTCAAATTTGAAATGTTTCATCGCAATATACGAATAAAGGACTTTGTGCGTGAATGCCGCGGCAGTTATCTCGATCGTTTTCTTTGTCGTGGGGACAAGAGGCAATAAGCCTCCTCCTTTTAATCACTCGCGCTCGACGAAACAGTGATTATCTTATACTGTCCCGCTGAGTACTGCAAAGTAGCAGAATTCAAAAACAATGTCCCGCTGACTTTGTTCATATGAGTCAAGAATTGGTGCAGTTTAATCCTCGCTGTACCGCTTTGAGGCTAAAGCGTTTCTTTCTTCAACGGGTTACCGGCTGCGCCTTTTAGATTGGCGGCGTCATTATTAGTGAATTATATTTTGGTAATTTGAGCACTGAAGAATATTGCTTGGATCGAACTATATCAATTTAATTACTCAGCATTCGCTCGAATACGATACTTTTATGTTTTCAGGGATCATATACAGATCTTCTTACTTCAAGTACAATGTAGAGATTAAAGTTCCTGCATCTAGGAGCCTTGTTTTGTCTACAAGTTTCTTCGTGATAATTTTGACTTTGCAGAAAGAAAGAGAAAACGATACATTCCAGTGTCTGCAACATCGTGTTTTATTTCAACCTTAAAAGCAGAAGCGCCACCGAGTACGCTTGATTCAAAACCTGCAACGTTATTAGTTACACACAAGGCTGACTCATGGTATCTTGATATATTGGGAACTTGAATAAGTTCTCGCTGATTCCCGACAGATGGTGTTATCTAAGCCTTTTGCATCGGGCAATACTACAGCCAACTTCATCGTGAAGCTCCATCATTAGGCTCGAAGCGACAGTATATGTTATTCCGCCGAAGCGTAAACAACATATTTTTTCATAGCGTTAAACATGTCGAATTTCGTGCCAAAAAAAGAGTATTTGCGGCGAATTTTACTGCATTACTTTTTTCAAAAAAATCTGCAGCTGATGCATATAGAATTCTTGTGGAAACTTACGGGGACCATGCTCTGTCGGAAACAACATGCAGAGATTGGTTTAGACGCTTTAAAAATAATGATTTTGATGTTGAAGATAAAGGACGCTCTGGCGCTCCCAAAAAGTTTGAAGACGAAGAATTGGGAGCATTATTCGATGAAGACCCATGTCAGACGTGAAATGGACTTGCAGAGTCATTAGGAGTTGATCACACAACAGTTGCCAAATGTTTAAAAGCATTAGAAATGATTCAAAAGCAAGGAAATTGGGTGCCGTACCAATTGAAACCGAGAGACGTCGAACGACGTTTTTTCACGTGCGAACAGCTGCTCCAATGGCAAAAAAGGAAAGGTTTTTTGCATCGTATCGTGACTGGCGATGAAAAGTGGATACACTACGATAACCCGAAGCGTAGAAAATCGTGGGGTAAGCCCGGCCATGCATCAACATCGATGGCAAAGCCGAATATCCACGGTTCCAAGCTTATGCTCTGTATTTGGTGGGTTCAGCTGGGTATAGTATATTATGAGCTCCTCAAACCCAACGAAACCATCACGGGAGATTACTATCGACTACAACTGATGCGTTTGAGTCGAGCATTGAAGGAAAAACGGCCGCAGTACGAGGAAAGACACGACAAAGTAATTTTGCAGCATGACAACGCTCGGCCACATGTTGCAAAACTGGTCAAAACCTACTTGGAAACGCTCAAATGGGAAGTCTTAGCTCACCCGCCATATTCATCGGACATTGCTCCTTCCGATTATCACTTGTTCCGATCGATGACTCATGGCCTGGCTGAGCAGCACTTCCATTCTTATGAAGATGCCAAAAAATGGGTTGATTCGTGGATAACCTCAAAAGATGAGTCGTTCTTTCGACATGGTATTCGTATGCTGCCAGAAAGATGGGAGAAAACAGTCGCTAGCGATGGACAATATTTTCAAAGACATGTTCTTTACTAATTTTTTCTAATAAAACATTCATTTTCACGAAAAAACAGCGAGAACTTATTCAAGTCCCCAATAATTATAAAAAAGTTGACACATACACACACACACACACATACACACACGCGCGCGTAGTACAGATATCTGCCGATATAAAGGTTATTTTACCGACATAAACGATGGCAACGAGAGGCGTAATTTTTCGCACATTGTAATTTCACATTCCAAATTATTACTCAGAACCATCAGCAGAAAGACGCGTTTGAATGACGGTGTAAATTGATACCAGTTTTCGTGGAATGCCATATCCGTCATTCCTGTGCTCTAAACTCGACGTAAAATTATCAACGGGGCGCACCAGAGAAATACAAGTCGCGACATGTTCAAGGGGATCTCTCAGACAGCGCAATTTACTGCGTCCGATAATTTTTGGACGGAGGAGCAGAGAATGTAAAATTGCAGCACTCCGCCGAAAAAGAACAGTATGAAACA
Source organism: Harpegnathos saltator (assembly GCF_003227715.2). Classification (NCBI taxonomy): domain Eukaryota; kingdom Metazoa; phylum Arthropoda; class Insecta; order Hymenoptera; family Formicidae; genus Harpegnathos; species Harpegnathos saltator. The sequence goes on along the minus strand of NW_020230682.1, from coordinate 902,735 downwards.
CAAGCCCAGGATAAAATGCACCTTCAGCACCTGCAGATTCGCGAAATGACATCACTTGCGCAGCACGCGCTTAAATCTTGCGATTCTCGTTGGTCGAGCAACAATTCGCAGACTGCTGAGAAATATTGGGTGTATGCCAAAGTTTGTCCTCTTTCAGCCTTCCGATGTAATTATTTTAAACCGAAATATTTTTTAAACGCCATTCATTATGATTCATTGGTGCACATAACGTCAAAAATAAACAAAGTACACAAAAGGGTCTTTTTGCTATGAATGTTTGGCTTCGCCACTTATGCAGAAGGCTGTCTCGACTCCACCCAGGCACGTGTGCGTTTAGAATTATATATGATTTACTTTTCATCGCCAATAACAGTTTTTCGCAAAAAATGTTTTTTGCGCTGTCTATTATGAAACGTGCGTAATGCAACCGGTGGATAATGCTGCTTTGCGATAATTTATGCATAACCCATTTTCCAAGCTTGTAAATTTTTCTCATTTCATGCAGTCATCTTGAAGCTGTGGTTTGGTCAATTCTGAGTCTGTTCTGTAAATTTTTTCTGCATTTTCATTAAAAAATGCTCCCAAATTGTCGCATCAACTTATTTTATGACTTATTTTATAACTTATATATTATTTTGAAGATTATGTGCATCTCAATGACTCATAATGATGTTTCAGAAAATTCAATAGCAATCTTGCAAAAATACAAAACGGCGGAAAAATATTTCAATTTAAAGTAATTATTATACATTAGTAATTACATCAGTAGATTGAAAAAAATGACTGAAACTTCTGCATACATTTAATACTTATTCGATTACGATCGAGATTACTCACCGAAGTCAGCTGTAAAGCGCCAAAGCAGAAGCGGAATATGCTAGTGATATAAATTATGTTTAAATTCCAGGACAGTAGCTTCTTCAGCACGAGCGATAGGCTAAAACAAAGCGTAAGTAACACATGCATTCCAGATACCTTGAAGGTATCTTTCGCCTTTAAAGGATGAGCGAGCTTCCGGTGGGCGTTAACAGGCTACTTACTGGACCACGCTGTTGTGGTACCGACACAACACTTTCAACTCCTCCATCCACTCCATTCACTCCGGAAGAATACTTCCCCGCGGGAGCGTTGTCTCCTTCGTTCCACGAAGCGCCTTCGCGAAAAATCTGCGCGAGTTTCGTCGATATATATCGATACTGCAACGTCATCAACAACACCATGTTCACCATGTAGATGTCCACGCTGACCTTCTTCAGGTACATGCCTATGCTGCTGATCGATATGACCAGGGTACCTAACACGAAGACCGTGGCTGAGAAGGGCTGCTTGCCGAAAGCGACCGGCATCCGGTAATCCTCGTAGTAGAAGGAACTTTTCTTGGACAGCAAGTTTAACGGCACGAGGCACCATATGGACACGGTCGCCAGGCCGGTCAGCCAATAGAAGTTCAATGGGATTATGATCGGCTTCATGGTCATTGTCACGATGTTCCTCATCATTTCGTCCCCGGCGTCGAGAATGTTGTTCAGCTGGAGGATGAACCGCCGCATCAGCTTGCTGTGGCGCTGAATCTGCACGTTCAAGAAGATCACCTCCGTGGTGAACACGATGGCGAGCATGGCGTCCAAAAAGATCTTCTCTGTTGACACCTCCATGAAACCGGGGATGAAGGCGCCCATGCGCAACAGCTGAAGAAGCCACGTGAGCATGCTGTATACACACCAAAATAGCGAAAACGTCTTGTCACTGGTTACTGGCAGCAAGTTGCCGGAAACCATGTTCAGCCGGACGTTTATGAGATTCACGCTCTGGAAGTTCATTCTCGCCAGCGTCGGCCGTTTGCTTCTTTCTTCTTTTACTCAGCTCTTCGTATCGCTCGATCGAGATATCGATCTTGTCTCTCCTCGGGCGATTCTTCCAGCGAAATTCGCAGGCGACGCGCGGCTCTCGCGATTGATGTCCAGTCATTCGTTATTCCTTTTGTAAACTCCCTTCCAATTGGTCTCCATTAATATAACATGCCTGCCCTCCAATTGTCGACTTTCGTCGTGTGATTTCGTTCTTTAATCGTCGGGCTCAGCAGAAAGTTAATTGTCGCACGACGACGCATTGCAGGTTTGCCCGAAATACAAAGAGAATTAGTGCGCTGCAAAAGAAGTTCATAAATAAACATCGCCATATCCCCGTCAAACGGAGAATTCGTTTCTCGCGTCTCCCTCGCCATAGCCGTGCTGCCTGCAAGAATTTTGTAGGACTTTGTAATTACGACTGCTCTGTAAACCGACAATTATCTTATGGTACCCTGCCGGCAGCCGCGGAGCTGCTGCGTTTCCAGCGTTCGCAATGACCGGGCGTGTGTGAAGCGGGAAACACAATGAAACATGACAGAAACGGCTGATGAATATCGCAGAATTTTTCGCAGTGCGGTGTCGGAACGACCGAAAGCGGCACAGTGCGTGGCGGAAGACAGATGAGACGAAATCTCCAGATCCGGCGGATATCTTCACGGCGCACTGACGAGTAAGGGCGCGATTACGATGAACTTTACGTAACGAGGCGCGACGGGACGTAAAGTGACGTGACGTGAATTTGACGTTTGAGGTTATATTTGATATTACGATCACCGTAACGTGCCGTAATAATGAATTCTGCTGTGAGGCATTATCAATTTGTAAATTTAATTTTGGCCGGGTATTTGTATCTTCAACTGTGTGGAAGAGGAAACGAATACGAACCATTGGTGTGAGAGATATTTTTCGGAGAAGAATTCAGTTTGGTGACGGACGGGCATAACCTGGCATAACGTTGATTGGCTGAAAGTGTCACGTGAACAGTCCGACTTGACAGAACGCAGCATCTAAACTTGACATTGGCAAGCTTCACGTCGCGTTAAGTTCCGATATTTCACGTCACGTTACGTAAAGTCGATCGTAACTAGCCGCATATAAAACAATGTGTTTTAGGTTTTGTGTCACTTCACGTCCCGTTACGTTAAGTTCATCGTAATCCCGGCCTAAGAAATTCATCGCTCAGCGTTGTTCGTGGCTTGTGTTGTTTCTTCCCGTACGATATTTCGATGACGTGCAAATGGCATTACTTACTAAGGTACTTGGCAGACATTTTTATTGGTTTTGCCAGAAAGGAGAAAATCAAAATTCCATACTCGACATTCCTCCAAAGCGCGTCTAGGTAAAGAAATATTCCCAAAACATATTAGGAGTACAAATAAGTTTCCGCCGTTTTCTATCAAAAGTTAGGAATTTATTGTGAAAGAACGGTACATTATGTTTTATTCAAAGTATTGTCCTTCACTAGCCACTACTTTTTCCCATCTTTCTGGCAGCTTTCGGATACCACGTCGGAAGAACTCTTGATCTTTTGAGGCTATCCACGAATCGACCCAATTTTTAGTATCTTCATATGATGTAAAGCGCTGCTTAGACAGGCCATGTGCCATCGACCGGAACAAGTGATAATCGGAAGGGGTAATGTCTGGTGAATACCAGCGGCGGGTGGGGTAGGACTTCCCAATTAAGTGTTTCCAAATAGGTTTTGACCGGTTTTGCAACATGCGGCCGAGCGTTGTGATATAGGAGAATAATTTTATCGTGTCGGGAGTAGTAATGGGCGCGTTTTTCCTTGAGTGCTCGGTTCAATCTCATTAATTGTGTTCGGTAGAGAGCTCCAGTAATGGTTTCGCTCGGTTTGAGCAACTTATAATACACGACACCAAGCTGATCCCACCAAATACACAGCATGAGTTTTTTTTCCATAAATATTCGGTTTGGCTGTCGATGTTGAAGCATGGCCAGGTGGTCCCCATGATTTTCTCTTCTTTGGGTTATCGTAATGGATCCATTTTTCATCACCAGTGACTATACGAAGCAAAACACCCTTTCTTTTATGCCTGGCAAGCAGCATTTCACACGTGCAAAATCGTCGACGTGCTTCAACGTCTCTCGGCTTCAGTTCATATGGAACCCAATTTCCTTGTTTTTTAATCATTCCCAACGATTTTAAACGATGTGAAATTGCTTGTTGAGTCACTTCTAATGTAAGTGCAAGTTCTTCTTGCGTTTGGCACGAATTTTCCTCCAATAATGCTTCCAATTCCGTGTCTTTGTACATTTTTGGCCTTCTACTATGTTCTTTGTCTTCCATGTCAAACTCACCGTTTTTAAACTTTTGAAACCACTCACTACTTCTCTCACTTAAAGCAGTCTCACCATATGCTTCTACAAGCAATCGATGCGCCTCAGCTGCAGATTTCTTCAAATTAAAAAAGTAAATCAAAAGTTCCCTCAAATGACGCTTATTCGGCACAAAACTTGACATTTTCGCACGAGAAAAATTATGTGATGCTGATACGGAGTCACTAATACTTCAAGGTTATGTTGTTACCAGATGTCCAAACTTACGATATTACGTTTTACATCTGACAATTTCAACATAACTTTCTGGTGGGGCCATCTTTTGTCAAACGGCGGAAACTTATTTGTACTCCTAATAACATTTAGGCTGATCGCACATAGGTATAAAATTCCCTGAATATATCATTTTTATTACAACGGTCGATAAATTTTGGTGTAATTAACATTACCGAATCGTAGAAAAGAATATTTGAAGAGATAAGTTGCACGTCAGGTAAATTTCACGTTATTAATTAATAATTAATTTATCGTTGACTTGTTGAAGCGAGAGGAAAATATTCGGAATACGCGCCGAATGTGCTTAATTAATTGCTAGTGTAATTTCCTGGATATACCCCTTAATCTTAACGCATTTTGCAGGAATTTTGAGATTCAAAATATGCATTTGTTCTTTCGCCTCAAATCAAAATAATCACGGCAAACATTCAGAAACCTCAAACCCTTAATTGGCAAGCTAAGTTTCGCAAAAGCGTACAAGCTATCCAAAAATAGATTTTCAAAAGTTGAACAGCGTCATATTAAAATATTGCTCACTATTGACGAATACAAAGTAGACATTCCTCAAATTTGAAATGCATCATCGCAAAATACTAATAAAAAACTTTGTGCGTGAATGCCGCGGCAGTTATCTTGATCGTTTTCTTTGTCGTGGGGACAAGAGCCAATAAGCCTCCTCCTTTTAATCACTCGCGCTCGACGAAACAGCGATTATCTTATACCGTTCCGCTGAGTACTGCAAAGTAGCAAAATTCAAAGACAACGTCCCACTGACTTTGTTCATATGAGTCAAGAATTAATATAGTTTAATCCTCGATGTACCGCTATGAGGTTTTTAAAGCGTTTCATTCATCAATGCGTTGCCGGCTACGCTTTTTAGATTGGCGGCGTCATTATTAGTGAATTATATTTTGGTAATTTGAGGACTGAAGAATATTGCTTGGATCGAACAATAACAACTTAATTACTCAGCATTCGCTCGAATAAGATACTTTTATTCTCTCATGGATCATATACAGATCTTTTTACTTCAAGTACAATGCAGAGATTTAAGTTTCTGCGTCTAGGAGCCTTGTTGCCTACAAGTTTCTTCGTGATAATTTTGACTTTGCGGAAAGAAAGAGAAAACGAACTTTGGAGTGTCTGCAACATCGTGTTTTACTTCATCCTTAAAACCAGAAGCGCCACCGAATACGCTTGATTCATAACCTGCAATTTTATTAGTTATACACAATGCTGACACAAGGATGGTATCTTGATATTATTATAAAAATGTTGACACACACACGCGCGCGCACGCTCAGTACGGGTAAAATTAGGTTGGGGAAAAAGAAATCCATTATTTTTCCGCTAGACAGCTTTAGTGGTATATATCATGTGATGTATTAATCGCATAGTTATCGTTAATATTTATACTCGTTGGAAAAGTGACATTCCGTACTAAAAAGAATTCTTTAACGGTTTTGTGATTTGTCGATTAAGTTGTGAGTTCTAGCACGTAAAAGATGTACGTCAACAAAGAGAAAATTCGGTATATTTTACAATTTTGCTTCGATAAAGGCGGAAATGCAAGCCAGGCGGCTGAAATTGTGAATGGTGTTTATGGTCCCGATACTGTCACAGCCAATCACGCGCAATTTTGGTTTCGTCGATTCCGTCCCGGTAATTTTGATGTTAAAGATGCATCTCGCACAGGTAGGCCCGTCGTCGAAAATGTCAATAAAACTATGGAAATGATCGAAGTAGACCGGCATGTTAGCAGTCGTAGTATCGCCCAGGAGCTGAAGATCGACCACAAAACAGTTTTAAATCATTTGCATAAAGCTGGATTCAAAAAAAAGCTCGATGTTTGGGTGCCACACGAATTGACGCAAAAAAAAACATAATGGACCGAATTTCAATCTGCGAAGCCTTGACCAAACGGAGCGAAATCGAGCCATTTATGAAACGGATGATGACTGGAGATGAGAAATGGATTACATACGACAATATTGTGCAAAAACGATCGTAGTCAAAGCGCAGCGAAACGGCACAAACGGTGGCCAAACCAGGATTAATGGCCAGGAAGGTTTTGTTGAGTGTTTGATGGGACTATAAAGGAATCATCCACCATGAGCTGCTTTCATATGGCCAAACACTAAATTCAGACCTCTATTGTTAACAATTGGACTGTTTGAAGCTGCCGATCGACCACAAGCGGCCAGAATTGGTCAACAAGAGAGGAATTGTTTTTCATCAGGACAATGCCAGGCCACATACGTCTATAGTGACTCGTCAGAAATTCCGGGAGCTTGGTTGGGAAGTTTTGATGCATCCACCTTATAGTCCGGACCTGGCACCTAGCGATTACCATCTGTTTTTGTCATTGCAAAACTTCCTTGATGGTAAGAAATTGACCTCAAAAGAAAACTGTGAAAACCGCTAGTCGAGTTTTTTTTGCAAATAAGGACCAGGGCTTCTATGACAGAGGGATCATGAAATTACCTTTAAAATGGCGACAAATTGTAGAACAAAACGGTGCTCATTTGACCAAAATCGAACAATCCTAACTATGTTAAATAAAGCCTTGAAATAAACGAAAAAATAATGGATTTCTTTTTCCCCAACCTAATATAATATATTTGCCGACATGAAAGTAATTTTACCGACATAAACGCTGACAACGAGAGGCGTAATTTTTCGCACGTTGTAATTTCACATCCCAAATTATTACTCAGAACCATCAGCATGAAGATGCGTTTGATTGAAGGTGTAAATTGATACCAGTTTTCATGGAATGCCATATTCGTCATTTCTGTGCTCTAAATTCGGCGTAAAATTATCAAGGCTGCGCGCCAGAGAAGTACAAGTCGCGACGAGTTCAAGGGGATTTCTCAGACAAGGCGACTTACTGCGTCCGATAACTTTTGGACGGAGGAGCAGAGAATATAAAATTGCATCACTCCGCCGATTTGGAACAGAGTGATAGACAACCCCACGATAAAGTGCGCCACCAGCACCTGTAGATTCGCAAAATGACATCACATGCACAGCACGCGCTTCAATCTTGCGATTCTCGTTGGTCGAGCAACAATTCGCAGACTGCTGAGAAATATTGGGTGTATGCCAAAGTTTGTCCTCTTTCAGCCTTCCGATGTAATTATTTTAAACCAAAATATTTTTTAAACGCCATTCATCCTGATTCATTGGTGCACATAACCTCAAAAATAAACAAAGTACATAAAAGGATCGTTTTGCTGTGAACGTTTGGTTTTGTCACTGATGCAGAAGGCAGTCTGGGGTTAACTCTGGAACGTGTGCGTTTAGAATTATCATATATATAATTTACTTTTCATCGCAAATAACAATTTTTGGCAAAAAATTCTAAGGCTAATTCTAAGCTGTTCTGCAAGTTTTACCAGCATTTTCGTTCAAAAACAGGTTATCATTAAAAAATGCTTCCAAATTGTCGCTCATTTAATCAACTGTTATTTTGAAGGTTATGTGCACCTCAATGACCCATAATGGTGTTTCAGAAAATTCAATAGCAATCTTGCAAAGACACAAAACGGCGGAAAAATATTTCAATTTAAAGTAATTATTATACATTAGTAACTACTTCAGCAGATTGAAGAAAATGACTAAAACTTCTGCATACATTTAATACTTATTCGATTACGATCGAGATTACTCACCGTACTCAGCTGTATAGCACCAAAGCAGAAGCGGAATATGCTAGTGACGTAAATTAGGTTTAAGTTCCAGGACAGCAGCTTCTTTAGCAGGTACGACTGACTGAAAAGAAGCGTACGTATATGAGTATGCATTCCCGACACCTTGAAATGTAGTCCGCAGGCACGACGAGCGTGAGATAATTCCTTCGAAGGGCTTTCGAAGGGCAAGCGTTAATTGGCTACTTACTGGACCACAGTGTTGTAGTATCGACACAACATCTTCAACTCCTTCTCCACCGACATATTCACCCTGGAAGAATAGTTTCCCGCTGCAGTGTCGTTTCCTTCGTCCCACGAAGCGCCTTTGCGAAATATCAGCGCGAGTTTAGTTGTGATGTATCGATACTGCACCGTCATCAACAACACCACGTTCACCATGTAGATGTCCACGCTGACCTTCTTCAGGTACATGCCTATGCTGCAGATCCATATGACCAGGGTACCTAACACGAAGACCGTGGCCGAGAAGGGCTGCTTGCTGAAAGCGACCGGCATCCGGTAATCCTCGTAGTAGAAGGAACTTTTCTTGGACAGCAAGTTTAACGGCATGAGGCACCATATGGACACGGTCACCACGCCGGTCAGCCAATAGAAGTTCAATGGAATCATGACCGGTTTCATGGTCGTCATCACGACTTCTCTCATCACCTCGTCCCCGGCGTCGAGGATGTTGTTCAGCTGGAGGATGAACTGCCGCATCAACACCTTGTGCCGCTGAATCTGTACGTTCAAGAAGATCACCTCCGTGGTGTACACGATGGAGATCATGGTGTCCAAAATGATTTTCTCTATTGACACTGCCATGAATCCGAAGATGAAGCCAATCGCGCGCGCCAGCTCAAACAGCCACACAACCACGCCGTACGTTAGCCAAAATACTGAAAATCCACTGTCGTTGGTCATCGGTAGCAAGTTGCCGGAAACCTTGTTCAGCTGGACGTTTATGTGATTCACGCTGTCGAAGTTCATATCGCCAGCCTTGATCATTCGCTTCTTTCTTCTTCTACTCAACTCTTCGCATCATGTCCGGTTGCGATGTCGATCTCGTCTCTCCTCGTGCGAGGATTCTTCTTGCGAAATTCGCAGGTCACACGCAGTTGACCTTTGGTCATTCGTTATTCCTTTTGCAAACTCTGTTTTTCAATTGGACTCCATCAATATAATATGTGTTGCCTACGCTCCAATTGTCGATCTCTGTCATGTGATTTCGTTTCATTACCGTCGGCCTGAGTGGGAAGTTAATTGTCGCACGACGACGCATTGCAGGTTTGCCCGAAATACAAAGAGAATTAGTGCGCTGCAAAAGAAGTTCATAAATAAACATCGCCATATCCCCGTCAAACGGAGAATTCGTTTCTCGCGTCTCCCTCGCCATAGCCGTGCTGCCTGCAAGAATTTTGTAGGACTTTGTAATTACGACTGCTCTGTAAACCGACAATTATCTTATGGTGCCCTGCCGGCAGCCGCGGAGCTGCTGCGTTTCCAGCGTTCGCAATGACCGGGCGTGTGTGAAGCGGGAAACACAATGAAACATGACAGAAACGGCTGATGAATATCGCAGAATTTTTCGCAGTGCGGTGTCGGAACGACCGAAAGCGGCACAGTGCGTGGCGGAAGACAGATGAGACGAAATCTCCAGATCCGGCGGATATCTTCACGGCGCACTGACGAGTAAGGGCGCGATTACGATGAACTTTACGTAACGAGGCGCGACGGGACGTAAAGTGACGTGACGTGAATTTGATGTTTGAGGTTATATTTGATATTACGATCACCGTAACGTGCCGTAATAATGAATTCTGCTGTAAGGCATTATCAATTTGTAAATTTAATTTTGGCCGAGTATTTATATCTTCAACTGTGTGGAAGAGGAAACGAATACGAACCATTGGTGTGAGAGATATTTTTCGGAGAAGAATTCAGTTTGGTGACGGACGGGCATAACCTGGCATAACGTTGATTGGCTGAAAGTGTCACGTGAACAGTCCGACTTGACAGAACGCAGCATCTAAACTTGACATTGGCAAGCTTCACATCGCGTTAAGTTCCGATATTTCACGTCACGTTACGTAAAGTCGATCGTAACTAGCCGCATATAAAATAATGTGTTTTAGGTTTTGTGTCACTTCACGTCCCGTTACGTTAAGTTCATCGTAATCCCGGCCTAAGAAATTCATCGCCCAGCGTTGTTCGTGGCTTGTGTCGTTTCTTCCGGTACGATATCTCGATGACTTGCAAATGGCATTATTTACTAAGGTACTTGGCAGACATTTTTATTTGTTTTGCCAGAAAGGAGAAAATCAAAATTCCATACTCGACATTCCTCCAAAGCGCGTCTAGGTTGTGGTTTGGCTAATTCTAAGCTGTTCTGCAAGTTTTACCAGCGTTTTCGTTCAAAAACAGGTTATCATTCAAAAATGCTTCCAAATTGTCGCTCATTTAATCAACTGTTATTCTGAAGATTATGTGCACCTCAATGACTCATAATGTTGTTTCAGAAATTTCAATAGCAATCTTGCAAAGACAAAACGGCGGAAAAATATTTCAATTTAAAGTAATTATTATACATTAGTAACTACATCAGTAGGTTGAAGAAAATGACTAAAACTTCTGCATACATTTAATACTTATTCGATTACGATCGAGATTACTCACCGAACTCAGCTGTATAGCGCCAAAGCAGAAGCGGAATATGCTAATGATGTAAGTTATGTTTAAGTTCAAGGACAGCAGCTTCTTTAGCAGGAATGACTGACTGAAAGGAAGCGTACGTATGTGAGTATGCATTTCCGACACCTTGAAATGTAGTCTGCAGGCACGACGAGCGTGAGATAATTCCTTCGAAGGGCCTTTGAAGGGCAAGCTTTAACTGGCTACTTACTGGATCACAGTGTTGTACCGACACAACATCTTCAACTGCTTCTCTACCGACACATTCACCTCGGAAGAATAGTTTCCCGCGATAGTGTTGTTTCCTTCGTCCCACGAAGCGCCTTTGCGAAATATCAGCGCGAGTTTAGTTGTGATGTACAGATACTGCGCCGTCATCAACAACACCACGTTCACCATGTAGATGTCCACGCCGACCTTCTTCAGGTACATGCCTACGCTGCTGATCGATATGACCAGGGTATCTAACACGAAGACCGTGGCCGAGAAAGGCTGCTTGATGAAAGCAACCGGCATCCGGTAATCCTCGTAGTAGACGGAACTTTTCTTGGACAGCAAGCGTAACGGCGTGAGGCACCATCCGGACACGGCCACCAGTCCAGTCAGCCAATAGAAGTTCAATGGGATCATGACCGGTTTCATGGTCGTCATCACGACGTCCCTCATCACCTCGTCCCCGACGTCGAGGATGTTGTTCAGCTGGAGGATGAATTGCCGCAACAACATCTTGTGCCGCTGAATCTGCACGTTCAAGGAGATCACCTCCGTGGTGTACACGATGGAGACCATGGTGTCGAGAAAGATCTTCTCTATTGACACTGTCATGAATCCGAAGATCAAGCCAATCGCGCGCGCCAGCTGAAACAGCCACACAACCACGCCGTACGCTTGCCAAAATACCGAAAATCCACTGTCGTTGGTCATCGGTAGCAAGTTGCCGGAAACCTTGTTCAGCCGGACGTTTATGTGATTCACGCTGTCAAAGTTCATATCGCCAGCCTTGATCATTCGCTTGTTTCTTCTTCTACTCACAAAGGCTATATAAACCCATGGTGAAACGGATTCGCCGTACTTGTGCAGGTAAGTAGTATTCATGGAACATTGAAAAACGCTAAATGGATAAAATGCGCTTCTCAAGCGTTTTCGAGAAAAAACGCTTCAAAGTTTTGCGCGCTACTTAAGTGCCGCTGCAGTAACGGGGCGACCAAGTAGCAGCGGAGCATAGCAGGCGAAGCGTTACAGAGCTGCAGGATCGCCTGTTCGTGTCCAGCCTGATTTTCAATTTTTTTTTATTTTTTTTTGCAGTAATAAAGTATTGCAGTTAAATATGTAATAATGCGCACGAAATTCGTGGCTTCGTCGGACGTTTTGCTTGCAGTATGTTAATATAAAAAAAATATATTTTTGCATGCATATAGGCGGCGCAGTTAATTTATACGATATGTATGTAATGTACTAATGTTTCTTTATTTTAAAAGTAAAAAGAACTTTAAAGAAATCAGTGAATTAGTCGTCTTATGTAGGAGTACATGTTGTAGAGTGATAATTATCAAAAACACAAGAAAAACGTAATACTAATTTGCACCAGGAACAAATTATAAATCCAAATTTGTTATACGCGCACTTTTTTGAGGAGAAGAAGTTATGAGTATGCTACAATCAGTTTAGGGACAGCGATAATATAAAGGGTTTTCAATAAGGGCGGGTCGATGTTGCAATGAAATAAAACAAGCTGTGTGTAAGGTATTAACGAAATTCTTTTTTCATTTGAAAGGTTAATGTATGCCATTATGTGTGGAATATAACATCGTTCAAATGTCCGCCGCGGCTTCTCACGGTGGCACGGATCCGAGTGGTCCAATGTTCAATGATTCTGCCGCATAGATCCGGCTGAATTTGAGCGATGGTCTGGATTATGTTGACTTTAAGGGCATCGGTCGATTGCGACTTATTGGCATAGACCTGCGACTTCAAAAAATCCCACAAGAAAAAGTCTAGCGGGGTCAAATCGCACGACCTTGGTGGCCAATTCATGTCACCTCTGCGAGAGATAACCATACCCTCAAATCGTTCATGCAGAATGTCCATCGTGGCGTCCGCTATGTAGCACGTAGCGTCGTCCTGCTGGAACCACATGTCGTCCACGTCCATATCGTTCAATTTGGGCCAAAAGAAATTGGTTATCATCGTTCTGTAGCGCTCGCCATTGACGATGATGGCCTCACCAACGTCGTTTTCGAAAAAGTACGGACCAATGACGCCGCCGGCCCAAAATCCGCACCAAACAGTAACTTTTTGTGGATGCATTGCTACCTGTTGAACCTCGTGTGGGTTGGCGTCGTGCCATATACAATTATGCTTGTTAACATAGCCATTCATCCAAAAATGCGCCTCGTCGCTAAATATGATTTTTCGGCCAAAATTGAGCCTCTTCCAAATGCTCCGAAGCCCAGTCAGCGAACAAACGGCGTTGTCTATGGTCATTAACTTTGAGCTTCTGGGCCAGTTGGATCTTGTACGGGTGCAGGCCCAAGTCCCGACGCAAAATTCACCAAGTTGAAGTCTGCGAAAGGCCGAGTTCTTGTGCACGGCGAGGAATTGACTGCCTCGGATTCTCCTGCACACTTTCACTTACAGCGGCGATGTTCTCGGCCGATCTGGCGTTCCTTTGACGTACGGGTGTTGGCTGATCGTTTACCGAACCGGCCGTCTCGAATTTGGCCACCAAACGTTGGAGAGTCGACTTTGAAGGGCCACCGCGTCTGCCGTAAAGTGGGCGCAACGCGCGCAACGTTTGCATTAACGAACACTCATTTTGATAATAAAGTTTTATCATTTGGACGTGCTGTTCAATCGTGTAACTTGTCATGGTGATTTGGCATCAGTGACTGAATAATAAACAACAGGTTAGACAGACGCCGCCAAAACAACATGGCCGCCACAGGCTGCCAACATCGACCCGCACCAATTGAAAAACCCTGTACAATTTTGTTACAAATTTCTTTTAATATTATTCTAAAATTTAGTATTATTATCAAATTATTGTCCTTATATTTATGTTTAAGGTATTAATATTTTCTTTATGTACTTATGTACATATTTACATTTTTTTCGTCAAATATATACATTTCACAGAATACACATTATTTTCTGCATTTTTACTTCGCACTAATATTCCTCGTATTTCCTATATATACTACACGCACATACGTGTTAATATGTGTGCATAGACAGCTATACATACACACACATTGACACATGACGCCATATTGAATTTTAGTACCACCGAAAAAATGTCCCATTTCAGAGAGCGCCATAAACGTTGGACGCTAAATATAACACGGGATTTTAACGGCCCTGGTTTGTAGTATCGAAAAAACTGTACCTGATGCGCAACGGTCGACCCTTGGACAAAATTTGCCATAGTATCAAAGAAACTCTTTGTTCGCTTCGGCTATCCACATGCTTACAATAAGGGAACCGGCTTTCAAAGGTCGGCCGGCGCAGGTATAAAACTTTAAAATGTACACGTGAAATAGTTGCATTGACTGATTTCTTTAAAGTTTGTATGTATTCTTTTACTTTTAAAATAAAGAAACATTAGTACATTACGTACATATCGTATAAATTAATTGCGCCGCCTATATGCATACAAAAATATATTTTTTATATTAACATACTGCAAGCAAAATGTCCGACGAAGCCACCTATTTCGTGCGCATTATTACATTTTATGCATTATTTATTTTATTATTACATTTATTTAACTGGAATACTTTATTACTGCAAAAAAAGTAAAAAAAAATTGAAAATCAGGCTGGACACGAACATGCGACCTGCAGCTTCGTAGCGCTTCGCCCACTATACTTCGTCACCGCCCTACTTGGTCGCCCCGTTACTGTATAAGCACTTATTAATCGCACAAAATTTTGAAGCGTTTTTTCTCGAAAACGCTTGAGAAGCGCACTCTATATAATATATTTAGCGTTTTTCATTGTGCCATGAGTACTACTTACCTGCGCAAGTACGGCGAAATCCGTTTCCCCATGGGTTTATATAGCCCTTGTCACTCTTCACATCATGCTCGGTTGCGATGTCGATCTCGTTTCTCCTCGTGCGAGAAATTTTCTTGCGAAATTCGCAGGTCACACGCAGTTGACCTTTGGTCATTCGTTATTCCTTTTGTAAACTCTGTTTTTCAATTGGATACCATTAATATAATATATGTTGCCTGCACTCCAATTGTCGATCTTTGTCATGTGATTTCGTTCCATTACCGTCGGCCTGAGTGGGAAGTTAATTGTCGCACGACGACGCATTGCAGGTTTGCCCGAAATACAAAGAGAATTAGTGCGCTGCGAAAGAAGTTCATGAATAAACATCGCCATATCCCCGTCGAGCGGGGAATCCGTTTCTCGCGTCTCCCTCGCCATGGCCGTGCTGCCTGCAAGAATTTTGTAGGACCTTATAATTACGACTGCTCTGCAAACCGACAATTATCTTATGGTGTCCTGCCGGCAGCAGCGGAGCTGCTGCGTTTCCAGCGTTCACAACGACCGCGCGTGTGTGAAGCGGGAAACACAATGCAACATGACAGAAACGAATGATGAATATCGCAGAATTTTTCGCAGTGCGGCGTCGGAACGAGCGAAAGCAGCACAGTGCGTGGCGGAAAACAGATGAGATGAAATCCCCAGATTCGGCGGATATCTTCACGGTGCACTGGCGAGTAAGAAATTTATCGCTCAGCGTTGTTCGTGGCTTGTGTTGTTCCTTCCGGTGATATCTCAACGACGTGCAAATGGCATTAAGGTACTTGGCAGACATTTTTATTTGTTTTGCCAGAAAGGAGAAAATCAAAATTCCATACTCGACATTTCTCCAAAGCGTGCCCAGGTAAAGAAATGTTCCCAAAACATAACATTTGGGCTATTCGTACATAGGTATAAAATTCCCTGAATATTTCATTTTTATTACAACGATCGATAAATTATGGCGTAATTAACATTACCGAATCGTAGAAAGAATATTTGAAGAAGTAAATTTCACGTTATTATATACGTTATTATATAACGCTAATAACGTTATTAACTAATAATTAATTTATCGTCGACTTGTTGAAGCGAGAGGAAAATGTTTGGAATACGCGGCGAATGTGCTTAATTAATTGCTAGTGTGATTTCCTGGATATATCCCTTCATTTTAACGCGTTTAGTATGGATTTTGAGATTCAAAATATGCATTTGTTCTTTCGTCTCAAATCAAAATGGTCGCGGCAAACATTCAGAAACCTCAAACCCTTAATTGGCAAGCTAAGTTTTGCAAAACCGTACAAGCTAGCCAAAAATAGATTTTCAAAAGACGAGCAGCGTCATATTAAAATATTGCTCACTACTGACGAATACAAAGTAGACATTCCTCAAATTTGAAATGTTTCATCGCAAAATACGAATAAAGAACTTTGTGCGTGAATGCCGCGGTAGTTATCTTGATTGTTTTCTTTGTCGTGGAGACAAGAGGCGATAAGCCTCCTCCTTTTAATCACTCGCGCTCGACGAAACAGCGATTATCTTATACCGTTCCGCTAAGTACTGCAAAGTAGCAAACTTCAAAGACAATGTCCCACTGACTTTGTTCATATGAGTCAAGAATTGGTGCAGTCTAATCCTCGCTGTTCCGCTATGAGGTTTCTAAAGTAGGTTCATTCATCATTGCTGACTTAATGGCACTCTTGAGGTTAGTTGTCGTCATTATTAGTGGATTGTATTATACTGAGAAAAAATTATTATATCAGGTGTAGTAAAAAGAAATCCATTATTGTTCCAATAGATGGCTTTAGTTATCTGTATCTCGCGTTGTATAAGTCCGATCGGGTTCCACTAGATGGCGTTAGAAAGATGAGATTTCGTACTAAAAAAACTTTTCGGGCAGTTTTGTGATTAGTTGACTCAGTTTTGTTTGAGCGCGCGTCAAAGATGGACACTAGCAAAGAGAAAATACGCTATATTTTACAGTTTTTCTTCGATAAAGGCGAAAACGCAAGCCAGGCGGCTGAAAATATAAATAGTGTTTATGATCCTGATACTGTAACAGCCAATCACGCGCAATTTTGGTTTCGTCGATTCCGTTCCGGTAATTTCGATGTCAAAGATGCACCACGCACTGGAAGGCCAATTGTCGAAAATACCGATAAAATCATGGTCATTGTCGAGTCCGACCGTCATGTAAGCACTGTTTCGATTGCCCAAGAACTAAAGATTGCACAAAAACCGTTTGGAACCATTTGAATAAGGCTGGATACAAAAAGAATCTCGATGTATGGGTTCCACACGAGTTAACAAAAAAAAACCTCATGGACCGAATTTCCATCTGCGAATCGCTGCTGAATCGCAACAAAATCGACCCATTTCTGAAGCGGTTGGTCACTGGTGATGAAAAGTGGATCACTTGCGACAACGTCAGGCGAAAACGATCGTGGTCGAATCACGGTGAGCCGGCGGAAACGGTGGCCAAGCCAGGATTGACGGCCAGGAAGGTTTTGCTGTGTGTTTGGTGGGATTGGCAGGGAATTATCTACTATGAGCTGCTACGGCAAAACTCTTAACTCGGAACTATACTGTCAACAATTGGACCGTCTGAAGGAAGCAATCGCCCAGAAGCGGCCAGCTTTGGCCAATAGAAGAGGAATTGTGTTCCATCAGGACAATACCAGGCCACACACATCGATAGTGACTCGCCAGAAGCTCCGGGAGCTTGATTGGGAGGTTCTTATGCATCCATCTTATAGTCCGGACCTGGCACCAAGTGATTACCATCTGTTCCTGTCCATGGCGAACAATTTTGCTGGTGAAAAATTCGCTTCAAGAGAGGCTTGTGAAAATCGACTGTCTCAATTTTTTGCCAATAGGGACGAGGGCTTCTATGAGAGAGGCATAATGAAATTACCTTCAAAATGGCAACAAGTTATCGAACAAAACGGCGCATATTTGACCTAAATCGGATCATTCTAACTATGGTAATTAAAGCCTTCAATTTCATGCAAAAATAATGGATTTCTTTTTACTACATCTGATATAAGCGACTAATTTCTGAAATGAAATACGGAGGTTCTCTGAATGTAAACTGTTTTCTTGAATTTTAGAAAATAGTTGCTTAATTTAAGTTAATGTATTCACAGTCGTATTCGATCAAATATTTGTTTAATTTTAATACAATTTGTTCTCAGTGTATGATTGGTTGATTTTGAAGACTAACGAATATTGCTTGGATCGAACTACAGCAACTTAATTACTATATTTGATTCAATCAAGACAATTACTTTTGAATGCTACTATTTTACTGACACTCCACTAGTTATACTAACGACGCTTGCGTTTTTAAATATTATTAGCTATCTAAACTACATTTTTATCCACTTTCCAACTTGCTGCCGCTCTTCACTTGCACAACGAACGTTTCACTCAAGAGAACAAAAAGCTTGCAGATCTTCGCTGCGCCATTCGTTCACAGGAGCACAAGAGCGATGGAGTACGATTGATTCAAGATCTGAAAGCTCGTAGAAAAAATTGTCGAGGCAAGTCTCGGGTAAACTGACGCGCGTAAAATAAACTCTTACCGTCATAAATGAGGGCAGAGACAGATTGAACTTGTTGCATGTCGAAAGTTTGCAGCCCAAGTTATTGGCCAATATCATCAGCATGAACGTGCGCTTTACGGACGGCCCGAATTGATACCACTTCTCGTGGAAGGCTTCGTCCGTAATGTCTGTACTCTACATCGAAAGTAGAAATCTAATGAAATATTATTAAAATCGCCCTCTCCAAACGATACTCGAGGCGACACATGTCGGGAAGTTAATCCGAGACTAAAGCGATAAAGGTGGGTGAAGGTAATCTTTCTCAGGGAGAGGAGACACTGCTGAAGTTTACCGCGTCGTGCAGTTGTTGCATGCAAGAGCAAAGCATGTAGAATTCCATTACCGAGCCGCAAGAATACATGCTGACTAGGAAACCCTCTAGGAAAGTGGCTGATAGTACCTGTGGCAAAGACCTCAAGCGCGTTGGAATTGGAGTGCAAGTCAGCCTTGGCACCGTTTATGACTTGATATCGATAATTAGTGGAGCAATTACTCACGGCATTGAAGAGAATAGCGGTGAAGCAGAAGCGTATGACGCTGTTGATGTAAATCAAATTGAGGCTCGAAGAGAGCAAATCTCTCAGCACAGACGACAAGCTGCAAAAGTAGTTCAACATACACGCATACAGGGTGTCTTAAAAATACCGGGGAACCTCCTTGATTTTTCTTAATTTGATGATTTTGAAATTTCCAAAAGTCAGTAAGTTAACAAAAGTCAGGGCGTTATTGTAACAATATATTCTTGAGACTAAATAAAGCAAGAAAGTCTAGTACCACTTTTTCTTCCGACAAATAGTTAGCGAGATATCGTAAGTTAAATATTGAAAAAGTTATCAAGTTTTCATTTGGAGATCACCTCGAATATCTCAAAAAATATTAGGCAAATAAAAAAATGTTTTGGACAAAAGTTGTTCAAATTAATTGGTAGAAAAAAAAAGTGTGATAAAAAATAAGGTTTCCTATTTAAAAAACGCAAGTTGACCTCCAAATGACCTTGAAGGTCATGGCCAATGTCAAATTCAAGGTCACCATCAAGTCCATTATTCGATTTTCTACAACTGTTGTATTTACAATTTTTCATGAGAACTTGATCCTGCAAGGTTATCCGGGGGTTCCGGTATTTTTAAGACACCCTGTATAAGCCATCTTTCGTTACACTTTACTTGGACCTTCGCAGAGCGAATGTCCAATCAAAGGGGAGATTTAATTTAGCAGCCCACGCAAGAAATACGTGGTGTTGAACAAGTTGAATTTCCACTTCAGCTTGAGCCGAAAGAGGGTGTAGTTCGAGAGACGTAAGGAATGTGTTCTGAAATTATCAACTAATTTTCCCGATGTCCAATGTTGGCCGACGAATGTAGCAAAGCTTATATACCCTCGTTAAATATGCGAGCAACAAAATAAAGATAACAATTACCGTACGACACTGTTATGATGCCGGCACAACGCTTTCAGCGCATTCTCCGTCCATCGATCTACTTCGCAGCCAACTTGGCCGAGTTCACATCGCTTACTCGCGTCTCGGAATATCGAGGCGAGCTTCTTGCCGGTATAGCGATACTGCGCTGTCATCATCAGCACGAGGTGTATCATGTAAATGTCCAGGCCGCACTTCTTCAAGAAAATCTGGACGTTACCCATCACCAGCAGAATGCTACCCAGCACGAAGGTCTGGGACGAGAATGGCTGTTTGGAGAAGACCGCCGGCAACCGGAAATCCTCGTAAAAGAAGGTCTCCCTCTCGAGGATCATCAGTAACGGTAATGAGAACCACACGAACACGGACAACGAACCGGCCACCACGTAAAATCTCAGCGGAGCATCTATGGGCTTGAGGGTAGTCTTCACGACGTTCTCCATCATCTCGTCCTCGATTCGCAGGATATCGTTCAGCTTCTGAATCAGCCGATCCGTCAGTTTCTTGTGCGTTTGAATTTGCCCAGCGATGAAGGACACTTCGATGATGAGCACGAAGGTGATCGTGCCGTCCACAATGGCCTTCTCCCACGACACCATCATAAGACCTGGGACCAGCACGCATAATTGGACCGCTTGAAGCAACCACATGAAGCCGCCGAACAACACGGACGCGAGCGAAAAGCGCGAGTCGCGCGGCGCTAAGGGTAAAAGGTTGCCCGACATGTAGTTCGAGTAAACGTTCAGAGGGTTCACGTTTCGGAAATTCATGTTGGCGATGATGCTTTCTACTGTACGAATTCTGCGTCCAATCAGAGAGTACAGATTCGCCCGTGTCACTCGTGATTTTCAAGCAAAGTTCACTACGATACGCGAGGACGGTGTGACACGATCTCGCGCATCCCCGCTCTACTCCTACGATCCTACTCCTCTGTCATCTCTCTGCAGAGAGATGTCGACAAAGACTCTGGTCTTTAATATCACAATTCCGAGATCACAAAAGAACCGACAAACTACGGCTGATTATTAACTTCATTAAATAGCTACGCGCGCTTCTTTGCACGCCTGTTAATATGTTATTGCCGTAAATCGACGAACGGAGGTATTTCGCTCCGTTCGAAAGCAGCTAAGAATAACGATGAAAAGAAATGTCGGTCATTCGATTATTTTCTTCCTTTATACACAAAATAGGAAATTTCTACGTCTTCTTATTATAAGATTGAAATGAAAGACTACGACTAAATGTCACGGATATGGGAATGATATTTTATAGAGAATTTAATGATTTGTGGAGAAGCGGATATATCTTTGTCATTTTATTTATCGTAGAGAGAAGCAGCCGCAAGCTTCCCTCTAATTACCGTCACTGCTCTAAGCAGCTATTATCTTATAGCTCTTATAGCTTCTAGCTAGATGTTGAGAATGCAGCATTCACTGCGAAACATGTCGCAGTGTCGCAGTCTCAATTCGCAATTTCAATCCGCGATATGTTTCAAAATAGGACTATGTGCAGCTATGTGGAACAATGCAGGTTGTTTCTCGAAATTATATGTCACTTTTAACGAGGTACGCTAATTTCACTCGAAATATTGGCAAAAGATACTTGCGAACAAATTGTGGCCAGAAAATAATTATTTGATTTAATATCATAGTTGTCTCATAGTGCTGCATTTTTAGTTCCATTTTAAATCACGTTGACATACGCATTCTTAAGTGTTATCAACTACTTCCATCCTATTCAAATTCACTTCAAACTCATTGCTATTTTCGCTTTGCAAAATTAACATTTCGTTCAAAAAATATTTAAGTAATGTACGAGATTTTCATAGACGCTGTCCTTTTCACTCATAAGAGCACAAGGGTAATGGACTACGATTGATTTAAGATCTAAAAATACGCCAATAAGATTATCGAGGCAAATCTCAAATAACGATACAATTAAAATAAACCTTTACCGTTAAAAAAGAGGATAAAGACAAGTTAAACTTATCGCACATTGACAGTTTACATCCTAAATTACTACAAATTGTGGCCAGAAATAATTATTTGATTTAATATCTTAGTTGTTTCGCAGTGCTTTTATTATTATATTTTATTATTATATTTTTAGTGACATTTCAAATCATGTTGACATATGCATTTTTAAGTGTTATCAACTACTTTAATCATATTAAAATTCACTTTAGATTCACTGCCATTCCTGCCATGCAAAATTAACATTTCGTTCAAAAAGTATTTAAATGATGTACGAGATTTTCATAGTGACGCTATCCTTTTCGTTCATAAGAGCACAAGGGCGATGGAGTACGATTGATTTAAGATCTGAAAATGCGCGAAGAAATTTATCGAGACAAATTTGTGAAATAACGAAACAATTAAAATAAATCCTTACCGATAAAAATGAGGGTAAAGACAAATTGAACTTCTCGCACGTTGAAAGTTTGCATCCTAAATTACTACCCAGAACCATCAACATAAATATGCGTCTCACAGACGGCCCAAATTGATACCATTTTTCGTGAAAAGCTTCGTCCGTAATGTTTTTACTCTACATCAAATATGAAGAAAAATGTAATAAAACATATTACAATTATTTAACAGTGATGTTCTCCTGCCGTAACTCGTTGGAAAGTTAAATCGGAACTAAAACAATAACAGATAGATGGAGTTGATCTTCTTTAACAAAGTCAGGCAATATGAAAGCTTACCGCGTCTTGCAATTGTTGCATACAAGAACATAACATATAGAACTCCACTACCGAGCCGCACGAATATATGATGAACAAGCAAAATTCTATAGGATTATACGATAATACCTGTGGTAAGGATCAATTACAGTTGAACGTGTCATAATCGGGACAAGAAATATTTTTCGCACTCGTGTGTATAAAAATTGATATGTTTTTTGTGTTAGATAATAATTGCATCTCATGAGGTTGTCGGATAATTAATGTTACTCACTGTGGTAAACATAATAGCGGTGAAACAAAAGCGAAAGATGCTGTTTAGGTATATCAGAGTGAGACTTGAGGTCAGTGTTTCCCTCAACATACGCGATAAACTGAAACATGAATATATCCACGCAAATATATCCACGTAAAATATAGTAACATGAAATTTGGTCTAGTGAATTTTTGACAAGAAGAAATTCCGCTGAATCGGCTCAATCGTGCACTCGAAATCAATGTTTTGTGCCAAAACCGATGAATGCGAATAATTTTATATTTTACATGGCAGCCTATCTATAAGAATTTTTTCAGGTCACTAGTGACGAATCCATCAAAATGGCGAATCCGACATGGTGGCCAGCTTCAAGTGACCAGCTTTGATATTCCAGTATGGACACGTGCCAAATTCGATATGCTTTTTTGGTTGCAAATAACGACTGCCATAAATTCGAGGTTTTCACCAAACTCATTTGGCAAAGAAGTAATTTCCTTCGACATATTTCTCCTGCTAATAATGGAGGTAAGAATATTTATAATGGAATACCGTTAGTGTCACTAGAAGCCACTATATTGGATCCGCTATTTTAGATTTGCAATTTTGACTAGATTCATCATTAGCAACCCAAAAACCATGGACATATCGAATATAATTTTCCCCATGATAGAATAACAAATTTGGTCATTTGCAGCCGAAATATTGGATCTGCCATTTTGAATTTTGAAATTTCGATTCCAAGTTCGTCCCTAGGGAGCCGAAATATAAAGAAGATTTCATACAAAATCAAATGAGGATATCAATATTAATAAAAAAATCCTCCAAAAATTAATAAAAAAGTCCTCCAAACATTAATAAAATTGGATATTTAAGCGCCACCATATTGAATCCGCCATTATGCATTTCTTAAATTTAATTCCAGATTCATAATCAGTGATCCAACAAAAACATGAGTATATCTAGTTTGATAAATAGAAGATCTACGTAAAAACTCTAGAGAACTTGCAGTCAAATTAAAGAGTGATCATCCTACAATATTACGGCATCTGTATGCTATAGATAAAATTAAAAAAGTGAAAATTTCGACATTTCATGTGCACTAACTAGAGTTTCCAATCCCGGGATCCCAGGATCCCGCCCAAATTTTTGGTCCCGAAAATACTCAGGATTTAACATCACAAATCCTAGGATTTCGGGATTTCAAAATTTAATGCTTAGTGTCTATATAATACTTACGTTTTACAAAAATTTTACTTTAATAATTATTACTTATTACTGATGTTTTAGAGCATTTGCTAGAGAAGTGTGTATTCATATCTTAAATTTAATTCCATGTATTATTTTTATTTGTTTTAAATATTAAGGGAGTTCTCTATTTTAAATTTCGCGGATAAACTGGCGCAACACAGACTCGAATCCGGGATCCTCGATCAGATATTTTTTAACAAAATTTATGTTTTATTATTTTTAAAGTCGCTTTGTCAAATGTGAAAAAGAAGAAATAATTATTTTTATTTTTATTACAAAAACTTTAATTTTTAATTGTAACGGTTTTTGTGCAATCATTAATGTAAGTTGCTTCATTTTTACTGAAATTTTATTTTTCATTTGTCATAATGTTCATAAAAGTCTATGAACATTCTATAAATAAAATAATTCTATTATTTGTAAATATTCCTTGTTTCTTTCTTTACATATATATAATCCCGGGACTAGTCCCGGGATCCCCGACGGGGATGGAATCCAAAAAATCCCGGGATCCTAAATTGTATCCGGGATTGGAAACTCTAGCACTAACCTAACATATAAAAAAACTTCTTTCTTTCATACAGATTCATTTAGGACGGGGATGTAGTTTAAAAGACTTGTGGGACATATTCTGAAAATATGAGCTATTCTTTTTTTTAATAACTAACAATGTGCAGTACTCCCTACCCAAAACACTTTACGCTTGGACATCTACAAAATATATGAGAAACGAAATAAATATTATAATTACCGTACTATAGTAGTGTGATGCCGACACAACGCTTTTATTGCATCATTCGCCCATTGATCTGCTTCAAAGCTGACTTGTCCGTTTTTACATTGCTCTACATATGGTTCTCGAAATATCATGGCGAGTTTCTTGCCGGTATAACGATATTGCGCCGTAATCATCAGCGCAAAGTGTATCATGTAAATGTACAGATTACACTTTTTCAGAAAAATATGAACATTGCTGATCAGTATCAGAAAAGTACCCAGTATGAAGGTGCGTGCTGAGAATGGCTGTTTAGACAAGGCCACCACCATTTTGAAATCTTCGTAAAAGAAGGTATCTTTCTCGAAGATCAACAGTAACCCTAACGCAAACCACACCGCGAGGGACACTGCACCCGCCACAACGTAATACTTGAGCGGAGTATTCATAGGCTTCAGAGTCGTGCTCACTATATACTTCATGTTGTCGTCCTTGATTTGTAGAATGTCGTTCAGTTTCTGGATCAGCTGATCCACCAGTTTCCTGTGCGACTGAATTTGTCTAACTATGAATAATACCTCGATAATAAGCACAAGATTGATGAGCGTGCCTCCTTGAAAAGCCTCCTCTTGTGACGTCAACAAAATACCTGCGATTAGGCTGCATAATTGTGCTATTTGAATTAACCACGTTAAAATACCATACAACTTCCATGCGGTCGAATATTGCGAGCCGCATGGTGTTAAGGGCAGAAGATTGCCCGATAAATAATTCGAATGAATATTCAGCGGGTTCACGTTCCGAAAATCCATGTTCGTAATAATTCTTCCTCGTGCAAATTTTCTTTGATTAATCAGGAAATTAAGATTCTCTTCAGATACTTGCGTTTTCTAAGCAGAGTTTACTTGGACATGCGGGGATGGTATGTAGATTTCGTTCATCCCCGGTCTACTTCTACGATTCTACTGTCGTCTCTCTGCGTTTCGGCAAAGACTCTGGTCTTTAACATCGCAATTCCAAAATCACAAAGGAACTGACAAACTACGGCTGATTATTAACTTCGTTGAATTGCTACGCTTCCCTGTTGCTACGTTCGTTAATATTTTATTGCTGTAAATCGATGAACGGAGATATTTTGCTCCGTTCAAAAGCAGCTGAGAATACCGATAAAAAGAGATGTCAGTCATTCGTTATTATCTTCCCCTATATACGACAGAAAATTTCTACGTTTTCTTATTATAAGATTGAAATGAAAGACTACGACTAAATGCCACGGATGTGGGAATTACATTTTGTAGAGAATTTAATGACGATTTGCGGAGAAACGGACATATCTTTATCATTTGGTTTATCATAAGGAGAAACAACCCTAAACCTCCTTCTTATTACCGTCGCTCATAGGAGCAGTTATTATCTTATAGCTTTCAGCTAGATGTTGGGAATGCAGCATTCACTGTAAAACATGTCGCAGTCTATCTCAATCCGCGATATGTTTCAAAGCAGGATTATGTGCAACTATGTGGAACAACGCCGGCTATTTCTCGAAATTATATGTCACTTTTAACGAGGTATGCTAATTTCACTCGAAATATTGGCGAAAGATACTTGCGAACAAATTGTGGCCAGAAAATAATTATTTGATTTAATATCATAGTTGTCTCACAGTGCTGCATTTTTAGTCCCATTTTAAATCACGTTGACATACACATTTTTAAGTGTTATCAACTACTTCCATCCTATTCAAATTCACTTCAAACTCATTGCTATTTTCGCTTTGCAAAATTAACATTTCGTTCAAAAAATATTTAAATAATGTACGAGATTTTCATAGCGACGCTGTCCTTTTCGCTCATAAGAGCACAAGGGTGATGGACTACGATTGATTTAAGATCTAAAATTATGCCAAAAAGTTTATCGAGGCAAATCTCAAATAACGATACAATTAAGATAAACCTTTACCGTTAGAAAAGAGGATAAAGACAAGTTAAACTTATCGCACGTTGACAGTTTACATCCTAAATTACTACAAATTGTGGCCAGAAATAATTATTTGATTTAATATCTTAGTTGTTTCGCAGTGCTTTTAGTATTATATTTTATTATTATATTTTTAGTGACATTTCAAATCATGTTGACATATGCATTTTTAAGTGTTATCAACTACTTTAATCATATTAAAATTCACTTTAGATTCACTGCCATTCCTGCCATGCAAAATTAACATTTCGTTCAAAAAGTATTTAAATGATGTACGAGATTTTCATAGTGGCGCTATCCTTTTCGTTCATAAGAGCACAAGGGCGATGGAGTACGATTGATTTAAGATCTGAAAATCCGCCAAAAAGTTTAACCGGGCAAATTATAAATAACGATACAATTAATTAAATTAAACTCTTACCGTCAAAAATGAGGGTAAAGACAAATTGAACTTATCGCATGTTGAAAGTTTGCATCCTAAATTACTACCCAGAATCATTAACATAAACATGCGTTTCACAGATGGCCCAAATTGATACCATTTTTCATGAAACGCTTCATCCATGAAGTCCTTACTCTATATCAAATATAGATAAAAATGTAATAATATTACAATTTAAATGTAGTAATATTACAATTATTTAGCAGTGATTTTCAACTGCCGTGACTCGTTAGTAGATTAAATCGGAACTAAAGCGATAACAGTAGATGAAGATGATCTTCTACAACAAAGTGAGACAATACGAAAGCTTACCGCGTCTTGCAATTGTTGTATATAAGAACATAACATATAGAACTCCACTACCGAGCCGGAGGAATATATGCTGACCAAGCAAAATTCTATGAGTGTAGTCGATAATACCTGTGGTAACAACCAATTGCTTTTGGACGTGTTATAATCGGGATAATAAATATTGATAGCATTTATGTATATAAAAATTGATATATTTTTACTGTTAGATAATAGTTGCATCTTATGAACTTGTCGGATAATTAATGTTACTCACTGAGCCAAATATAATGGCGGTGAAACAAAAGCGAAAGATGCTGTTTAGGTATATCAGAGTGAGACTTGAAGCCAGTGTTTCCCTCAACATACGCGATAAACTGAAACATGAGCATATCAATGTAGAATATAATACGTATAATGCGAAATTTGATTCCAGATTCATAATCAGCGACCTAATGAACATGATCCGGTTTGATAAGCAGAAGAAGATCTAAGCCAAACCTCTAGAGGACTTGCAGATAGATTAAACACTGATCATCCTACAGTATTACGGCATCTACATGGTACAGGTAAAATTAAAGAAACGGGAAATCCGACATTTCATGCATTCGATCATGTGCATCAACGTAACATATAAAGAAATTGATTTCTTTCACACAGATTCATTTAGAGAGAGGATGTAGTTTGAAAGACTTGAGGGACATACTTTGAAAATATCAGCTACTCTTTTTTTTTAATAACTAACAATATGCCCACCATACTCACCATACTCAAAATTTGGCTTTACACTTTACACTTACACATCTAGAGATATATCAGAGACGAAATAAATATTATAATTACCGTACTGCAGTAGTGTGATGTCGGCACAACGCTTTTATTGCATCATTCGCCCATTGATCTGCTTCAGAGTTAATTTGTCCGTTATTACATTGCTCATCTGCTTCTCGAAATATCAAGACGAGTCTCTTGCCGGTATAGCGATATTGCACCGTAATCAGCAACACCAAGTGTACCATGTAAATGTACAGGCTACATTTCTTCAGAAAAATGTGGATATTGCCGATTAGTATCAAAATACTGCCCAATATGAAAATACGGGCCGAGAACGGCTGTTTAGAAAAGACCGCCGGCATCCTGAAATCTTCGTAAAAAAAGGTATCTTTCTCGAAGACCAACAGTAAGCGTAACGAAAACCACACCGTGACGCATATCGCACCCAACATACTGTAATATTTGAACGGAGCATTCATAGGCTTCAGAGTCGTTCTCACCATATTTTCCATGAGGTCGTCCCCGATTTGTAGAATATCATTCAGTTTTTGGATCAGCTGGTCCACCAGTTTCTTGTGTGACTGAATTTGTCCAATTATGAAGAATACTTCGATTATAAGCACAAAAGTTATAAAGCCTTCTTGAAAAGCTTTCTCTCGTGACGTCGAGATAATACCTATGGTTAAGGTGCATAATTGTGCTATTTGAATCAGCCACATTAAAGTACCATACAACTTCCATGCGGTCGAAAATTGCGAGTCGCGTTGCGTTAAGGGCAGAAGATTGCCCGATAAATAATTCGAATAAATGTTCAGCGGATTCACGTTTCGAAAGTCCATGTTCGTCATAATTCTTCCTCGTGCAAATTTTCTTTGATTAATCAGGAAATTAAGATTCTCTTCGGATACTTGCGTTTTCTAAGCAGAGTTTACTTGGATTTGCGGGGATGGTCTATACGGAGGTGGATTTCGTTCATCCCCGGTCTACTTCTACGATTCTACTGTCGTCTCTCTGCGTTTCGGCAAAGACTCTGGTCTTTAATATCGCAATTCCAAAATCACAAAGGAACTGACAAACTACGGCCGATTATTAACTTCATTGAATTGCTACGCTTCCCTGTTGCTACGCTCGTTAATATGTTATTGCTGTAAATCGATGAACGGAGATATTTTGCTCCGTTCAAAAGCAGCTGAGAATACCGATAAAAAGAGATGTCAGTCATTCGTTATTATCTTCCCCTATATACGACAGAAAATTTCTACGTTTTCTTATTATAAGATTGAAATGAAAGACTACGACTAAATGCCACGGATGTGGGAATTACATTTTGTAGAGAATTTAATGACGATTTGCGGAGAAACGGACATATCTTTATCATTTGGTTTATCATAAGGAGAAACAACCCTAAACCTCCTTCTTATTACCGTCGCTCATAGGAGCAGTTATTATCTTATAGCTTTCAGCTAGATGTTGGGAATGCAGCATTCACTGTAAAACATGTCGCAGTCTATCTCAATCCGCGATATGTTTCAAAGCAGGATTATGTGCAACTATGTGGAACAACGCCGGCTATTTCTCGGCTATTTATCATTTATCGCAGTATCACTTATCGAAATATCACTTTTAACGAGGTATATTATTTTCACTCGGACTATTGACAAAAGATACTTACGAACAAATTGTGGCCAAAAAATAATTATTTGCTTTAATATCATAATTGTCTCACAGCACTATATTTTTACGTGATATCACGTTGACATGTGCATTTTTAAATGTTTTCAACTACTTCAATCCTATTAAAATCCTGTTGAATTCAAACTAGTAAATTCAAACTACCATTTTCGGATTGCAAAATTAACATTTCGTTGAAAAAGTATTTAAATGTTGTACGAGATTTTCATAGTGGCGCTGTCCTTTTCGTTCATAAGAGCACAAGGGTGATGGAGTATGATTGATTTAAGATCTGAAAATCCGTCAAAAAATTTATCGGGACATATCCCAAATAGTGATACAATGGAAATATACTCTTACCGTCAAAAATGGGGATAAAGACAAATTGAACTTATTGCATGTTGAAAGCCTGCATCCTAAATTACTAGCCTGAATCATTAATAACATATGTTTCACAGATGATCCAAGTTTACACCATTTTTCGTGAAAGGTTTCGTTCGTTGTCTCTATTCTGCCTTAAATATAGAGGAAAATGTAATAAAACGTATTACAATTATTTAACAGTGATTTTCTCCTGCCGTAACTCGTCGGAAAATTTAATTCGAAACTAAAGCGATAACATTAAATGAAGATGATGTTCTTTAACAAAGTGATACAATACGGAAACTCGCTACGACTTGTAATTGTTGCATACAAGAACGTAACATATAGAACTCTACTATCGAGCCAGACAGATATAAGCTGATCAAGCAAAATTCTATAAGAGAAGTCGATAACAATACTTATGGTAAAGACCCATTGCTCTTGAACTTGTTATAATAATAATAATAATAATAAGAAATATTTATAGCACTCGTTTGTATAAGAATCTATATGTTTTTTGCGTTAGATAATAATTGTATTTCATGAACTTGTCGGATAATCAATGTTACTCACTGTGCCAAACATAATGGCGGTAAAAGAAAAGCGAAAGATGCTGTTTAGGTATATCAGAGCGAAACTCGGAATCAGTATTTCTCTCAACATACGCGATAAATTGAAACATAATATTTGCCTAATATTCTTTGAAATATTTAAGGAAAACTTGAAAACTTTTCAACATTTAATTAACGATATCTCGCTAACTTATTTGTGGAAAGAAAAATAGTATTAGACTTTTTTTAATCTTACTACTTTATTTAATCTCGAGAATATATTGCTATAATAGTGCCCTAACTTTTGTTAACTTATCGACCTTTGAATATTTCAAAATTATCAAATTAACAAAAATCAGGGCGTTATTATAACAACATATTCTTGACATCAAATAGAGTTCAAATGTCTAGTACCACTTTTCCTTCCGTCAAATAGTTAGCGAGATATCGTAAGTTTCTTTAAATATGTCAAAAAATAAAAAAATATTTCAGACAAGGGTTGTTTAAATTAATTGGCAGAAAGAGATATAATAAAAAAGTGGGATTTCCATTTAAGAAAATGGATGATCAGCGAATATCTTGGAAGTGGCGTCATCTCTAAACAAAATGTTATCGCTGTCTTATGTCCCCCCCTTCAAACCAAGCAACTTTTGTCTGAAACATTTTTTTCTTGACAAAGGAAATAAATTGTGGCTAAAAGATGTAAAAGATACAAATATATATTGTGTATAATCATATTGTTGAGCAAGAAATTATAACGG
The DNA here is from genome assembly GCF_003227715.2 of Harpegnathos saltator. Lineage (NCBI taxonomy): Eukaryota > Metazoa > Arthropoda > Insecta > Hymenoptera > Formicidae > Harpegnathos > Harpegnathos saltator. The sequence goes on along the minus strand of NW_020230682.1, from coordinate 871,140 downwards.
TAACGTAATGTTACCGTTAATTGGTTTATTATCGGGTTTATTACGCGATATGCATTACTAATAGTTGCAACATTGAGAAATAATTGTTAAATTGATTTTACGTTGATCATATAAACATAAACTACAATATTTGTGCGATTGTTTTTAGGTCAATTTATAGGCTATTGTGTAAATTGTGTAAATGTGTAGTCTTTATAGGGCTGCTCTTTTTCGAAGAAAGTTTTTAAAGTGGTGCACATTAGTGCAATAAATTAGAGTAAAAGAAAGTACGCTTGTTCAATTAATATAGAAGTCGTTTGAAAAAAAAAAGAAAATAGACCCTGTGAGAAATTCTGGAAAGAACCTCCGTAAAAAGTTTGTCAGTCCTCGATTTTTAAATTAAATTTATGCAAAATGACAGTTCATGATAAAACATTAATCACAAAAGAGTTTTACATTGAGCATACGATTGGTTTCAGAGATACAGAAGGTCAAACCTGGTCACTACCTACTAAGGAAGTTTGACACTAATAATGTTTTATCACACGAATTTTTGCGAAATTCAGTATCTATGAGTTCATTGAGTTGCTTATTACGAATTCGATGTCAGATTTAAAAAATTCAAGATAGTGGATATAATATAGCGGACACAAATAGTGAAACAATTATTTACTTTTATTAGAACTGTCATGTTGTGGTTTTTTCGGCTAGCTGATTGCGAATTTTCTATCAGATTTACATTTACCTTCAGTATAGGCAAGATGAAAAAGTTATCCAGCCAATCAAAGCAAGATAAGCCTCTAAATATAACAAATAAAACTATCACGTTATCCTTTATGCGTCATGTAAGGTATCAATTTGAATTTGATATTTTTTTAATGAAAAAACAATAAAAGAAATATTTTTTCCACTTAAAAATTGTCGTTGAAAAAATTACTTTCGAAAATCTAATAGAAAATTCGCAGTCAGCTAGCCAAAAAAACCACAATATAACAGTTCCAATAAAAGTAAATGATTGTTTTACTATGTGTGTCCGCCATATTGCACCTGTCATCTTGAATTTTTAAAATCTGACATCAGATTCATAATCAACAACTCAAAGAATCGATAGATACTGAATTTTGCAAAAATTCATGCGATAAAGCGTTATTAGTGTCATACTTTCTTAGTAGGTAGTGACCACTTTGATCCTCTACATCTTTAAAACCAATCGTATGCTCAACGTAAAACTTTTCTGTAATTAATGTCTCATTATGAACTATCTTTTGGCATAAAATTCGATTCCAAATTCGAGGACCGAAAAACGGGCAAAAAATCGACCCTTTTTGCGGAGGTTCTTTATCCAACAGCTTATGATAACAGTCGTTTCAAACAGAAAAGTCTGAACGTTTCGCTCAGGTGGCGTTAGAAGCTGTCGTCGTCTGTAAGCGGATGCGACGTTGTACATCTTGCATGCTGAGTTCCACGGTCGTGCCTTGTTTGCGAAGCTCGTGAGTGTCACGCAGTCGTGTCTCGTACGTAAATCAAGATGGCATCTGCGGAGCAGGTCGGCCTCAACAAAACATGGGAATTGTCGCTGTACGAATTACACCGCACTCCGCAGGACGTGATCACCGACAATACGGAGATCGCGGTCAGTCCGCGGAGTCTGCACAGCGAGCTCATGTGTCCCATCTGTCTGGACATGTTGAAAAAGACCATGACCACGAAGGAGTGTTTGCACCGTTTTTGCTCGGATTGCATTATTACAGCTTTACGAAGCGGCAATAAAGTACGTGTCTCTGAGGAAAGCCACTTTTGCGCCACGGGGAAGTCGCTTCTGCTTTGACATGGCTCACGAAATACTCGCCGTACTGTCTTCCTCGACGAAGACGAGATTTCATCTTTGTGTCACACATAGCCTGTATCATCGCATACACTTTATAATGTATACAACTCAGTCAGTTAGTCATGAGCCTGTATTCCCGGGAATGCTCTGTTACATTCTATTTTGACTGTACATTACGCTGGCTTTATATGACATTAGTAACATTTGATATTTGATGTTTTTGTAATACAGAATAATTTGCTTCAGCATCGGGGTTAGAGCTGCTTCTCTTGCCAAAACATTCTCAATTTTCTGTATGAACATTCCAGTTTTCTTTTAATCAGGGAGGAAAGCAACTTGACACCGTCAGTATGTTACTAATAGCATTGCATTATCCTTCTCGATGAAATAAATTAGAATGTTCATATAACATTGAAAATATTTTGACAAGAAACGCAGCTTTGATTTGGAAGACATAATGAACATTAAGAGGATTACTATGTTTACAGGAATGTCCCACATGTAGGAAGAAACTGGTGTCTAAACGGTCCCTCAGGCCAGATCCGAACTTTGATTTGTTAATTTCAAAAATCTACCCAAGCCGAGACGAATATGAAGCGCATCAGGAGCGGGTTCTAGCTAAGCTGAACAAATCACACTCGCAGGCTGCGCTCGTAAACTCTATAACAGAAGGCATTAAGCTACAGAGTCAGAATCGTCCGCAACGTTCCAGAAAGAACGCGAATGAGTCTGAGAATGCGAGCAACGCGACGTCGTATAACAACACAAACACCAGCGGCCCCACGACACCAAATGCATCCGCGAACGCGGCGAATCAAAGCGACTCTTCTCAGAGCACCGGGCCATTGAACAGCGGAGGTATTTCTAGTAGTTCTCAGAATGCCAACAGCATTTCTCAGCCTGCGAGTAGCCCAGCAGTTTCCGGTGAGTTTGCAACATTTGCCTTAATTTCGCGAATGATCAATGTCATCTGTCGTATTGATGTAACTCGCTACACTACGTCTGTCATAGGAACAACATCTAGAAACTCTACCACACCATCGCCAAACCCTGCCAATCAAATCCCGAAGCCGCCGAAACGCCAAAAGAGCCTTCAAAACTCCGAGAACGACTCCTCCAGTGCCGAGGCCGAAACCGGCGGTGGCGATTCGATGGTCGACACTGAAGGTGAAGGCCCCAGCGAGCCTCTCATGCTGAATGAAATTGAGCTGGTCTTCAAGCCACACCCCACAGAGATGGCCGGTGACAATTCTCTCATAAAAGCACTGAAAGAAAACAGCATTCGCTATATAAAAACGACCGCGAACGCTACAGGTGAGATATTTTCCAAATTACACCGATGCAGGCGAAGAAAGCTGCCTGCAGTCAATATACACGAGACTCCATTGTTGCAAATGTTGATTATTTGCTGAATCACCCCAACGATGCTGCAAATTTACTCGAAAGATCATTTACTGCTGCTTATCTCTTAAACTCGCTTACTTTTGTCAAGTTTCTTATTATGGTGGCTGTTGGACGTCCATGTAAGTGTTATTTCTTCTGATAAAAGAAGGCCAACCTTGAAAAGAACTTTGAAATAGTCGTATCAATATTTCATGTCAAACCGCCGAATGGCGGCAGATTGACTATTTCGAAGCATCGTAGCCGATTCAGCGAGCAATCGACAGTCATGTATATTAAATCTCAATCAATATTCAAGCACGACCATGTAGATCAGATAATTTCTTTGAGTCAACAACATCCATCCTTACAACTGCAATATTTTAATAAGAGAAAAAACCACAAATGATTAGGCTAAAGAATAAGCTGAAGAATCGTAGTGCTGAAAGAACGAACGCATTCTGAAGCGCAACGTCTGTGAAACTTTGCCATTCTCTACCAACACCCTGCGACCCAACTGAGTCTTGTTACTACTCGCGATCAGCCCCGAACGGGCTTCTCTCGCACGACGAAACTCGACCGGTCGTTTTCGCTTTTCGCAGTGGACCACCTGAGCAAGTACCTGGCGATGCGCCTGACGCTAGACTTAGACACGGAGTTGTCCGAGTCCGACAGGCTGCTGAATTTCTGCATCTATATCGCGCCCTCGCCCGGCCAGTTGGTGGTGCTGAGTGGCTCGCAGACGTTGCGACAGGTGAATGACAGATTCTGGCGCGTCAATCGACCATTGGAGATGTTCTATTCGTGGAAGAAGACCTAGGGAAGGCCTCGAAAGTACCAATCGGACGGGAGCTAGTCGCGCTACTACGTCCCGGCAGCCGGAAAATCGCCAGCGTATCCGCGGACTACAGTAGAATGCATTTAAATATGGAAGATACATATCAGCGATGTATTGTACTGTATTTTCGCGCGAGCCTGCTCTGCGCTCCGGCAGACGCGGGAGACTCTTTCGTTTATCACATAGACATTGGTGCAATGTTTACGTCCTTTAGAACCCGTTGCTAGCAATCCTTTCTTTCCAGCGAGAATTTGCGGGTCGTTAGCCGAGATTGGTGGTTGAGGGCAATCCCTGAGATCCCTCGGAGCCGACTTGAGCGATGTCGTGCGTCCTGGTACTGCGCGTCCACTTTGTACGTGCGGCCCCACCACACAGTACAGGCAAGGTATCTTGTGCCGCGTCCAAATTGTCCAGAATCTTCTTCGGTCGTATGCTACACTTCCGAGGCGCACCTGCTGTAATTTCGCCGTACATAATCCGTACGTTGGACAGGCTCCGTTAATGAGCAGTGGTTGACATCACTGATGTCGATAATGACCAGCCGAGAGGAGACTTGCGGAGACAATCCTTGGACAGGCTTGTTTTTCGCGGGGCTCTCGCGACAAATCGCGACGAAAATTTGCCGTAGCGCGATCTACCGTGACCAACATCTCAACAGGTATTGGCACGAATTAACGCCGGCGCCGGTGAGGGCTGATTCGGTTCAACGTTCGACACTCGTTAAGGCGACTCGTTAGGACTTTCGCTCGCGAAGCGGACGCATAACTTCCAGGATGTACGATCGTCACTTAAAGCCGAAGTGCAAGGCCGAGGCGCGGCGCGGCGCTTCGACTGGACCATCGGCTCGGCGAATGTGTATATGAAGGAACAGAGCCTATAGTCGAATTGCAATTACCATTTCGCATCGTATATTAAGTAATGTCTGCGGGAATTATGTACATTCATAACCGGTATGTGTTATATTCGCGCCTACTCGTATACGCCGCTCTCCATCGCGCTCTCAATGGTCTCGATAGTCATTAACTTATTTAAACAATCCTTAATCTCATTGTGGACCATTCTGTATAGTTTCCAGTGAAGAAGACGAATAAATCCGTGTATATACCAAGCGCCCGCTGTTTTGTCCCTTGCGACCGGCAGGATCTTCGGCGAAGAAGCACGCATCGTACAGGCCGAAGGAGGAGCGCTTTAAAAAAGCGGAATCTCCCAGAGCAGCGCTCGGGCAGATTTTTCAGATAGCGTTCTCTCGAAGGATCGCTGTAATTGAAAACCGCGGAAGCGCGCGTGGATTTCTTTTTCCCTCGGCCGAGGGAAGGAACGAACACGCACGTATCCTGGCATTATTGCGCGAGAGATTTCAGCTTCCCGACGAGAGCTGCAGAAGCCTGCAGCTTTCGAAGCTACATCAGCGGAGCACCGCGCGCGCGTGCATTTGCATGCTAATTCATTTGGCGAGTGTATCTGCGCGAGTTAATAATCGCGAGGATTAACGAGACGATAGAGGCCGAGGTGGATTTCCTCGGCGACTCGGCAGCATCGCCGAGGAATCGCCTTACATACGACCGCAATTAAGAGTTAACTCGCAACGGCGGAGCGCACCTTCCCCCGGTTTATCGGCGCGAGAGCCTCGCTTTTAATAAAACACAAACGTGTGTTCGTTCGCTCGTTCGCGCGCGCGCCACGCATTCCCGGCATTCCCCGGACGGAAATCCGATTTTCGCTCTCGTTAAAGATACATGGTGATTCTCGGTCTTACGTCTTGACGTCCTGACGGAATAATCGATAAGTGCCCGCCCCACAGTGCGCGCCGGCCCCTTGAATTCCCACCGGGGCGAAAACAATGCGTGGAGCCGCCTTTTGATAACGACGCCGTTCTCTGTCGGCTCGGCCGACGACAAATTACGTCGGGCGACTTTCGCGTTTCGCCGATTTACGCACGCTTGATCCCGAATTCAGGCGACGACAATGCCGACGTACTTTGCCGCGGCTCTTCCTTTCTCGGCTGAAGCTCCTCTCGCACTCGCCTCTTGACTTGCCGACTTTGAGAGCACGTCTTTTCATACACGTTCCAAACGCGCGTTGAATTGCAGTTTATTTTGAATCAGATTTCATTAATTTTTTGCCACTTGCATGTTGGATTATTTAGATGAATTATAATTGAAATTAAGTTGCAATCGAGTGACGCGATTTAAAGAGGTCAAGAAACGCGCAAGAGGAATTACAGTCGAAACACGTTTGCATTTAGAGTGCTGCTGCTTTTGTTTTCTCCGTTAATGGCGAGCCGCGCGCCTGTTCCTTTGCGCCCGTCCGCCGCCGGACGAGGCGGATTTTACGCGAAAATACAACGTGAGAGGGAATTTCGGCGAAGGCGGAGGATCAAATACCGGCGGAAACACCGCGCATCAAGAATTTCCGCCAGCCCCTTCCTCCCCCCTCCGCCAGCCCGCGCCGCGATTAAACATTTTCCCCTGTACCTCTTTGTAGTTATTCGAGACTTAATTAATTATTCCAGCAGCGGTACTCGTAATAGTCCGCCAACACTTAATTACGGCATAACATCGTGTGGACTAATGACCGCGCCTAATTAGCGCGCTGCCAGCACGTGAATACCGAAATTAATTCTGTCTCGCGGCGGCGCATAACTCGAACAATACCCAATCTGTGCGCCGCCATAACGTTAATTACCGTGTTTCTTACCAAAAAGAACGGCAGATTATATTGCGCGGTTTTAATGTTACAACGAGTGCATCTTCTAATTATCTTTGATTAATAGTCACGGCGATCGCCGCGAGCGACGCGTCGACGCTCATGACAAAAAGCGACGCGAGAGAAGAGTTGATTCTCTCTCTCTCTCTCTCTCTCTCTCGAAAACACGATACAGAGCCATATCATAAATCTCTACCGTTAATATCTCACATCGGAGATTAATTTTGCTGCAAATTCCCAAGATCGGATTAGAGTAACCATGGCGTCACGACGATAGCAACGTAAGGTCGCTTTTCGCGTGTCTATGGCGCCGAAAATTGAACCTTTCGAAGAAGTGGTCTCTTAAACGTATGATTAATTTGCCTCACATCAGTCCCTCCGGAAACTTCAATATTTAAAGTTGTAAACAATCTTTCAAAAACACACATTTTTCTTCGAGGATTGACGTCGGTATTCTCCTCGAAAATCAGACTCAAATAACCAAGTCGCCATGATGGCAACAATAAGGTCGCTTTTCGCCTGTCTTTTGCGCCGAAAATTGAACCTTATGAAGTTGTAGCCGTTACGAACGGTTTTTCAAACGTACACATTTGCCTAAAGGATTGATATCAAAGATTGATGCCAACGATTGATGAAAGGATGTATAATTTTCGCAATATCAGATTCAAATAACAGAGACGTCACAATAATAACAATGTAAGGTCACTTTTTGCGCGTCTACCGCGCAGAAAATGGAACTTCTCGGGTTATAATCGTTACAATTCTTAAGAAGCTCGCAAGTGGTGCTAAGAAAAACGACTCACGATCGCCTGATGACTGCTTCATTGCGCTCCGGAAAGGCACTGCGGACGACTATCCACCCATGTTTCTTGAACGTGTCGACGCACTCGACACGATGATAAACAAACACGAGACGATAATCGTCACGATGCGATTCTCACCGGCGAGAATACCGAACGACACAGCGCAATTTTGCACGTCGCGAGACCGTTCGATCGCACATCAATCAACTAACGAAACAAACGAAGTCGGCAGCGACCGCTTTCCGCCAATCATGAAGCCCGCATTTGAACTTTTCAAATGTCCAATCAATCAACGCGCGTGTCGCGCTCGACCGCGACATCTAACATGTAACTTGATCGACGACCGTCGATTAATACTCGTTTCTATCAAGATCGATTAAACGTCAGCTTGAGTTTAAACTTTATTCGGATTACTGTTTAATTAATACAAAAACAGGTATATGCGTTGTTTACGCATGTTTATCTCAGCGTTAGATTTGTCGTTTCCGAAGAACTTTCTGCACTGGTGCAGTAAGTTGGAGTGAGGACAGATACATTTTGTTTCGCTCATCGCATCAATGCGTACGGAAGGCGCAAAGAACTTTTTCAAAAAAGCAGTATATCCGAACTTGAAGAGAAACAACTATATCGATGGGATATATCGATGGAGAAAAAGAAAAAAAAAGTGCAAAGTAGTGCAGTAGAAGTGTAATAGAAAAGAACAAACTACGCGTGCGCATCTGCTAATGCGTTCACGACACTCAACGGTCGAGCAACTGTTGAATAATTCGTCAACGTTATTGGTCTGAATGTAAGGATCTAACAGTAAGGATCCAATAGTCACTAATCGCTCACTGAACGGTTTTCTCCACTGAACGCACCCACAGGGTGCATTCAGTACTACAACCGCTCACTGAGCGCTAAGTGAGCTCTTGCATCTCTGATTGTTGTGTATATTTTTAAATCTAAAGGAATATACCAATCAAATGCTCATTGATTAAAAGATCATTGAGCGCTCAGTGAGCGGTTGTAGTACTGAATGCACCCAATGACCAACTCGAGTCACTAGATAAACGCAGCCGACGGCGATCACGCTCCGCCAATCACGCGATCGCTCTCGTTTGAACTTTCAAACAGTCCACCAATCACGTTCGCGCCCGGCGCGCGATCGCGACATCCTAGACGACGCTCAACGGTCCGACCGGTCGCACTGGATTAAACAAGTCGTCCGTTATTTATTCGCGTTTATTTTGATCAGCCGTAGGCGTTCGGAGATGCACAAACACGTACGAGCAGACTGCAGCGGATGATCGTCGCGGACGAGTGTCCGAATTCGAAGCTGCGAGAATAGCGGAAGGATTCCGCGGTCAACGTGACCTAACCGTTCCTTCGTTTCGAACGGACGCTTCCGACAACGTAAGTAGCAAAATAAGTGGATATTCATGCTGTCTGGTTATTGGCGTTTCTCGCAAGTAAAATCGCAGGAACTCGATCATGTGGATTTTCTTCTGGCGCAAACTCGGGAAAAGCAGAGACTTTCCTTTCTCTGAAGAGAGTGAGAGAGAAGAAAGAGAATGCTCTCAAGTCGAAGGATTCTTGTATTCCGTGAACTTCCGCAGACTTTTCACTTCTGACGAGAGTACAGAACGGGAGATTCATGTCGATCGATCATGCTCGACCGTAACTTTTTTTCTCTAGCGTGAGCTCGTGAAGAGTGAAAATCCCGTAACTTTGAAGGGTAGCTATCAAAAATAAGAACATGTAAAAGTTCTCATCTTCCACGAGTTTGCGGTAAAGGAAAACATTCACATAATCGATTCGCCGCCATTTTTTGTGCCGAAGTATATCGCGCAGGACCGCGATCGATCGAGTCAATCGATAAATTAGACGAGCGAATTCGATCATTCGAGATCGCTTTGCTCGGCCAATCACGCGACCGCTTTGTTTCGTATTTTTCAAACCGACCGTTATTGTCGTCGCGTTGAATCTCGGAGTTTTCTCACGCGTTGCTTCACGTACGATCGTTGCGGTGGATTAAACAGCGGTTTCTCATTGCTTACCTCGACATTATCTGCTCGTTCCGCGGCGGACGTGCTCAAGCGTGCAAGTGCGTACGGATAAATCGCAGAGGGAGTATCGCGAGAGCTAATGTCCTAATTCATGTTTGCAGGACGAGAGAACTGACTCACTGGCCGCGACCTAACCTGTCTGCTCGTTTCTTCGCCTTGTACGAACGATGAGACTCGCTTCGAACTCTTGACGAGAGTTTCGGAATCGGCAGGATGGATGAAATTCGACCGTCGTTGCAACGTAATCGACACACAGGTGAGAATATCGCAGAACATTCGCCGCGCCATTTCCTGAATATCGATTTGTTGTTGTTGAAAAATAATTATATATAATCACGCGTGCAAATTCGAAAAACGCCGCTATACAAAACAACGAAACTACTCACATTATTCATTTTTATTAAAAAATAAGAAAACAAAAAAAAACAACAAAATAACAAAAAAATAAAAAACAAAACAACTTCTTTTTCCTTTATTTAACTGTATAAGGACAAAATTCGTATTAATAATATATTTGCTTGTCGTACTACATTCTACAACATTATTTACTCAAGTTTCAGCAAAGGAGATGTTCGAGGGTGTGGAAGTATGTGCGGATAAACGTCGGCCGAAAGCATCGCGAGGGGCCGTGCGCTGAGGGGGAGCGGTGAAGCGGCATCGATGACGCATCGATCGGTAAAGTACCCTCGTTGCTTATGCTTGCGCTCATTTGATCGCGATCGTTTGTCGCATCGCCGCGCTGTGGCAAGCCATTCGGCTGTGTAAAAACGCGCGAATAAATAACGATCGAATATATCGCGGACGGTCGCTATGATGAAACGGCAATGGCGGTATGTCGAATTTTGACGGATGTATTCGTTCATCATATTTACGCTCGTTTGTCCGGTTAAAATTCGCCGCAAATTGAACGAGTGAAACCGTTGAGTGAAGCGAAATGGCAATGGAGCTGTATCGATAGGTAAGTAAATTTGTTCGCTATATTTGCGATTATTTATCGTAATAATTTGCTAGAAAGAAAAAGAAAAAGAGAGAGAGAGAGAAAGAAAAAATGACAAAAAGAAAAAATCAGTTCTAATTGAGTCGCGGCAAATTCGCCGAAACGGTAATTGCAAATTTAACGAGATTCAATATGAATCAAAGTGCATCATAAATTAGCCTTCAGTTCCCTCTTCCCTCTGCCCCTCTCCAGATCCCCCTACCCTCTCTCTCTCTCTCTCTCTCTCTCTCTCGTCCTGTTCATTATTCATTTCTCATTATATTCTTAAATATCCTATTTACGATACGTTATCCTACCTCCCGTTAATGCGCCTCGTCTCGAGGGTCATGCATCAGCCTGAGCGATAGGATTCGAGAACACTAACGGTATCTCATGAGGCTTCTTGTACCAGAGTGGGTAATCCGAGATCCCTCGGCTCCCATTGGGAATTGAGTTTTCAGACAGAAATGGGCTTAGCCTGAAGTTTGGCGGCTCCACCGTCTCTTTCAGCAAGGTCGACACTTGTCGCGCGTAATTTCCCGTGTCACTCGCTCGCTGCAGCCTTTCAAGGGAAAAGAACGTCTCGCGGACGTCTCTCGGAAACTTGACAGGCGGAATTCTCGCCTTGATTTTCACGAGACTCGCCGCGTACCTGTGCACCATCCGCCTGGTGAATTCCGATCGACGCCTCCCGCCGGTCGCCGCCGTCTCTTCCGCCCCGAGGACGTTGCCCCGCCGACTCTCGCAGGGCGTCTTCTTCTTTGCATTGCCCCAAAGACCGTAGAAATTACCGAAATGCGCCGCCACGTGCTCCGGCGTCGTCGCCATATTTCTCGGCTGCTCGGCCGCCGCGGGCAATCCGCGTTCCTCGGCCGGCGAGACTCTCGAGGACACGCGCTTCGACCTTCCGGCGGAGAACACGTGAAAGAGGAATCGCTTAGAGACGCCCGTCGAGCAAAGTAAAACGCATCGGCCGATCAATACACGAAGGGAAAAAGATCGTCCGAGTGAACGTGGCGATGGGCGAGCCGAACACGAAGGCAGACGGAACCGTCTCAGTCCTCAGGAGCAAATTTGCCGCTGAAACTCCGTCTGAAAAGGCGTTTGGCTTCTTCATCGCGTCACGTTGATTCGCCGGTTTTCTTTCTCCGTGCACTCTGCTCACCCGACGTGGCTGCCGAGGTGCGAGGCCGACGAGGACAGGCTGCGCGACTTAACGGACTTTTTACTAGGACGATTGGTGAGCGCTTTCGCGCCGGATCGAGCCTTGCTTCGCTTTAACATCCTAGACGACAAGCCGCTCGAGAGGAGCTCGAAGCGACCACTTGGCGATTTAGGCGAGCCTCGACGACGGCGCGGCGTCTCGTGCTCGTCGGCGAAATCTCACGCGGAAACTATGGAAACGATTTTCGAGCCGCTCCTGCTTTTGTTTCTCGACCTTGCGGCTCGATCGCTCCACGACGCGAAAATTAATCAGCGCAACCGATTTATTAGCGATATCGTGCGGCGAGTGTCGTAAACAAAAGCGCCCGAGCAATTTCCCGCGGCTGATATTTCGCAGACATATATATATGCGCGCACTCTTATCTCGCCCGTAACCGGAGAGGTGCGGGACGGATTTTACGTCACGTCGTCGTCGTCACGTCGTCGTCGCAAACCGGCGTCTTTACGTTACCGTGTTGAACGACCCTCCTCCCGCCCCCCCTTCCCTGCGCACCCCGTGCTCTCCTCCGCAAAGGAGCGCGCGAGAAAAACGTGATTTACACACAAAGGGCGTGTTCGGGCGACGAAAGACGTCTCTCCCGCCCTCCTGCCCCCGCCGTCTCCTGCGCGCGCGCGGCGCGCCGTATTCGCCGCGTGTAGTCGATAAGTTTTAATTATCCGGCTGGAAGTTACTACGCGACGAGATCGGTATCGCGGCCGGGTTGCGAAGTTATACGTCCGCCGGGGCTTCGGAAAGTGATTAAGCAATCGGCGCGATTGACCCTTTGCGAAAAGTCCGGGAGCTGCGCAGTTTCCCGAGGCAGAGGAGAGTTCCCTTTGATCACCGTGGAATTTCTCGGTCGAAGGCCTTTTTGCGCGCGGCGGCGGCGGCGGCGGCGGCGGCGGCGGCGGCGGCGGCGGCGACGACGGCGGCAACAGTAGCAGCATCAGCAACGGCAGCAGCAACGGCAGCAATAGCGGGAGCTTGGAGAGGAACGATACCGAGTACACGTCGATTAGAACCGCGCGATCGGTTGATTTACGATTACGATCGTCTGGCAGAGGAAAAGTCGGCCCCACCTTCTTCCTCGAGGTTTATCCGCTGCTTGTCTCGCGCTATAATCTGGATCGATTAAATTTGCCAAGCTTGCCGGTTGAGTTAAGAGCACTCAAATGGAGTATTGGTAATAAGGGTTAATGGCTCAAGAGCGGGTAAACAGCGTCGTGCCTCGTTGCTTCGCTCACGTTTACGCGACGCTTTTCGATGGGTCTTGAAGGCGCCAAACTCGAGGCGGGAAATCTTTGGGGAGGGGCTATGAGGAGAGAGGGATTTCCACACGCGCTTCTCTCGATTTTTAGAAACATCTAGGAACACTTCTGGTGTTTGCGACGGCGCATTGTGCTACCCCGGAAAGTCTTCAGCATGTCAAATTTGGAGCAGAAAATTCGTAATTTATGCAAAAATATTTTCTCTCAACATTTTTCTCTCCGTATTTGTGCGCTAAGTAGCGATACTTTGATGAGCGTGGCGAATTTGCAGTAGGAAACTGGAAATTTCTGCGCGAAATTGTTTGATATAAAATGATCTGAACATTTTTAGGAAAAATAAGAAATATTTACGCAATATTTCATCTCGAATTCTCGAGTCCAAAATACGAAACTAGAAAACGTCAGCACGCGCTTCTCGCCCGTGCGAAAGCGTTCGATGCAAAAATGTCGCTTTGCAATTTTTGTGCAACAACTTCCTTGCGATTGTGAGGGCATAAGCGCGCGAGGAAGGTAAATTTCCCGCTTATGTCGGGTCGTTGTTCTCGCGGGACTCGCGGGACGGGCGGGGTGCGATGAGCGAGAAACGACACATAAATATGGATGCGCGAAAATTATAAATAAAGGACCCGCGGGCCGCAACAATCGGGCTTTTCAAACGAAACTTCGGCCGCCTTCGGTGGTCACCGACACACTTCGTGCCACTCTAACTCGCGCTCGCGTTGCCCGGAGCCGGTGGGAGTCAGTCGTCGTCGCGCGTCCGTTTGGTTTGCATCGAGTTTACGTCGATCCGGTGTAAGCAGCGTACCGCCGCGAAGCCTGCACCCCCGTACAGAGCTCAGAATCAAATTGTGCACGTTTGTCCGAGTTTTCTGCAGCGAGTCGTGCCGGAAAAGATGCGCCGGCAATTTGGGTAAGATCGCGCTTTTCGCTAGACTTTTTTTCCTCCCCTTTATTGAACGGAGAACTCTACTGGAGGTTTTCCGCCGTGTTGTCTCATTCGTCGGGCCACACTTGCGAAAATATCGAAACGGCAAAACGGAGAATCTGCCGATACCTCGGCGATCGGCTGGCAGCTTTGCAATTTTAATGGAACGTTGGCGGGAATATTCTGAGAATTTTCTTCTTTATTATCGAGAGTTTGACTGACATTCCCCAGCGCTCGGAAGCGAGCGCGTCGGCGAAGCACAGGTGTAGTCGATGCAAATGCTGCAAAACGTTTCCCGTTGCGCCTATTTTCTCCACTTATCGAACTTTTTTACGCGAGGATGCCGACACTTTTTTCAGTGTGCATTCGTGAAACTCGCTCTTGTGCAGTCGACAATCCTAGAATTATATTTGCTAATTACTTGGATATCCTAATAAATTTACTCTCAATATTACACTACTTGTCTCTATAATATTTTTAATATTTATCTTGTACACATTTATAGCAAAAATTCTCTTCAATCTCCCTCGCTTTCATCAAGAAAGACGAAATTGATCGAAAATAATCAAATGATTTAAGATATACAGAACAAAAAGGTTGGTCGAATAAAACAATTTTCTGATGAAACATGAACGAATTCGGTCGGAAATATTTATTAAGATTTCTGGCAAAGTCCAGCTGAAATTATCGTACCTTCAATTGGAAAGTTTGAGTCGCTTGTACTTTACCAGAGAATCGCGCTTCATTCGACTAAACAGTCTTTCTCGCGTGCGATTGATTTTTATCCCCTTTGGTCCTGTTTTTACAGGACCAAAGGGGCACCAAGTTTAGACGAATTCGAGACGACTGAATTTGTCCTGCGCCTCGGCCGCGCTTCATTTATCTCGCGCGACTCGGTTTGAATTTCGAGCAAGTGGCGGAAACTCGCGCGCGTTTATTCGGTCGTCCTGCGTCCCCATCGCCGGAACCCTGGCGTGGTCCGCGCATTTTCGCGGGTGCGTCAGATATCGGAAAACCATAAAACGACGTGCACACGACCAAGTAAGTTTAGCCGCGTACGCGCCTCCAATATCCGATAAATTTTAATACAGCAATAATTCCGACGTATCCCATCGCGCGCAATATTGACTTTCCGCCCCCTCGCCCGCTCTCCACCCGGCCATTCGTTCGTTCGTTCGTTCGTTCGTTCGTTCGTTCATTCTCCCCGCTCACAGCCCCGCTCTCGTTTAGCTCCGCTCCTCCGGCTTAGCCGTTCATTTCTCTCTTCTCCTTCTCGACTTTACCGCGCGTCTCGTCACTCCTCCTTAAGGCTTTGAGCTACGGCACGATCGGAGAATCATCGCCGTGAGGCTGCATCGGTCGCCGAGGTACATCCGGGGACGCGAGAGAGCGAAGCCATTACCTCGGCGAGCAGGACATGCGAATGTGTAACGGGAAGCAACCCTCCCGGTGGCGGGCGCGCCTCGGCCGAAGGCCCGAGGAGGCCGCTGCAAATATTTATTTGCCGTCGTGTAAAATTTACACGCGCCGGATCGCGTGTCGAATGGCGCGCCGGAGTCCACTATATCCTCAGCATGGTCAATATTGACTCGGAATAGAGACGCAGCGGGGAGACCCGCGCGGGCCAAGGCCCGCCCCGGTCGCGGCACTGTTTGCCCTCTGCGAGGGCTTTCGAATTACACGGCGTATAAATCATCATTAGGCGATCCTTTTGCGTCACTCCCGAAGATCACGAGAGCGCGAGAGCACGAGCGGCCGGCCGCGGGAGGTAGGCAGCGAGCGAATGAGCGAGCGAGCGCGATCCGGCACCGATCGCGCATCGCTGATCGCATCATTGATCAGCCGTCATGGTCCGATGATCCGCCTTAAGTAAGGCGGCTCGACGTTTAATACGCGCAGTTTGTCGGTTTAATATGGATACGATGGAGAGCGGCCGATTACGCTCACTGCTGTCGAATAACGGCGTATAAACGGGGGGGGCGGGAGGGAGGGGGGGATACGGCGGCAAACTCGAATGTTGATCAACTCTCCGCCATTTTTCCTCCTTGGCACGCGCACGTACGTACGCGCTCGTCGACGGGGCTCGCGCTCGCGCTTCCGATCGAAAAAAGCTTTTCCGATATCTCGCCCCGGCGAGACTGGTCATATAGCGGATTACATAAATTCCCGGGATACATAGCGTGACGGCGCGCCGTTCCGCGGGCCCGCCGTTAATACTCGACTCGCGGAAAAAAAACGCGCTCTGTATCGACGCGATGAGTAATTTCGACAGGCCGTGCAATTCGCCGCGCGGAGGTGCGAGCGCATTTTTCCTCGGGGTTGCCTTCTCCTCTCCCCGCCCCCTCCGCTCTCTGCTCCTTTCCCGCGGAGAACGTTTCATTTTTCTGCGCGTGGCCAATCGCCGGCTAAGGGCGAAGTTATCGGGCCGCGTGTGTTAGTCAGCGACTACACGAGGGTGGAAAGGGACCGGCATCGCGCCACGAGAGGGAGAAAAATGAGCGGAGAAAGAGAGTATATGAGCCTGAGTATATAAGCTGCGAGAGAGAGAGAGAGAGAGAGAGAGAGAGAGAGAGAGAGAGAGAGAGAGAGTACGCTGCATACTTACTGTGTCGCTCTAAACTAGGGATGCAACGATTTCTCAAAATATCGATAACGATATTATCGTCATTCAGAATCATCGATAACGATAATTATCGATATCGATAATTTTGAAAAATATCAATATTTATATCGATGTTTATATAAAAACATATATACATATACGGGTATGCGTATAAAAGGTATACACGAAAAATTTAAAAAGATCTTTTAAAAATTTTTATCTTCACATAATTTATTGTCATATTCTTATTAGAAAATATATAATAAACCGCAGTCGTTTGCCGGAGATCACCGCATACATGGAGCGGAAGATCTATTACGGTTCAACGAGTGAGGTGAAACTGATAAAAATGAGCGAATTTATTAGACATCGACCAGTTACCATAATATATATCCCAGTGAACCACCATAATATATATCCCACTCACTTTTGTCATTTTCATCTCGGTCGCAGAACCGTAATAGGCCCCCAGAGCTGTAACTGAAAAATACGAAATATTAGTAAAATTCATATCGATATATCGATTTTATCGGCGACAAAAATATATCGATAATTATTCGATATTTGTCTCTCGATATATCGATATTTCAATATTATCGATTTATCATTGTATTCCTACTCTAAACACACGTTTTGTATATTTTCTTGACGCGCGCGCTGCGTGTCACGAGCGTAATCATGCCCGTCGCGGATCGTTGCACGGCCGATGGAAAGCCGCGTGGTTGGCGACGCCGAGCTTTTCCCTGTAATTTGCACCTGCGCCACATGGGTCCTCTTAATTACCTTTCGCGCACCACCTCCGTTAAAGGACGCCAGAGCGTGCCGCACGAGCGCACGAGTGGAAGACGCGCGTGTGCGTTTCGGAGTATTTCCAAGGACGGAGTATTTCTGTTCTCACTGGCGTAGGCTCATCGATTCAATCGCCCGCGGCCCCCCCCCCCCCCCGAAAGAGCACACCGAATATATCACATCGAAAATAATTATTATAATATAATATGTAGAGGAGAAGGTGGTATATTATGGCTCTCGCATTCTGTACGATAACTTTGTCGATAATCGATATTTTAAAATGAGAACCGAATGATTACCTTTGTCGCGGTGTTGTTTAATCGATGACAGACTCAACTTTACGTAACCTTCATTACTTGTTATTTATAAAAATGGCGACACAGCATAACGGGCCGGCGAGAAAATGGGGTGGTAATACGGTCTCTCTCGCTAAAACTGATGCAAAAAATTAATTTTGTTTAAAATAACACAAAGCGTTTAACTACGAAATTATACGTTGACTCGAATTAAACTCTTAGAAGGGGAATAATAATGAGTATAACTGCGAATTTTTAATGAGGATATTGACTTACTTGTTGGGAAACACAAACTGCCGGAAAAACAACAGCGCAAATACAAGTGCAATAGTAGACTAGAGATTAGAATCGACTTATCGAATGATTACTTTGGTACAAAAACCTCGAAAAAGGGACGGTGTTCGTCAGCACTCTTATGGGGCCACATTAGCAAAATGTCATGCATAACTTGAGAGATTTACAGTCGAATAAAATTTCGAGTAACAAGCCAAATACTCGATTGTACATATATTCGCGTGATGATACGCTCGAGTTTAAAAATAATAAGTACACATGTCTAATTAAATGTTAAAATGTACCTTGAGAAACACTTCGAAATGTTCAAAAGTAAAAATGCGTTATAAAAAGTACCAGCTTTTGCGTATTGATATGTTAGCGTCATTGCGCTAATGGCGAACTACTAAACAAACGATTCCACAAGTAATAACTGGAATTCGCCGCCTAATAACGGAGATGCTGAAAGTGGCCATAATACCACCTTCTCCTCTACATGATAAAAAACGGGGAGACTTTGGGACTGACGCGATGACTGACTGATTCAACGTTGCGGGAGTTTGAAATTTTAATAATACTGGAATCAATTTCGCGCGTAAAAACCAAACTTGCTGAAAGCCGGTGACGGCAACAGAGTCAAAATTATTTTTTATATCGTATTATATTATTGTATTAAATTATTTTTTATATCATATTATCAATTATTTTTTATATCATATTATAGATTAGTTTTTCTTTTCCCTGCCTCTCTCTTTCTCTCTCTCTCTTTCTCTCTCACACACACACACACACACACACACACACACACACATATACAAATTCTTTCGCATAAAACAGGCGTTTCATTCATCGGCGCACTTTTGAAAAAAAAAGAAAAATTGCTCTGCTCACACGTCACACTTGACCGCGGTTTATGGGAAGAGACTCGTGAATCAATCGCGCTAAACCATCG
The DNA here is from genome assembly GCF_003227715.2 of Harpegnathos saltator. Lineage (NCBI taxonomy): Eukaryota > Metazoa > Arthropoda > Insecta > Hymenoptera > Formicidae > Harpegnathos > Harpegnathos saltator. The sequence continues at coordinate 852,273 of NW_020230682.1, read as the reverse complement.
TGTCGGGCACTTGAAAAAAGTACAGATGGACGAGGGGTCCGGCCATTTGCGATATTGCGTGATCAATGCGCGGAGAAGTATCCTAATCACTCTTGCTCGTCGGATTCGTTCATTAGAAGCGGATGCATGCGGAATGTGCGTCTGGTCGTATAAAAGTAATGCGGCTCGCGCGTGTTATGACGCGGGGAACGGGGGATGCGGGAGGGAGGTGGAGAGGAGGGGAAGGAAAAAGAAAGACACCGCGATCGCAAAAAGGAGAGAGAGAGAGAGGGCGAGGGCGAGGGGAGCGCGGAGCGGGCTGAAACCATTTCCAAGCGGCAGGTCTATTTGTTGTTGGAGGAACCTCGAGTAAAGCAGGGAACGAACGGAACGAGGGGTGGCATTTCGATTGGGACACGCGATATATATTACGCGCTCGGCGCGTACTGGCGTGTGCTGGCTGGAACGTAACATAAGTAGGCGCATAAATAGGATCGTAAACACGCGCCGTCTAACGGCGTGAGCGCTGATCGGCTCGTGAGTAATGCGAACACGCATGTTTTAATGATTTCCGATGCCTCTGCTATGCGTCTTTTTCTCTCGTTCGTGTTCCTTTGCCGTTGCTGCTCCTCCGTGGCGCTCGTCCTCGTCCTCGTCCTCAGCATCGCCCATCGTCCTCTCACCTCGCCGACGCCTTTTTCCCGTTCGTTCTTGCAGCGTTTCTTGCACTTCCTGGTACGTGAGAATCAGAGACGACGCTCGCACTCGTCGATGCGAGCAGCATCGCTTCGACACGCGTCTCATCGGAGTAATCCGCCGGAGAATAAAGATCGTGCTCGCTTGATCGGAGAGGAGGCCGCAAATCTCGGCGTTTTGCTGCGCCTCGGCGTCTGTCGGCACGGCGCGCCGACGCCGCGCGCTTCCTTCCGCGAGACCGTGTCCGGTCGTAATTAGTGGCAATTAGCCGGCGACGAAGTCAAGCGCCGCGCGACATGACGAGGCAGACAGAGAAATCCTGCTTGTACAGAACGAATCGCGAATAAGCGGTCCGGCATGCAGCCATCGCGCGGCGCGCCGCGACTCTCGTCAGAGCTTCGCGATATAGGAGAAAGTTGCCGATATTAAACCAGCTCCTAAATTGTACCACCCTTGTATTATATCTCATAGAATTCGAAGACCTAGTGCCATCCGCATGTTATGCCAAGTCCATCTATCGTCATAATGTTGATAGAGAAAAGTGAGTGTTTACGCACGAAAGCGTCTTGTTAAAAAAAGCAAGTAAGAAAGATTTCTTTAGTTTCAAAAGTAGATTTTATCCGCTTTTACGTGAGGCGTTTCTAGAATTTCAAAAGTATTGTATCAATTCAGCTACTTGTCATTTTTATAATGCATCAGAATTGATATATTTGCTCGGCATAAAAACATAAAATCCGTAGGAAGCACTATATTTTTTTCCTTTTGTATTACCTATATTTATTTTTTACTTTAATTGAAAAACAGATTTTTTTGTTTACTTCTTAGTGAAACTTTGAAAATATTTAATTTCTGTAATTTTTTTTTAATTTTAAGCATGTGATAAATTTTGCAATTTTTAGTTACGTAAACAAAAAATGATGTTATGAATATAAAATGTCAACTTTCATATAAAATAAAGTTCACATAAAAACGGATATTTATTTTTATAATACAATAAAAAATATTTTTTTAGTTTTTCATTACAATTTGTGATTTCAATGAATTTTTTAACTGAGTTTCTAAAATCGAAAATATTTTACTTTTGTAATTTTAGTATTTATTTTTTTAATTAAAAAATATTTTTGTTTGGTTTCTCATACGAAAACTGTTATTCCAGTTGAACGTATGTTTACTTAAATTGTTCCTATTTTATTTTTATCCTTTCATAGTCTTTCAATTAATTGGTACGATAAAAGAAACACGGTACAGAGTTTGGAAAATTTCGTGGTACACAATTTAAGCAACTAATTGCCAAAAGGTTTTAAAAAGACATGTCTGCAGAAGATGTGCAAAAAATCTTAAAAAATTATCGAATGTCACCAAAATGTCAGATCAAGGGTAACTTCCAATTTTTGTCAAGCATCTTCGAATTCTGAAAGAAAAGAAAATGAAAACTGATTCAATACAGGCAACCTTTCCCTATCGGATGCAGTGCGTGCGCGTTTATTATCGCGTTTGCGTGCAGCCTCCCGGAGGAACTCCCCCGCTGGAGAAGCGTCGCCGTTTCTCTTCGGCTCGGAGCGTTGCTAGATGGAAAAGAAGTCGCCGCGGAGAGTAACGATCCGCACGATCGTCGTTCCGTCCGCGTCCGGCTTCTTCGCAATTATCGACGCGGGCCCTTGGCAATCGATCATCCTCCCTCGTGCGTCGCTCGCGTCTTTCGCCGCGAGAGAGACGCGTAGGCGTGGGTACCGATTCTCGCATTTATCAGCCGCTCGCAGCGCTTATTCCGCTGAAACGTCGAGCTCTGTTGGGACTTATGTATCGGCGCGTACGCGTCGGCGTCGCGCCAAGACGACGCTCTCGGGCTTTCGTCAAGCCGGGCACGAATCGCGCTTTTTTGCCGCGAGGCTCGCGCGTGCGTCGCCTCGGAAAACTCAGCTGGGAAACGCGCGCTCGACCTGCACTTACGGTACACCGCGGCGGCTGCATCCTTACGCGAATATAGTGACATAATAGGCAAACGTCCAGGCCGATGCACCGTTATGCAGAATGGTGCTGAGGTCAAAGAGCCGATACGCCGGGGCCGGGAGGGAAGACGCGGAGTCTGCGGGATTCTCTCTCTCCTCTCTCGCTCTCCCTCTGTCTTTCTCTTTCCTTCCCGTGGCCGCGCGAAGAGCGCATCGGATATGCTCGTTCGGCTGGCTCGCTCATGAATATTTCAACGATCACAAAGCGAGGCGAGATGCGCGGTAAACGAGCGAGTGAATTTTCGTCCGGGGAGGGAAATCCTCGGCCATAAATCGGGCGGCTCTCGTCGCGGAATTTCACGCGCGAGGGTCCGCGTCGTTCGCGTGTGATCGACTGTAATAGATCGAAAATTCCTCGGGCGAAGTCTCGGCAGGCTCACCCGAAGCGAGCGTGAAGATCCGGGATCGCGTGGACGGATCATCAACTTGAACTCGGACATCCTTGGTCCGCGCGTCGAGCGAGCGTTTCGGCCGATTGCAGAGCGAGTTTGTCCCGGTAAAACGGGACCTCTCTCACCTCGATGAACTTTAGAACGCGTCCAGCCTGCCGGAGGAGAACTTCTGCTGCCGTCGGGGATTGCTAGGAACCAAATTCTCCTGCGCGTTCGTTGACAAATTCGGCTTCGAGTCTGTCTTACGCGTCGCTCGAGCTACTGCGACAGTTTTCCCCGTCCCACTCGCTCGCGATCGAGCATCGTCTATAATTTGTATAAATTTTCCGCTGAGACCGCTTACATTACGTAAACGGAAGCGGTTATTCTGATAATTAAGTAATTTCTACTTGCGTGTACATTATGTTATAAGCAGATGCAAATTAGGAGCGCAGCTGACTCTTGTCGTCCTTCGTCTTTCTATCGCTTGATTTCAGTCAAAGTACCTTATAATCATCCACTTGACGACAAGATCTTTCCTCTATTAGAGAACGTTGCGAAAAAAAAATATGGCAACCTCTTTTGTTGATTACGAAACACCGGATTCGATGTTGAATTTCGAATGAAAGTACTCGCTCCAAGTGGAGGATTCAAGTTCAAGTGTGTTTCTTTTACACGTAAGTGTCTAAAATTGACGCATTTAACCGAAGCTCTCTTCGCACGTATTAAATCACAATCAATTAGTGTCAATTAGTTCTCTGGTAATGACTCATATATGAACGCCATGAATAACTCTGCCAATTTTCAACGGATTTGCATCAAATTCGTTATACCCATGATTTTTTATTTGAGTCTCTGACTATGAATCCGTAATCAAATTGAGAAATTCACAATGGCGGATCCAATATGGCGGCGCTTAAATATTAATTTTATTAATTTTTTAAGAATATTTATGAATATTGGTATCCTCGTTTGATTTTGTATGAAATCTTCTTTATATTTCGAGTCCCTAGACACGAACTTGGGAGTCGAAATTTCAAAATTCAACATGGCAGAGCCAATATGGCGGCTCCAGGTAACTAATTTTGTTATTCTGGCATGAAGAAGATCATATTCGATATGTCTATGTTTTATGGGTTGCTAATGGTGAATCTCTCTCCAGTCGAAATCGCAAAATCTACAATGGCGGATCCAATGTGGTGGCTTCTAGTGACCACGCCATATTGGATTCGTGATTTTGAATCTTGTAATTTCATCAGCAGCGATCCGAAGAAATCCTTGCGTAGGTAGGTAAGCTTCCATGTAAAATACAAAATTATCCGCTCTCGTCGGGTTTTCGTACGAAACGTTGATTTCGGGTCCACCGGAGAACCGGTTGAACGACGTAACTCGGAACGGCGAGGAACGCCTATAAAGAGCTTCAGGTGAAACAACACACTCAAGCTCCGAAGCGAAGTCACAGAAATTCGCGAGTGCCGCTCGGCTGTCGCTCTGCTTTTCGAGCGGGCTTTCTCTGGTGAGAATTTCGCGAAAGAGCGCGAGCGCCGTCGTATTCGAAGATACTGAGGTATTGGTCGTTGACACTGATCTAATAAGCGGCAATGGGCCGTCGTCGAGCGATGCGAGCATACGACGCGAGCACGTGCGCGCACTTGAGAATTATGCGTGTGCACGCAGTCGAGTCGCACGCGCGCTCGTTTGCACGGCATCAGCATGGCCATTACAGCCATTTGATAGATATCGCGTAGGAGCATTTCTCACGAGACTGTTGAACCGTAATTGACGAGCCAGCGGCGCTTGAAAGTACCATCGAGCATTCCTGAATCGCGCGCCGCTGCTTAATTGGTCGCGGAATACCGGAGGAGGTGACACGCGCGTTATTCCCGATCTGTCGTCGATATATCTGTCTCTTCTATTTCGGGCTCGGGGACCGCGGATTATATTATTCCAGCATTACTCGCGGCAACTTTGTTCCCTCGTCCCGACGTGCCCGACCACGCATCTGTCAAACGGTACATTCGTAATTATCATCGGGCGCGATGCAACTTAATAAATAAAACAGGGGATATTAATTATTCATTCGCCGGAATTCTTCAAATTTACTAAATTCCTAACACGTCGGCCGCCGTACCAGTCAAAAGTGATCGGCGCCGCGATAGAGTCCCATCGTGCGTATCACCAATTTATGTATAAACGGTAGGCAACTCTGCTCGTGTAATAAATTTCACGTACGTAGAATAAATTTAATGTATTTAAATGTCGGAATATCAAAAAACCTCGAATATCTCGGAGAAAGATGCATTATCGAGAAAACATTTCCGACGAGAGTCGGTTGCTTTTAAAGAAGCGGTAAAAGCCTGTTCAGGCTTCTGAAGATAGGCTTAAGGGGGGAATGACATGCGGAAAGCCGTTTTCAAGACTATTTTTACGAATCTTTTTAATAGAAACGGTCAATGGAAAGATCAATGGACTTGAAATTTTCACAGTGTATATTTATTAATGTACAAAGTATAAAATAAATTTTATTGAATCACAAGAACCGATCCAGTTTGTAATTATAGATAAAAATACACTCATTCGTTTGCTAGCTCTATGTTTGCTGTCGCCATATAATTCCGGGCCCTTCACTATTTTGAAACCAAAAACTGAGAAAGATTTTTAAAATGTACGGTTGCCGTTATAGCCCGTGCCAAAATAAAGGCAGTGAAGCCAAGTTTGGAAAAATAATGACTGTACAAAAAAAAAGTGAAACTTTTTTTCGAAAATGAAACTTTTTTCAACTTGTAATCATGTTTAAAAAAAAATGAATAAAACAAAATAGAACTGTGTCCGAGGTAGGGGCGAAAACTACGTGTCTACTGTATGTTGTGTAAAAATTTCAAGTTATTCGGCTCAGTAGTTTTCGCGTAATCGTGTCGACAGTTTAAGAAAATGGTGTTTCCAGATAATCGCGTTTAAATTTTTGTGTGTACTTTTCATATAAATAGTAACAAATTTATTTTATACTTTGAATATTAATGAATACGCTGTGAAAATTTCAAATCCATCGATCCTACTGTTTTTGTTAAAAAAATTCGTAAAAATAGCCTTGAAAACGGCTCGCTCCGCATGTGATTCCCCTCTTAACCCTTTAACGCCCGACTTTTTTATAGGTGTTTTAAGAATAAAATTTGTTATATTTGTTAATAAAATGAGTTTTTTTGAACTGAGACTGTAAGTAGTGATAACCAAAAAAAATATCAGAATTTTATATCTACGAAAAACTACGGAATTTTCTGACGTATCAAATGATTCTTGATTTTTTTCAAAGCGTCTTCTTGTATTTTTGTTTATTGTTTATTGGTAAATATGACTTGGATCCTAAAAGTATATACGAAATGAACAACCTATACAGAGAAAAATGAAGGGTAATCTATACGACATAACTCTGATAGTCAGCTTGACATTTTTCAGCTGAAACTATATTTGTGAGTGAAGTTTATCAATCAGAGCGTCAAATTTACTATTTCAGAAGAATATCTTATAGATCATAATTTAGATACTCAATCGTCCCTTCATTTTTCGCCGTATAAAAAAACTGTAGGTCACCAGGTTTTACGAAAATAAGTTGATTTCTTGATTTTCGTGTCCACCATATTGGATTCGCCATTTTGAATTTCTGTATTCTTTTAATTTCATACTTTGCATCTGAGAAAGCTTCCAAATGTATAAAATTATAACAGATACCAATCTATTCATTTATAGTGCACTTCTAGATATCAGTAACAATGCTAACTATGCCTACTTGGAATTTGACAAAACATGTTATATATATCATTTTTTAGAAGAAGAATTCACCTTTACAGGTGATGCAAAGAAAACGAAAATATCTCCTTTTTTGTCTAAGTTATGGATTCTTAAATGCGTTTCTGGTAACTATAGTTACCAGTAGGCGTTAAAGGGTTAAGATGCGAGAATCGAGCTTTCGTACGAGAAATAATCAATGGAAATCGCTGCGGAGCAATCAACGTGTCGCAGCAGACTCGAGCGTGCCATTGGTAGGCGCGCGTAGGCGTGTGATTGCGGCTGAAGCTTTCTTTGCGCGTTTCTTGCCGCCTCAGATCGCGTCATTTCACGCGTTTAAGCGCGTTAAATGGCACGATCTCGGCTACTCGCGCGCGCAAAAATAACTCTCGAGCTCGCTTCGGGAAACGTCGCGCGAGTACAACAGTCGGCGCGCAAAATCCCCTCGGCATGTCCACTCGCATCGGCCGACAGATATAAACTGGACGTAATTGAGACGCTAAGGGCGAGCGTTACTCTCCTAGCGCGATTCAATTTAACAGTACAGTCCCGCAGTAATAACATCGGCGCGCAATTTAAACGGCTCCGCGATCGTCTCGGCGAGAATAGTTTGACTCATGAGCGTCGTAAGAGGCGCTCCTATGTCAAATTAAGTCACGCAAAAATTGCGCGTGCGCGCACATACATACGCACACACACACACACACACATACACGTCACGCCATTTTATTACGGGCTTCCTCCCGTCGCGCGAGACGCCGCGTCCGCCGCATCTCCGAGTAATTACAGAGCGAAAAAGTGAGATTATTTCCGCCGCGCGCCTTCGCGACCAATGCCGCGTCGTAATTGCGCGCTTTATATTGACTCATTTATATGAGCGTTCAATTAAACGGTCTCTTTAAGCCCGTGTAACGGCAGGATCGGAGCAACGAGAGTTTTACGGCTGATAAGTTATTAGGAGGGAAACTTAGTGGAACACACGAGCGGCCAGAGAAATAAAAGAAAACGATTCGTGTGCACCCCCTCTTTCCCTCCCCCCGCTGCGCCGCCATACCTTTCCTCTTCTAGAGCTGCGTGTTCGAAGGCAGTATTAGACATTGATCGGCGCGGAAATTTTACTTGGCGAAAGTAATCGGCGAATCAGTAATAAAAATTAATTGATCCTGGCAAATATGTAATGATGAGTAATTCGATTGATTGATGAAATGATCAGTCGCTGTTTAATCGGTCAAATCAAAGCGGTCGACTGAAACAATCATTGCACGCAGTCATTGTTTATTCGATGTTCATTAAGACAGACATCTAAATTAGGCAGCAGCGTGAATTAACGATATACTTGCTGAGCCAAAAGTGCATAAAGTTAATTTCGTCGTTTTGGGTTTTTAATTGGGCTGACCGTAATTGGAAAGATTTTAATTTGTTTATAATATTTTCTCAGAAATGACCAAAGCGTTGCACTTGGCAGCGATTGTTCCGTTTTAAACAAGTTGAAGGATATCCGTTCCAAATAAACATCTGATATTACGAGTAATTATCAACATTTGAGATGTCGGCGAACACGGCTTGTAATTACAACATCACAATATTTATTAATCTCATCCGAGACTTGTTACAACCGACGACACAAAAAATTTAGAGGAAGAACACGTGTTTATGATAAATACGGGGCCGAATCAGCCGCTTGATCGAGGGAAACGGTCGCCATCGCCGTGTAAATTAGGACACTGTCACTAATTGGGACATTTATATTCCGTATCAACGAGAATTTTCATCGATTAGTGCCCGGCGTTGCTCGATAATCGTCTCCGATCATCGTTGACAACAACGTCTCTTCTCTCTCTCTCTCTCTCTCTCTCTCTCTCTCTCTCTCTCTCTCTCTCTCTCTCTCTCTCTCTCTCTCTCTCTCTCTCTCTCGCCGCGTTGTTTTTCTCTCTTCTTTTTCTTTCTCCTTCTACGTCCTTTCTCCGCTCGCGAATTTCTCTCCCTTGGACTCCCTCGCGCGAGGCGTATAATCAGAGCTCGCTGCCGAAGATACGTAATGACAGGGTTAGAGCTAGCGCGGAATTAACGATCTGGGATTGGAGCTTTGGGCTCGTCGTGTGGATTTCCGAGGCGCGCGCGCGCTTCGCGCAAATTACAAGTCAACAATGCACAGACACGTTCGCGCGCCGCGTCTGCCCGCGGTTGCACTGCATTATCCGGCGTGTCTTGTAATTCTTGCCCGTGTAATTTGTGCACGCACGCGCGACTCCGCTGCGCCGCGCCGCGCCGCGCCGCGTCGCGTCGCGTCCGCGCTCTCCTCTCCCTCTTCTGATTGAGATGTATTGCCCTTGCGATCACCTCTAACCGAGCCGCTGCCCCTGGCCTACCAAGCTGTGCCCGTAACTAAAGGTTAACCAGAGTCAGTCGGAAACACACACACACGCAAACGGACTGCCTCGTGCTTCTCTTTTCGTCCCCGCGACGAGCACGCGAGTCAAATCCCGCGGTAGGAAGCCTACGTAGAAGGGACGAGAAAAAGGCGAAAAGAAGGAGACAAAAGGGGAGATCCTCGGCAGCGACAAACGGAGGAGATGGCGAGGCGAAAGCGGCGCAGCTGAAGAAGGGAAGAGGGTAGAAGAGAAAAAAGAAAAACAGGAAATATCGAACGAACGTTTTGTACGTGGCTCCCCGCCTCGCGCGTCCGAGCTTCTCCATCTTCATATTTTCTCGTCTCTTTGTGGCTTCCTTGTGGCGGGGAGGACGGGTGAATTTATGAAAACCACCCACGTCTTATCGCCATGAATTTTGATGAGATATCTCAAGTGATCTCGAGCGAATGCCCTTGAATGGGCGTATCTCGCCAACAAACAAGTTTAATGTCAAGAAGATGCCCGCAGAGTTTAGGTTAGGTTAGGTTAGGACAAATGTTCATTCGTTGCTGTATAAACAAATGATCGCAGGTGAATCCGGGAAGATAGCGTGAAATGCTAATTACCATAGGCGCCGACTTAGGGTAGGCAGAGCACTTTTGGCCCTCCCAATAATTTTATTGGAAGGGCGACGCTCTCCCAATAATTTTACCCTCTTTACTGGTTATTTAGCAGCCACAAATAATACGATTATAAAATAAATTAATAAACTTTCTTTCTTGATTTTGTACATTAAATATTTTGCTTGTATATGCAAGTATGTAAGGTGTTAAAAGTTAAGTTCAACGCTCTCACATACTTATAAATTAAGTCATTTTGTATCAAAAGTCCTCTATCATTTTGTGAACAACAACGCAAAATGGTGAGATGATACTTTTTTTTATCCAAATCGTCCTAATTTATAAGTTAACTTTTAACATCCTATGTAACCTACATACTTCTAAATACTTTCACCCCTCCTCCTGGTAATGTAAGGACTACTAAAAAAGATCATGACCTCTTGCCTCCCCAATATTTTTCCCAAGTCGGTGCCCCTGCTAATTACGTCACGTTGTTTATGGCATCTTTGGCATCGAATTTGCAGCAATTAAGAGAGGGTGGTTCTCGAAGGCTCATCCAGGTGCCGACTCGCAGGTACCCGATGTCGTTCCCGCGCGTACCTTCGGCGATATGAGGAATGCGATCGCACACCTACGTGAGAGCAGGCGGAAACGCGAGCGCGAGAATGGAAAGTAGCGCGCGTGAGAACGAGATCCTCGAGATCTTCCAGCACACTTCCTCGTGTGATCAGCGTGCGGCAGGGGGGCGGGAGGAGGGGGCCGTTAAAACAGTTCTCCACGCTCGTCACGTTCGCGCGGTGTACCTTCCCGCACCTCGTCGCAGACATTCTTCGGCCGATTCTTCATACGTCGCGTACACGGGCTTACCGATATAGACGTGCGATATCGAGGAAAGGGAGAAACTGAGAAACCCGCTGGAGGTTCTTGGGTCTTCAACAACAAGACAGCGAACGATGAGACAGCTCCTCGAGTGTTCCTTTGCCCCATCTTGGATCGGCCAGCTGATTGTTCTCTTACGTTCGCCAACTTAGGAAATTCCCTCTTCTCTAAAGTACAATCGGTCTATTCTTCATGGAAACATGCTGTACTTATAATCAATGGCTTGATGTTACGGTACAGAGTTACAAGCGTAGCGCCGCGGAATAGCAGCGGGCTACTGCGTTCCCACTACTGACGTAGCAGGCAAACCCAAACATTGTCATCGCGCGTGAGACGCATAAAAAGCCGTCGATTTCATCGCCCCGCACAAACAAACGAAATTGGGTTTGGCGTACAGCAGACTTGTGTAGCGAGGTTTTGCTTTCACTGGTCGAAATTTGCGAGGTATTGAGCGTTTACATTGAATACTCATTGATTATTATCGGCGAAATGCTTCTTCCGCTGATTCAATTCGAAACTTCAAGAGAGAATTTTGCGGGAGCGAATTTAGTACAATTTCTTTAAACATTTATTTGTGTGGATCGAAAAATTAGCCGAGGGAAGATTTTCACCCTATTTTCGAGCTAACATTTGTAAATCTTGGGCAACCCCAATGAATATTTTACTTAAAGAAACCAGAGTCCTACTTTGTACCTTTGAATAGCGAAAAACACAATTCATCACTTGCAGATTCTTTTCCCCTTGGTCCTCTTAAAGCTTAAGTCACAATCACAAAAGGATAGGCTTTAGAGTGTTAAATTAGTGTTCAGTGGAATATCGAGTTCGAAAGTAGAATCAAATTTCCGCAATTTTCACTATGAACGTTTACTTGTCCTGGGCAGAAATTAACCTCCGCGAGGAGTTTCAAGGTTACGTACAGCTCGCTTCCATCGACTAAAACTGCGAGAGGAACGTTTTCAGTTATTACAATAACGCGAGCGATATCGTTGGCAGCGGCGAATCAAGAAAGGGAGGGGGGGAGGGGCCTCAACTCGGCTCGTTCGCGCTTTCGCGAGCGTGACTTTGCGTCGCGCTTAAAAGTGATCGTTTAACGGTGCCGGTTCTCCTAATTTGACGACACCACGGAGTCCACGGTGTCAGCAACGCCTCCTCTCCCTCGCGGCGCGGGATGAATCGGCCGTGCGTGATAGCGCGCGTATCCTCGGAGAGCAGGCGGGATTTTATCTGGATAAACGGCGGATCCAGCACGTCGGCCGATAGCCCACGTCGCTCCCCAGCACTCCTCGGCAGCGTGTGGAAATAACCGGCGCTCTTGAGGCCGCGGCAAGTAGGCAAACGAGCAGGACTCGAGGTGAGAGAAGAGACGCGCGAGGGCCGACCTCGCGGCAACTCAAACGGTATATCCGAACGAAGGTGTCGGCACGTGATACGGAGAACCTCTGCCAGCCGTTATTCCAGTGTTGCCAACCCGGAATTGCAGGGGAACAAACGACACTTTTATCACGGCGTACGTTCGTTCAGCCACCTCGCGTGCTGATGCGAGCCTGCCACTCGGAGCCCGTCACGACGAGGCTCTCTCGCAGCGCGGTCTTCCTCGCGGAGAGTTCTTCACACGGTGCCTGGATGGACGACGCTCTCTTCCAGCCTGTTCATTAAGCTCCTCCGGGCGAATTTCGGCCGACGAGGCTACCCAAGGTTGGCAACGCCGCGTTGCTCACGCGAGCAGCCCAGCTTCGGGCCCCGGACGAGCCCCGGACGGGCCCGCGGCCTGAGTATGTGGCCGGGGCCAATTACGCGGCTTGTCCAGGATTCCAGTCTCCGAGCTGCATGCGCGACCGCTTCAGCGGGACGAGTTTGTTGCGCTCGGGCCCGGGTGCTCCCGAGACTGCTGGCCATTTCTCGGCCAGGTCGCGGCCGCGATCGCGATCGTTTGTGGTGAGGAGAGAGAGAGAGAGAGAGAGAGAGAGAGAGAGAGAGAGAGAGACGAGCTTCCGTCGCCGGGCGACGTTTACGGGCCCGACGCGTAATAATAATCCAATTAGTTAATTAGCGAAACGCGCATCCGCGAGAGCGCGCCAATTAGCGCGCTTGCCCGGCACGGACAAGTCGCTGGAGGAGGAGGAGAGTTCACCAAGGTTTGTGTGCGCCTCCTGGCCGGCGCGGCGGGAAGTCCATGCGGCCACGCTCGGGTAAAGTAACAGGTTTCGTCGGACATTAGGGGCCGCACGGAGAGGATCAATGCGCGAGATTACGTAGCCGGGATACTCGAGTCTGAGCGCAGACGGCGGCAGAGCTACGTGACCGAAACAATGCCCGGGAGAGGCCAGGCCGGATCGCATTGTCTCGTGTTCTCTCGTCTTTTCCTCCCTTTCGGCTCGCCCGCGTCACCTTCGTGCCGTTCTTGCGCGCTTTATTGCGCGGATCAGTTGGACGGTGAGAGCGAGAGGGAGAGAAGAATCGGCACTCGAGTCCACCGAGTGATCCGACAAACGATGGACACACGTGAATTGGCACAGTGGCGTGTGAGTGAAGGTTAATTAACTTTCAGGAGCACTCTCTCGCCGGGGGTTAATTAGCTCCTTAAGACCGCTCAAGCGCAGCCCTACTACGGCTTCGATGGCCACCGCGAACCCTCGCAGTCGTCAGTGGCAGCTTACGAAACTTGCCTTTGGGCTGTTAAGGTTCTGAATCACGAAGATGCACGCACATTGATTTGAGCGATTCAGGTCGCCAGTAGAAATTTTCTCAGATTTTTCCCACATACACAGCGCAGATTATGCTTCTAGTTAGCTTCCATTGTTGAATGCAGACCGCAAGGTGTCAATAAGAAAGACAGAAAAAGTTGAAGAAACGGCGGCTGGGTAGCTTAGTTTGTTAGAGCAGCCGCTCGGCGAGCGAAAGGTCCCGGGCTCGATTTCCGACCCAGTTGTCTGATATGTACTTTAATTTCTCATCTCTTATTCTCAGTTGATGTTGCGAGTACATTGCTTGTCATGATAGTTTGTCTCTCGTCTTCTCTTGGATAAAAGGAAGATATATCGAAGCATGGTGTTGCATGGGTAGCTCAGTTGGGAGTAGAGATGTGCGAATCGAGAATTTTGATGTCGAGTCGAATCTCATTTTTTAATTCGAATTCGAATCGAATCGAATCCATGAAATTTCGCTCGAATTCAAATCGAATCGAATGAAATCGAATCGAATCATTGAAAAATTTAATATGACTATTAAACATGCAAATAATAATGGAAGATTTTTATACGAAAAGGAATAATGATATTACAATATTATCTTAAAGTAAAATATATATTTAAATATTTAAAGTAACTTATAATTAAGTTATTAGTTATAAGTTAAGTTAATTACAAGTTGAGGGTTCAAACTTACAGGCCCAGATAGCCCGTTTTATAGCTGATGCGCGCAAACGATAATGTATTTGATTCCTATTCGAATTATTCGGATTCGAATCGAATCGAATTACATTAAATTCGATTCGATTCGATTCGATTCGAATTCGAATAGTTCGCACATCTCTAGTTGGAAGAGCATTCGTCCGGTTATAGTTCCTGCTCTAGTCTGCCTGGTCGTATCTTTTTATTAATTATGCCTCTTTTTTTACGTAATCAAGCAGATTTGTACTTGACTAACACAAAAATTATGCGTTTGTGCAATCGTCAACCTCTATCATAGGGCGAACAAATTTGATTTGTGTGTATATGTTATCTTGGCTGCTGCAGTACATTATTTCTTCTTTTTAGCTGATTTCAGTTTAAACAATCCCTTAATTTTACTAAATTAATATTAAGCAGTATTTATTCTCAATAGACGACAAGGAGATTCTCGTTTGTTTTTAACATTACGATTTATTATTACGATTATGTTTTTAGCCATTTTCTATTGTCGGAGCGAGTAATTAATAACTATGAGTGAAGTCTTTTAATGTTTTTTGATAGTCCAATCTTTTATCACAGCGAGAAAGATTAGTTGTCTCGATAAATATATTTCATTGGATGTTCTCGATTGTATTTTCCACTGGTTTCGCGTAGCGAATTATTTTTACTGTCACCAATCGAGTCTTTTTGCTGTATCAGTCGAGTGATAAAGTCGATATGAAACCTTACTGAGTCATAAATCTTATATAGCTTTCAGACTTAGCCGCTGTAATATAAAAGATTGGCTCTTTGTGGCTCATAACTATAGATTTGCCAGTGAGATTTGCAGATCTACCGGAAAAGAATCTCTTTTTCCGACATATGATGTCAAGTGCATTTTTATTCCAACTATTATATCCAATAAAATAAAAAATCAAAGAACGGTATTCGAATGTGAATGACAGAAAATCAGAAGAAACTCTGAGAAGAGTTCTCCTGTTCGGACAATTTCCACACGGAACTTGAATCCACGTAGACTTTAAGAAATCAGCCTCGAGAAATTAGATAGGAAGAAATTGTCTATGCGGGGTTGCTTCGCTCGAGGAACGCGAGATTCCTCTGCGATAAATTTCTAATTTACCGATCGCAGTTCGCGGCACTCCGCGATAAATACACGGTACGTTATTCGCGCGTCCGATTCTCTCTCTCTCTCTCTCTCTCTCTCTCTCTCTCTCTCTCTCTCTCTCTCTCTCTCTCCCTCTCTCTCTCCCTCTCTCCTCCTTTCATTCGTTTTTGTTTTGTCGGCGCGATTGATTCCGCCGGCGAAGTAATGATTTCTCTATCGCACGGACACTCCGTTTATAATTCAGCGTTGCCGCGGTCGCATCGACAATACAAGCGGATACGCCTTCGCGATCGCCGGAGAGCTCGCCGGCTTGAGCAAGAGAAAGGGAGAGCGGGAGCGAGAAAGAGAGAGAAAGGAAGAGAGAGAGAGAGAGAGAGAGAGAGAGACTCTCCCTACTACAGGTGTCAACCTGCGGTAATTGATGTCATTGAGGCCCCCTTCTCGCGACAGCATGCGTCGCAGCCACATACATACATAGATGCACGCGCGACGTTTCCAAGGAGAGTATACGACGCGGGTGGCGCAAGATCTAACGGCGAGGTGTACGTTTATGGCCAGTGAATTTACGAGCTATGCGAATGCGAAAGGGCTCTCTCCTCCTCCTCCTCCTTTTCCCTTTCTCGGCGCGGCCCTTTTCACCCCCGTCCCTCACATACTCGAGTTCCTCCTGCATTGTCTGCGCGTTAGCCTCGCGATTCGGAGATCGATGAAGCGTTCCTTGCTCGAGGTGAATCAACAAAGTTGTTGAAAAATTTCCCAGGATTTTGTGCGATTATAGTTATTTACAAACACCAAACATTCTAGTCAGAACGGGAACGCGAACGAGGCGATGTTTGTTCGCTGTTTGTTTGCTCATTGTATCGCCCCGCGTGGCTTTAGCTTTTCCATCAACCACGATACGCGCGAGATCGTAACTTAATCGCGCGCGGCGCAAGCCGCAAATTGCCGGACCGGTAGCGGAGAAATCGTTGTTTCCCCAGAGTAATTAGTAACACGTACGCCTGCACGGATTTAATGGTTCAAGTAGCCGCGCGTAAAGTGCGTGGCACGTGCTGATCACAACCAAGTGCACGTTTCCGATCACGAGAGAAGGAGAGACGGAGGGAGAGAGAGAGAGAGAGAGAGAGAGAGAGAGAGAGAGAGAGAGAGAGAGAGAGATGAGCAAGCAAATATGTATGATATTATAAAAAAAAACAATAGGAAAAAAATACACGCAAAATACACGTGAAAGGCAGTGCTGCCTAGCTTGCATTACCTCGCAGATTGTTTAGAATTTATTATTTTCAGTTACACACATCGGCCTCTGGTGAATAAGAAAAACATTTGTTTCTGAAACTAACCTCTAGACATTCCTAATGACTCCAAAGGTATCTAATTCCGATATCTCGCAGCAAAACGTCTCGAAAGGGTTTCTTGTAAATTTTTATACAATACATAAGAACAAGTACATTACTTTTAGGCTTTAGAGGAGCTCACGGAGAGCAATATAATTAATTAATATAATATTAATTTAGTATTAATTAATATAGTATTAATTAATTAATTACATAATATAATTAATTAATTATATAATAATTTAATTATTTTAAATCGAAATATTTTCCCGCCGTTTTGCGTTTTTGCAAGGTCGGTACTGAACTCTCTAAAACGCCCTTCATTATAATTCATCATTGGTGCACATGACCTTAAAAGTAACAGTTGACACAACGAGCGACGAAGAACTTTATTACTTTAGAGGACAGCGCCATAGATGTATGCTCAGTCGATCGCAAGCGTCGTTCTTTCCGCGTCAGGAATCCTGAGCATGTGCATTATTTTCCCGCTTCCGACGTCACGCACCGGGATGGCCGCGGCGGATACCCAGGAACTTTAAGTTGCTGGTAGACACTGAGATAGAGAGAGAGAGAGAGAGAGAGGAAAGTGATTATTACGGCGTCTCCTAACGAGAGTGGCGGTTCACGTTAATACGCTCTGCGGACGTGTCCTCTCCTCGGGCCCGTTGCCCTCGCTCGTGCGACCGGCGAGAAGGAGCATGTCGCTCGTTTCACTTCCGCGCTCTCTTCTTCCATTCAAGATCCTCCGGGAGAACCGGAGGAACATGCCTGCCCGCGCGAGTATGCGACCGTCGCGTCGGCGGTTTTTCCGCGCTCCTCTCTTTCTCTCTCTCTCTCTCTCTCTCTCTCTCTCTCTCTCTCTCTCTCTCTCTCTCTCTCTCTCTCTCTCTCTTCTTTCTGTTTCTCTCGTTTCCAGCCCCCTTTTTTCCCCTCTTCCTCATGTCCGTCCGTCCGTCCGTCCGTCCGTCTGTCCGGCGGCCGATGTCGTCTCTTGGCAATGGCTTGTGGATTTAATGGGCCGTAAGGGAGCGCCGGCGCTATATAAGGTGGTCGCTACGGCACGGAATCGATGATGTCGCTCCACGACGCGGTTACCGTCGCCGCGGATTCGTTACTCGCCGGAGTCGTTTCTCTCCACCCTCCTCCTCGCCTCCTCTCACCCTTCGTCTCCGCAGAGACTGGCACGGGGCTCGTTTCCGTCTGTACGCGGTTTATTCATCAGGCACGGTGGCGCAACCGCCGGAAAGAATCGCCGGATTGCCGATCAGCCTTCCCGTCCTAACGACGAACGCCTCTCTGGCCGTCTCGATTTTCCGTGAGCCACGCGCGCGAGAATGCGGCGATTTTTCGCACACGTAGTCTGAGAGGAGCCCCCTCGGCCTCGGTCTCAACACGCGAGTTCCCGAGGATAGGATCCCGTGACGATTAGCACGTTTCTTTCGCACCGACAGTTTCTTTTTCTGTCGTGGGCTTGCGAGAGAGCGACGGGGGCGGGAGGGAGAGGAAGAGGGAGAGCTCACCTCGCCTCGTCGCCGCTATTGTACTCGGCCAAGTGCGCGTGAATGTCCCGCCGAATTGTCGTGAGGATGAGCGAACCGGTCGCCAACCGGTTCGCCACTTACACATAGCTCGAGTACCATTTGGGGAAACGATGGAGACAATATTTGGCCATCCAGGTTGGAGTCAAGTGACGCTGAATCTTGGTCATCGTGTCTCACGCGGCGTTCGCCGTTCGTCGACGATTTCTACCTGACATTCCCTCTCCCCCCCTCTCTCCCCTCCTATCCGTCTCCTCGGGCGGAATTTGAAACTCGTAGAGTCAAGTATTCCAGGTTCCAGGATTTTCACAGCGAAAATTTTCGCTCGTTTCCGAAACGAGCGTTTTCATTCCACGAGATTTAACGAATCCTTTCCGATGAAATTCCGCTCAAAAATTGGGTCGCTCAAATGTCAGCTCTTAAAAGCTACCATCGAGGAAAATAACGTTAATGCCAGCGGCTGGATGAAATTTCACCCCAGTGTATGTTTCTTTATTTTAAAAATACAAGAAAAAGTAAAGCAAACGCGATTAAATGTTTTATTATTACTGAATATTGTGTGAAAAGTAGGAAAGTTATTACACATTGTACATCAAACGTTATATTTCTCGCCCTCTTTTTCTTGGGCGAAAAAACTAGTGTTTCCAGTTGTTAGGTTTTTTTTAATATTTTTGAAACAAAATTCGCACGGGGGATGAAATTTCACCCATGGTAGCTTTCATCCAAATTGGGTGGGACTTCGTTTCTCGCTCGTATAAACTCGCCTTGAATATTGATTGCAACATTCGCGGATTGAGAATCCGCTCTGAACTTGAATGAATCAAACATTCACCCTCTCTTGCGACTCGCAGTCTTGTCTCTGTCTGTGAATTTTCCAAAGCTAAAGAGACGCGGAAGAACGTCATTTCCGTCTGATAGCGACGTACGAGTTTACATCGCCGCACAGTGAGGCCAGATGACATTTTTTGATTGAAAATTTTCTAGAGACCTGAATTTCCAACCAATCATCGACACCAATGGATGAGGTTGATCCTGAATAAATTCCGAAGAGATCTGTCTTGCCAAAATTAAAAAAAAAATTTTTTTTCTTGAATTACTAGCCTTAAAAGAGGAAAAATTATCGTTAAACGTGAGAAACTTGTGAAATACTCATTATTCGACACTTATTTCTATCTAATAGCGTATTCAGCGGATTGAAACTATGAAATCAATCAACAGACACCTCGAGATTTATCGATCTTGAACCAGAAACCCATTAACCCAAAACTTATATGCTCAAAATACAAAAACATCTAATATAGACCCGTTAAGCACAAAACCGAGGGATTTTAATCCTTAATTCTTTCTTAATATGGGCTGAAGTGATGAGCTTTGAAATTCTGAATGTTCTAAAAGGTGATTATAAGTTCTGGAATCTCGCATTTAGTATCCATAGACTCGGACCCATTGAGGCCGAACCCAAGACACTGTACTTTAAACGATAAACTTTTAAGACAAACCTTAAACCCTGAACCCTGAACCGATAATTTTTTCAAAATTTCGTCTAGACAGATCTCTTTGGAATTCAGGATCAACCTCATCCATTGGTGTCGATGATCGGTTGGAAATTCAGGTCTCTAGAGAATTTTGAAGCAAAAAATGTCATCTGGTCCTAATGTGCGCTGCACCGGTCGGAGTCGCTCACAATTATTCCGTCTTCCCGCGTTCGATGATCCGGCGGGACTCGCGTGAGCCGTGTTTGCGGAAATGACCGTTCGTGAGCGACGAAATCCCGCAAGTGTTTGCGAAAGGAGGAAGTCGCTAACCGAGACACGCTGAAAACACCGGCGAATAATTTGCAACACGCCGGCCGATCGGCCGCGGTAGTCGGCGGTAATTGGACTTGCGTGCGCCCGCACTTTCGGAAAATATCGTTACGGTATATGTTGATTCAAGGGGTTGAGCGCTCCTACGGCGGCGTAATAAGTGGCGATAGGCGGACAGCTCGGCCAAGACGGAGTCCGCCTCGATCAGAAAACCTCCCGTGCACCGAGTCAAGTCGAATCGTCGAGAAAGAAAGAGAGAGAGAGAGAGAGAGAGAGAGAGAAGGTAACGGCCGGTTTACGCCGGCGATAAAATTGCTAATAACGTGTGCTCGTAGCGGTGTTATCGACAATTGTAGAGCAAAGGATTTCGAATTACTGGAAACAGCTGTCTCCAGCGGGTTATTCGAGTTCGTCACACATTTCGCCGTCAACTGCTTCATTCTGGAAGAAGCAATACGTTATGAGTACGCCTACTCGCGTTATTTAATTTTAAAAATAAGAGATAAAAAAATTTTAAAGATAAAAGGAAATTCTTTTCTCCCTTTTTCTCTCTTATTTTTTTTCTTTCCTTTTTTTTTCTTTCTTCCTTTTTCTTTCATTTTCTTTTTTTTACTTTCTTTTCCCTTTTTATTGTATGAGAATATTTTTACTCGTTATACTACTGTCTCAATTTTTGTGCATCAAAGGGTTCAGACCCGTATATATTACTAATAAATAAATAAATAAATTTTATAATCAAATTACAGTATTTAACAACATGGAGAGAACGAGTGTCGCTGGCGGAAAGTGGGACTTTATCAGCAATTTCCATATTCCACGTCGTTAAGGAAACACTTTATTGGAAATGTTTTCGGCGCGGTTTTGCTGAAAGCATTCCCGTTGCAGCCGCCGTTTCTACGGCGTGAACCGGCCTTAGCACGGCGCGCAAAGAGCCGAGAGAGACGAGCCGCGGAGCTGGAAATATCGCAGTAACGCCTCGCCGCGATCGGTACTTTACATTTCAATTTCCAACACGGAAGTCCGACGATTAATGCCCGACTCTCCTGCGCGCGCGCGCGCTCGCACTGCCGAGAGTTATCAAACTTCCCGCGAACAGAGCGCACAAACCACCGTGAATCGCCGGCGCGGCGGCGGCGGCGGCGGCTTGCGAGAGGGAAGGCGAATTATCGATTGAAAATAAACAAGCGCGAGAGAGGTACGAGATCTTGAAAGCCGCCTCGGGCGATCGAAGAGTCTCGCGGCTCTCTCTCTCTCTCTCTCTCTCTCTCTCTCTCTCCTCGCGCAATCCCTGCTCCCTTTTATTCCGCGCGCGCGAGTCACGGCGGAGGGCGGGCGAGTCTCGTCGATTTCGTGCGCTCGCGAGCAGCGGGATCTGTCTCGCGTCGGCCGAAAAAGGAAGGACTTAATTACAACGCGCGCTAGAACGCAATAATAAATGCGGCTGAAGGCGATGCAGACTCGAGAGGCGGCGGCGGAGATTCGGTGCATTGAGATTTATGGACGGCACGTCCGCCCGTTTCTCGCCAGGTCCAGCGAGAGCGGCCGGCCGAATGCAGCAACACGCGTTGGCGTTTCGCATGCACACAGACCCGCACGGTGCACGGCGAATCGATAAAAGCGTGCTCCACTCGCGTCGGCCAGCCGGATTTCGCGGCCGTATCGGTACCTAAAGGGTTTTCGGCGCATTTTCGCGAATAGCCAGTCGACATTCTCCGAATTCCGTGTTGCGGAGCCAACGTGACGAGCGAAATCAAGCTGGACATCCGCCCAGTTCAAGAAAGTTCCATCCAAAGCAAGCAAACTCGAGTTCTTCTCATTTATTAGGTATTTAAGCAGCGTTTCAGCGTCTTTTTTTCCAGCCTTCTGATGTAATTATTTTAAATTATTTTAAATTATTTTCCCGCCGTTTTTTGTGCTTTTCTCATGTATTTTGCTGATTTTTGAGATTATGTGCTGCAAAGAATGAATGGCGCTTTGGAAAGTCCAATACCAATCTGAGAGAAACACAAAACGGCGGGAAGATACTTCAATTTAGAATAATTACACCAGAGGGCTGAAAAAAGATTAAAACTTTCATTCGTCCACTGAATAATGATGCAATTGCACCGCGACCTTTCTTAATTTCACATTTGTTACCGTGCGGCTGCATCGAGCTGCGCGCGCCGCGGAGCGTCGCAACCCTCGCGAAAGCGCGAGATCTCCCGGGCGATTCTCTCGCTTTCCCAGTGAGATCGCGATACGCGCGTTTCAGACACCACCAGCGCACCCCGGCTCTGTTCACTTCCTACACAAAGCGTTCAAGTCGTTGATGCGTGTGCATTGCATCGCACCGTCGGCGTCGTGTAGCACGTGTGATGTTCGCATGAACCCGGCGACCGGGATGTACAGTCCATCCAAAGGTATATAGCTACTTGTTACCCGCGGCTAAGTGCACGCGAAGCACGCAGCCGCTTCGCGAGTGCACGAGCGTTGCCTGCGCAACAACGTCCTTTTGAAAAGTACTTTTCACACCTTTCCACCACGGTCGAGGCGTGACTACCTCTCGTCGGGTGGTCTCTCTTAAGGGGCAGAGCGAGAGAAAGAGAAAGAGAGAGAGAGAGAGAGAGAGAGAGAGAGAGCTGGGTCGTTTACCGTCTCTGCACGGCCGAGGTAGACCTCAAGTCTTAAACAAATGTAGCCAAACTGCCGCCTGTCGTCCGACCCAAACGGGTTAACGCACTCTGCACGCATGTACGCGCGTCCACGAAACGCGTGAGCCGCGAAGGTCAGCGCGAGTTGTGGAGTAGGCAATAACAGAGGCGAAGAGAAAGAGGGAGAGAGAGAGAAAGAGAGAGAAAGAGAGAGAGAGAGAGAGAGAGAGAGAGAGAGAAGGGAAGGGAGGTGCTTTCATTATCGCCCTGAGACAATACCTCGGAGAATATTGCTGCCATGCGAAAATCAATTCACGTCATAGTTCATTACCATGCTAATAATCGCAAAAAAGCATGAAGATTACGAGAGAAAAAGGAGAGGAAGAGAAATGCGCTTTAGAACCCCATATAGCACAAAAGCTGCGGCAATATTGCTACAATGTTGCAGCAATATTGCCGCAGCTTCTGTGCTGTATAGGACAATATTGCTATACCCATATTACAACATCGTTCCAACGTTGCAGCAACATTGCTGCAACGTTGCATCAATGTTGCTGCAACTTTCTATGCTGTATAGGTAGGGAGCGGGAAAATCAATTTACGGAGGGACTAATTAAAAAAGTAATAATTACGCACCAAGACCGATTGCGAAGAACGAGAAAAGGAGACAGGTGGACAGATACACGCTCGTTATCCTCTGAGAATGTCGCCGCCGCAGATAAGGCAAATCAATTTACACGCAGTTGAGCGCAAAAATCGTCGCATCAAAGTATCGAGATCGACCGCGAGATATAGATGCAGGGGGGACGAGACAAAGAGAAAAAGAGGGCGTTAAACCGTTCGATATCTGTAATCATTAGAACGAGTTAAGTCGAGAGGTAAACCGGGTGTCCCGATGCCGCTGCCGCCGCCGCCGCCGCCGCCGCCGTTCTTCCACGATCGGACGATCATGAAGATTAATCTCCGGTCGCCGCGAGACGCCAGCGTTGGTATTCCTTTTCATCCTTCATTCCAGCCAGGCGTTGCCTTTCCGTCTTCTCCGTCCGCCGATACCTCGGCTTTCCGACTGTGAGCTTTTCTCACGCATACCTGTATGCGCATGCACGTGCTCGCACTCCGTGGCTACTTTCCGCTCCTTTTCTTCGTCTTCCCCTTCATCGTCGTCTTCGTCATCGTCTTCTTCTTCTTCTTCTTCTTCTTCTTCTTCTTCTTCTTCTTCTTCTTCTTCTTTTCTTCTTCTCTTCTTCCCTTTCTTCTTCTTCTTCTTGTTCCTCTTCTTTATGTTCCTCGGAGCTCTCTTCCCTCGTCAAGCTAATTCGAACTCTCCCTCCCTTTCCTCCCTCGTTTTCTCCATCTCCATTTCTCTTTCCCGCGGACGTCGAATCCTCTTCCGCGTTCTTCCAGACCATGGCGCGGACGCTGCTCGCGGCGCGCGCTCGCGCGGTCTCCTAGCCACGCGCAGCGTAACGCGTTTTGTCGCTATTGTTTCCCCGCGAATCTGGAAATGTTTCTGCGGCAGAACGGCAGGACAGCGCGGAGAAATACGACGGGGAGGAGAATGATGTCCCCCGCAATCTTCCGGTTTATTCTCCGTTCTCGCGCCGCGTCCTCGCTGTTGCGCTCGCTCGCTGCTGCTGCGGCCGTCGCAGTTACCTTGTAACGACAGCCGCGCGATTATACTGTTACATTAGTACTAACCCTCGACAGAGCCGATTGAGCTCCATGTGGGCGCGATACAATCGCGCCTGCCGATCTCGGCTTAGGCCAGCGATGTTGCGTCTCTTGGCTTTCTTGAGTCTCGATTATCAGCGGCGCGAGTAAATTCGCAAAGTGTGACCTTGAGAGGCAGTTATTCACACTACCGAGTCCCGGTCAGTAAATTTGTAGGTCACGAGGAAGGCGAGGGAGACTCGCGGGCTAAGTCGTGGTTTCTGTTAAACAATGCGATAACTCGGGTCCGACACGCCATGTGCAGCCTGCTTTCTAAACCAGACGAGAGATCAAACAGACAGGGAAAGAAAGGTTTGCTGGAGGAGTGAATGAAACAATTTCTCGCTGGAGTTCGGAAATTCCGCTTGATGTTATCGGAACTCGACTCGTCTCGTCAACTTCAACGAAATATTTTGGTATTTTCCATCAGGATCATTCATATTTCGCCAGGAAATTGGGATCCGTTCGATCAAACGTTTTCTCAAGTCTAGTGTGGGAATTCGAAGCGCGAAATTTAATCGAAAATGAGAGGCTGACATGTGTTAAGCGTTAAGGTGATCGAACATCACCAAAGATGCGGAAAATCAATGCCATTCGCGATGCATATTTTCGTCAAGTGACAAAATTTGTGACACTCGCGTCCTGACGAATCGACCAATACGCACCCGTATTTATCGCAAATACACGTTTTTACGAAATTCTATATATTACGAATTTTCTTATCATTTTATTATATTTTACGAAATTTTATACAACTAAAACTTCCGCCTGAAATTGAGACATAATAATTATACGTACGATGTAATTACTTTTCGTCCACCGAAGGCTAGTCTGACGAGTTCTCAGTTTGCGTGAATCACGTTCACGTGATTTTATTCTGACAATTCCACAAACGTAAATTAATCTTGCTAACCGAACTGAAGAACTCACAGCCGAGACTGACTATCGGAGACAGACTTCGAGCGACGAGCGTCTGAACGCGAGTCTGAACGAGCCCGACGATAAATACGACTGTTGTCACGTCGCGCCAATTTCACGGCGATCAAACAGAATTTCGGGCCGGCCTCGCTCAGCGAAGAAACTCAAACACGAGAATTCCGCTGGAAGAAGCTCGTGTGTGTCTGGTAGCCGGGCCCGGCATACGCACGAGCCTGAAAATCGAGTTCGTTCAACTCGCTTCGCGAGCTGCGTCGACTTTTTTCATAGTCCACACGTCGTGTTACGAGGCGCGCACAGAATGGCGATGACAGGTAGCCGACCGCGCACGAGACCGACACCTCATTTTTCCCTCTACGCATTGTCGCCGGCAAATTTCCCCGGACTCGCGCGATCGCTTCAGCGGGAACTGAAAAAAAATTTTATAATCATCCTCTCCGCCCCTCCTCCCGGCGTGGGGAGGCTTTTTTTTCCCGGACTGCGCCGCGCGAAACATTGTCGGGCGCTCGGGTGCACGTGCAAAACGCTCTCGAGGAATCCCCCCTTCCCCTCCTCCCCCCCTCTCTCTCTCTCTCTCTCTCTCTCTCTCTCTCTCTCTCTCTCTCTCTCTCGCACGCTCGCAAATTATCCCTGATTATATCGAATTATAAAAAAGCGTCGCTCGAGCGATCGCCTCGCGCGCAATCTTCCTCCTCTGCCTTCTCTCCGTCTCGTTCGTCTCCGTCCGTCCGCGTCCGTTCCTCCGGCTTCTCCCCCGGTCGGCGCATCCCGAGCGCACGAGCGTCGCGTCTCGTTGTGAATGACCACGTCAAGTACCTTGCTAGATGGAGGAATAATTTCACAACGAGGGAGACGCCCGGCTGGCATATTAATTTACGGCTATTGCGTGACGGACGTTCCAACTTCCAAGACCGATGGACATTGGCTGGCCAAACGCCGCGGTCGCTCGGGCGCGCAGCGGACATGCGAATATTTCATTATTTCCCCGTCACAGAGAGGCCCGTCGCGTGCAGCCTCGCGCGCATCTTTATCGCATCATTATTTTTTCAATTCATTTCGCCGACCGCGAGAAATTGGTGGCCGCCCGAGAGCGTAACGCGCGCGCCTCTTCAGCGTCAGCGCGGGGCCGAAGCGGAGGAGAAAGACTTTTTTTTTTAGACGCTCTCCCCCCTCCTTTCCGGCCCCCCTCGTTCCTCTTCGCTTTGTTCCAAGAGAATGTATCGTTGTATCGTGGAACTGCAAGTCAAACATGGCGCAACAGCTGAAAATGGCTGCTTCACATCAGCCGTTGAAAGCGTCGTTGACTTTATCACCGCGAGAGCGCGGGGGACAGGGACGCGGAATAACAAACGAGGACCGCTGCTTCTCGAGCTTAGTGAGTAATTAAGAGCGGAGGGTTGATTTATCGCACGGTCTGCCAGCAAAGCGCGATACGCGCTTCAGTTGGCGAGAGAGCGCGAAGCGCCGGCGAACTCACGGCCCATCCATCGTCCCAGCGTTTTTGCGTCCACGGCTCTCTCGGCTCGTAAAATTTCCAGACACCTTGCTCGCGCGAGCAGTTTGCTTCGTCTTCGTCGTCGTCGTCCTCTCATAGAAATTTCCCAGATTTCCTCTCTTTCCCGGATATAGATTGCGATTCCGATTAGACTTTCCAAACTTGGCCCAGAAATCGTTGACCGACTATGCTGGGAGTCCCGTTTTTTATTGGAAATTTTTATGGGCCCTCAGTCTGCTCGACGGATTGAAAAAGACTACGGGAGATTTTTCAGTCATTACAGCGGCGACATATTTTTACATGGAGAAAATGAATTGAGCTAATGATAAGGTAATTGGCAGCTTTGCGGCTAGCTCAGAACAAAATGTCGAATATTATAATCAATAATCTCCTTGGTAAATCTCTATCGAATTTCTGCGTCGCAATCATGGTAATGCCGCGGTATGAGAATATTATTGGGTCTATGCATAATTCCGCAGCGAAAATCGAACAAATTACAAACGCAAAATATTTAGCAAAAAAACGATTTTAATCAACTAAATATGTTCCATTCTGTTCAATGACTTTCTGTCATCTCTCCACGAGCTTCATTATCCCTCTTTCATAAAAGTCCTGAGATCTTTGGACAAAGAAGTTATCCAAGTGGTTTTTAAGGACGTCCAGGGAACTGAAGGTTTTATTATTCAAATTGTTCTGTAGCGCCCGCAACAAGTGATAGTCTGAAGGTGCAAGGTCCGGACTATACGGTGGATGCACCAAAACATCCCACCTAAGCTGCAATAACTTTTGCCGGGTCATCAGAGAAACATGTGGTCTAGCGTTGTCCTGGTGGAACACAATGCCCTTTTTGTTCGCCAATTCGAGCCGCTTCTGATCGATTGCTCGCTTTAATTTGGCCAGTTGTGAGCAGTACTTGGTCGAATAAATCGTTTTGTTGGATGACAGCAGCTCATAATAGACAATTCCTTTCCAATCCCACCAGATACAGAACATGACCTTCTTCAGGTGTAATCCAGCCTTTGCGATCGTCTTAGCAGCCTCCCCGCACTTCGACCATCATCTTTTTCGACTGACATTATTGTAGACAATCCACTTTTCATCGCCAGTGATCATTTAAAGTAATATATATTGAAGCATGGTGTTGTTATGGATAGCTCAGTTGAAAGAGCATTCGCCTTGGAATCAATTCCTGCTCTGCTAATCTACCTCGCCCGTTATATTTTGCTTCATTTCTTGCGTAATCAAGCAGATTTCCGTACTCATTTAGTACGGGAATTATTTAAGAATTATCCAATTCTATTTTGTTTCACAGATGATATAGACATAAGTTACGGTAAATTTGAAAAGCAACTAGCCGTAAATAAAAGGTATAAAACACAATAGAATAGAAAATGGATAGAAAATAAAAAGTGTGTAGCATTCGGAAAAGATCCGGGGAGACGTTGGGCAGGATAATTTCGTCGATCTATTCCAATTTCTTATGGTGTGTACCCTTATTTCTTAGAAAATTCTTAGAATTTTCTCAGATTACACGATAAATTCCAGAAAATTGTTACTTGATTACGACACCAATTGGAAATCTTATCCCAAACATGGACTATCCATCCGGAATGGAAACAGAACGGACATCTTTTCTTCGGTCAATATACCTCGGTCCGCTTTCGCATGGAAAAAATTTCAGGAAATCCTTCTAGATCCCAACTAGATCCCAAGAGCCCTGGGAATAGAGTCCTACCCAAATCGTCATCGTCGTGGCAATTGCCACGTCCGCCGCGAAATTCTTTTCCTTGGACTTTTCCGGCTCGCGGTCGAATTTACGAGCGGCCAGGTGGCCGAAGAGCCCAAGCGCGCGCGTTTCTTCCTTCAAATTCCTCGCACCGCCGCGTCGGCGCTCCTCGCGGGGTCACGGCTGGACGACTTCTTCTTCTTCCTCCGTTGGCTCCGCAGACGTGGCCGGTCCGAGTGAGACCCGTGATGAATCGTTCCTTAAGTCGGCGTAACTCTGCCTCTTCTTCATCTAGATCTCGAGCGGACTCGCGCCACGCGTTTACGAGCGCTGTTGGAATACCGCTCTCGCGCACCTCTTTCTAATCAGCTACCCGGCATTAAACGGCCATCCGCATACGAGATACTTTCCTGCACGCGCGCCGGCTATCTTCGACGTGAAAAACGACCTAATTATTATTAATGTATTTATCAGTGTCCATCAGACAAGACGCGCGGTGCAACGGCCAGAACGCTCCTGACTCCAGCCTGTAAACTTGCCAGAGTGAAATTTCACTAGAACCGCGTAAAAATTCACTCGACACGCCAGTGAAAATGCCGCCACGCTCGGAATCGCAATCACGAAAGGAAGCGCGTCTTACGCGTCGCGTGCTCCGACGATCATCGCGGTGACCCACATCCACGCGAGACTACCGCGTTCCCATTGAATCGTGCGTGAGTCCAGGTGAAGGATATGTACCTTCTTCAAGTTGCATTTATATCTGTCGTGTCCTGGTTAATTTTGATAATTCAGTCATCAACTAACGCGACGGTCGACATGTCGACTCGACCCTAAAGTGAATCCTTCATCCACACGAGTGGACGTTTCAGTCGGTCTGGATGAATTTAGATCCTTAGATTTCAACACTCACTTGCACCGACGCTACAGATATGCGAATATATGTCCTTAACCCTTTAACGCCTACTGGTAACTATAGTTACCAGAAACGCATTTAAGAATCCATAACTTAGTTGAAAAAGGAGATATTTTCGTTTTCTTTGCACCACTGTAAAGGTCACTGTAAAGGAATTCTTCTTCTAAAAAATGGTATATAGATTGTATGTAGATTCGGTTTAGTCTGTTTTTAGTTCAGTTTTAATGATAACATGTTTTGTCAAATTCCAAGTAGGCACAGTTAGTATTGTTACTGACATCTAGAAATGCACTATAAATGAATAGATTGGTGTCTGTTATATTTTTATACACTTGAAAGCTTTCTCAGATGCAAAATGTGAAATTAAAAGAATACAGAAATTCAAAAATGGCGAATCCAATATGGTGGACACGAAAATCAAGAAATCGACCTGTTTTCGTGAAACCTGGTGACCTACAGTTTTTTATGTGGCGAAAAATGAAGGGACAATCGTCCATGACTATCTAAATGGTGATCTATAAGATATTCTTCTGAAATAGTAAGCTTGACGCTCTGATTGATAAACTTCACTTACAAATATAGTTTCAACTGAAAAATGTCAAGCTGACTATCAGAGTTATGTCGTATAGATTACCCTTCAGTTTTCTCTGCATAGATTGCTCATTTCGTACATGCTTTTAGGATCCAAGTCATATTTACCGATGAACAAAAAACGAACGATAAGAAAAACCAAATTAACGAAACCAACAAACGAAAAGCGGAAACTTCATGTACTCATATATTCAGAAGTAAACGATTGATGCTGATTTTCCATGTAATTGTTTCACGGTTTTTCCATCTGGATAACCATCTCTGAGTGTATCCATGTTTATCATTTTTACCGTTATATTTACAAAAAAAAAATACAAATCTATTCGTTCAGAAATAGACTATTACTTCACGTTTTACTTTACATTACTTTACATTGGAAAGGTAGTTTTTCGTAGATATAAAATTCTGATATCTTTTTTGGTTATCACTACTTATAGTCTCAGTTCAAAAAAACTCAAATTTTATTCTTAAAACACTTGTAAAAAAGTCGGGCGTTAAAGGCTTCGTCAGTCCAGCAACCAGTCGGTTAAACTTTCTCCTCAATTTCCGGTGAAGATATTAGCCGGCGATTGTATTACAACAATATAAAGTCGAGCTTTACAAGAAATACCGCAGAAAAGAACATGACTTTAAGGCGATTTCTACAAAATCTCGAATCCTCTCTGTCACTCAGAGCCGACGCTGCGTATCCGTACCTTTCCGATTTCATCTCGTCGTTTGTTGGGAAGATTACAAAATCTCAGTCGCTAGTGATTCTTGCTGCGGATCTTACCCTCCAGCTGACTTAATGCCAGTGATGGTTTCGGTTTCAGATTCTACCTCTTAGGTGGCTTAATGCTGACCGTCTCCCGCGGTCTCGGCGCGGCGGCCACCGCCGCTTCCGAGGAGATATCCCCGGAGTTCGAGACCGTTCACACGAGCAATGCGGCCGTCTTAAACCGGCTCGGGCTGTCACCTCTCGAAATACCCGATGGCCATCACAAGAAGCGACTGGCCGGGCCCGAGCCGCCGGGATTCAGTTCGCAGACGCGCATTCATCAGCCCTACAGCCGGCGTCACGGCCACCGGGACAGCCACGTTTACATCGTGAAGCTTCCGGCCAGCCCGCCGTACTACACCATCACGAAACCGCACAAGGCCTCGGTGAAAGACGACAAGGTAACGAGAACCGGCGGTCTGACGCTGCGCGAATTTTTAGGATTCCACGTGAACGGTAAACCGGACAAGATCTACCACTGGAACTTGCCGGTGGTGAAGAAGATAACGGAGAAACGGCGGCTGCAGAGTCAACTGAGGCTCGACCAGGCGAGGAGGAAGTTCGACGACATGAAGAAGCGGCAACAGTCGGCGGGCCCGTTGAAGACAGCAAGCCCAGGCAAGAGCCACGACTACCACGGCGCCGACAACAGGCTGCACTCGCCACACCACAAGCCGCCGGCGAGCAAGCACGTGAGGAACAACGACAAGAGGCTCCGCTACTCCGACAGCCACGAGAACAACGGCAAGCTCTTCGAGTCGGCCAAGAGGAACGGCGACAACGACAATGTAGTCGCCAACAAGGCGTACAGGCTCGACGACTCGAGCATGCACACGATCCGGCTGACCAACGAGCTCCATGGCTCGCCGGCCAATGCCGTGCTGAAGTTGAAGAAGCACCGGAAGAAGGCAGCCATGTCCTATTATGCGCCGGCCGCCAGCAAGACGGGCCCCGCCAGCATCCACAAGAACTTCCCCGGAAACGGCAAGCCCAAAGCCTTCTACGTCATGGAGAAGAGCCGCAAGCCGGTGTACTATCATCCCCTCCTACCTTAATCCCCGACCAGTTGGTCCACTGTAACTGTGCACAATCGGTGTGTGATGTCTTAAGTGGCCCGCGAGCCTGTTAGCCTAAGTAGACTCGTACTACTCTGTTTGTACAGGATCAGGGGCCGCAGTTCGAGTAGACAACGACAAGGAGAGTGGGTCAGAAGGAAGGAAAAGAAAGGAAGAGAGAGAGAGAGAGAGAGAGAGAGAGAGAGCGAGAGAGAGAAACAGAGACTTTCATACCTATATATACATACACACACACACATATATATATAAGTATATCGCATATGGTCGTTCTTACTCAAGGCCGCGCGTATCCCGCGGATTGTTCCAGTTTTGTTATGAATGTACATCGTTATCATTTGCACGTAAGCAGAGCGCACCGAGAAGGACAAATGTTGCGAGAATGCAAATACAAATCTCATCTCACGCTGTGCGGCTCGCCGGGACGGCTGGGACTTGGCGCGGTCTCCGCTGTCAGAGTCGCGGCCACACCAAAGATGATGTCCGTATTTGCATTGTTGAGCAATCGGATCGGTGCTTCGTGAAAAGCGGCAAGTGGATGGGGAGCTTGGTGATGAGTATCTCGCGAGAGTCGCGCTCCGTTCTGTTACACCGGTGAGAGAACGTTGAGCTTGATCCTTGACCCCCAAATTAAAGTTTGGTCTCTGCCAGTCCAACTCTGCGCGTCCCGACAAACTCGCAGGACCAATAAATAAAGGATCTCGATGTACAGTCGTTTGCGCGCATGACACTCACCGTCCCGATTGAAGAGTCGCTCGATGCTCAGCCTACATTTAATTTTTCTCCATCCTTTGAGCGATTAATGACGTAACTTGTTCAACTCAGGTAGACTGTCGCGATATTGAGTAATCCGATAAATAAGTATTAACCGTAAATAAAAAAAAGATTAATAAAGAGTCCTCTACATCATAAATTAATAATAGATGAAGTAACAAATTTTCTTCCAGCAGAATCTCTGGACTTTGTACTTGTGTTTGAAAATTCGATAGGAAACTCTAAAGGAAGAGAAAAATTTGTGAGCATCTCGTCGTCGGCTATCACATCCTGGAGTCTATTCCCACTTCGCGTAGTGCGGTCTAACGTTCAACGGCGCAATGTGAAAGTACAAAGACGGCATTCAGTCATATCTCGCTTTTAACTCCGTGACTGGCAAGCTGAATCTTACCAAAAAGCTTAAGCAAAGAATGCCTGGCAAAGAATGAATTTTTTAAAGTTGAGCAATATCATTGAAATTCGGTCTGGAGTTTCTCGAATCTCGCTGTTTACTGGATTGGATTTTTTGAATATCCCATCAGGATTTCCAACAGCTATTAAAAAAAAAGAAAGACATTAGGAAAGCAGAAAATTCGTTATTATTTATTTAACATTCATATGTTTATCTTGTCTGCAGTTGAGCAAGTTACATGATTGACATGTTGCTTCCTTCGGATATTAAATGACTTTTTTAATAAGTGTGCTCCTTTAAACTTCAACTATTGGATTTACACCGACGAAGCCCATTCAGCGTTAAATAATCGAGATCATCCGTTGATCCTCCAAGCTTGATGGTGTTTGCGGGATTAACTCTTTTTGACCTGTATGATTCCCAAATACGCAAGGACTCGTAGAAATGGAACATGCAAGCTTCAAGGAATAAACTTTGGGAAACAAAGACGAGTCGACTCTTAAGACGTGCAATCGCAATAGAAACCGGGAATACGAGAACGTAGCGTGACTCGCACGCGGTGCGACCATCGATGAGACGCACGCATTGTTGTTGCTAGGATCGACTGGACCCTGTCGAAAGTATCGCCGATAACTGATCGCGATCAACTTGATCCCGTTCAATCAATATCGTCCTTCTACCGCGGTGATGTTCCATTTGCGCTCACACACGTGACTCAGCTTCTTCATCCAGCCGTTCCTTCATTCACGATAAGACTTAAACGACATACCCTTTATTAACGAGAGGAGGCAAAAATATGTTGGAAGAAATGCTATATATATATATATATTTCTATTTAGGTTATACATACTGTGCGTAAGCGTTTTTTACACGACGATCTACAGAGACACGAAGGGAGTTAAGAAGCTTGATTCAAGTTTCAAGAGGACGAGCAAAATCTCGGCCCGAATCATCCTCCCTCCCTCCCCCATCCCACCCTCTCCCTTGTCTACCCGTTTCTCGTCTCCGAGCGAGCCTCCGAGATCAAGTGAGATCCTGATGGTCGTGATAGGATTTTTTTCGGTCGCCGAAATGTTTCTTCCCGCCGTCACAGGAGGATCGTGTCGCGAACCCCTCCTCACGATCGACCGCGTCCTCTGTCGCTAAGTTTTTTACAACGCTGTATAATATATTTTTGTAAATGCAACGGACACACACCTGTGCCGTGCGCGCCATCATGCGCCGCGTGATTTACGAGGTCGAGTGCGGGAAAACGTGCGCTCGAAATTCTCGCAAAGTTCGTTGAAACATAAAGAAATATATCATAACCTAAAAACTCATACTTGCGATCGAAACGCGCGCTCGAAATTCCCGCAAAGTTCGTCGGAACATAAAGAAATATATCATAACTTAAAAAATTTTGCAATCGGCTGCAAAATGCTCCAAACGTTTTCCTCTCATCCCGACGATCAAAGAATTAACGCTAAATTAACGCGACGAAATCATGGGAAAAGACGAAAAGGTGAATCGCGCGTCGCGTTAATTTCTCGACAATTTATCGATCGTTGTCGGCAGAAGGAAAACCTCCCGAGTATTTTGCCAGTGCGCTCAACTGACCGCGAGTGTCATTTTTCGGATGTGTTCCTTCATCTCGATGTACTTCGCGCAAGAATCATCGACATGCGTTTTCTCGCTTTCGACATCACGGAAAGCAAGATGGCCGCGGCGAGTACCCAGCAGCCCTGACATTTATTGGGTCTAGTTCCAGGAGAGTTTCTCCTTTAATTCGCCTAATAATGTGTATATGTTTATGCATCGTGCCCGATTATTCCGACGGAGAGCCGCCCTCTCGAGATAATAATCAGCAGTTATGACACACGACGACCGCGCGTGATTGAGCAATTATTGTTTGGGACTAGCCTATGGTAAATGTTACGGCTATTATCCTAACCGGAGACCGGTCGATCGCTCGCCGAGCCCTGATCGACGTAACGTGACGCCGTAACGATTTTACGATCACGTGGCTGGCCGTCTCCTCGTGAAGAGACCGGACAATACGCGTGTTCTTGCGTAACACGCGAGCCCTCTCCTCCTCTCGCGCGCGCAGAAGTCGACTCGCCCGGAGCGAAGGAACGGGAGAGAGGGGGAGCTCCTCGCGCTTTCGTCTCGAATATTTTTCCTTCACACATCCGTACGTACATCGTGTGTCGTATGTAAGAGCGCTCGACTGTAATGAGGCATTCAGTGTAACGAATAAAAATATTTATAGTACTTTGTACTTCGGAACGTCGAGTGTTTCTCGAGTACACACCCCTGCTACTCACCCCTCTCCCGCGCTTCCCGCGTGACATTAGCACTAAGGGGAGATTCGTCGTTGCGACTGCTCTTTTTCCACGTGTGATTTGGCTCTTATATGCTTCTGTGATCACGTTACTTAACACGGTAATTTTGATCGATCAATTCGAGTTTTGAGCAGTTTGAACTTAATTTCTCGGTAATCCGGCACGGTTGAAACGACGTGTTGAGTAACGCGTGATTTTGAGCGGCGAAGAACGTAAAGAGAGGTTTAGCCGACTTCACGCGCACTTGGACGCAGAGTGTGGATAACCAGTTTTCTATATTGCAGTAATCGAGTCTTAGAGTCGCGTGGTATCAATAGTTACATCTAATAAAGTCTGATGCTGCAGCACGGCGGGTTTGTTCGTGCTGAAAGGCCGATTCTCCATCAAGGCTAATGGAGGATTCAGTTCAAGACACTCGACGTCGAATCATACTCGTTGAGATGAATGACTTTGCCGTATCGAAGGAAATTTGATACAGATTAGAATTTTATCTCGGCTGACAATTCAGCGATGAAAGTCAACCAGAGCACACACAACAACATTCTGCTTAAGATAGAATCCCAAGTTGACTCCTCAAGTTCGAGTTGGATTATTCAAGTCCTCCCTGAATCTTGAATTCCGATAACTTCAGCCGGAATTTCTGGAGTTCGTAATATTCGGGGAAAATTTTTTTATTCAACAAAATATTTTCTGCTCCGCGTAGCAACCTTGTGCTGAAATTTGATAAAGATTAGAATTTTATTGTAGCTAACAATCCATCGCTCCGGCAATAAAAGTCAACTAGAACAGCAACATTCTGCTTCAGACAGAGTCCCGTTCAAGTTGACTCTTCAAGTTCAAGTTGGATTATTCGAATCTTGCTTAAATCTTGAATTCCGACAACTTCAGCCGGAATTTCCATTCGTAATATTCGGGAAAATGTTTTCCTTCAACCAAATATTTTCTCCTCCGCGTAGCAACCTTGTACTGAAATTTGATGAAGATTAAAATTTTATTGTAACTAATAAACCGTCGCTCCGGCAATAAAAGTCAACTAAAACAGCAACATTCTGCTTCAGACAGAGTCCCGTTCAAGTTGACTCTTCAAGTTCGAGTTGATAAATCAGATTAATCAAGTCCCGCTTAAACCTTGATAATCTCAGACTGAATCTGGACAATTTTAGCCGGGATTTCCGTCGTTCGTGATATTTCACGAGAAGATTTTTTCACTCGACCAAACATTTTCTCCTCCGCTTGGCGATCTTGTACCGAGAGCGTGACGCCGCGCGCCGCCGCGGATCCACTCAGCTCCGCAGCGCGGCGATTCCGCCCAACGAGTTATGTAGATCCGCCAGATCGAGCCGATCCGCTGCGAAAATCCGCCCGAAGGCCCGCCGCAACAGGCCGTATCTCCTCTCGCGTGCCGAGCGGAAGGAATTATTGCCCCTCGATACGCGAACAGGCCGAGCCGGCCCGCGCGATACCGCGTCGCTTAATCGTGCCGTTATTTATGCACGAACTCGTTAGCATTTCATTAGCGCTCCATTAGAACGCGTTAATTACTCGCGCGTTGACACGCGCTCGCGCGCGCGCGTCCACCGCGCGTTTTCCGCAATTACAAAAGCGCCTGCGTCACCGCGCTCTCTCGGGCGCGTCTAATTGAGCCGGCCGTGGCGGTGATACAAAAAACCGCCTGCGTAATCGGCATCGGATAATGAAGTTACCGATCGAATTGCGACCGCGCGGCCATTAACGCGCGAACCGGTCCTGCACCTTCATTTATCCTGTTAACGCCACGTCAAGGATCGGGCCTTTCCGCCCCGCGGTGTGTAATCAGACAACAACGCGGGTGCGAGAGCGCCTAAGATTTAATCATCTCAATGTGTCCCGGCGTTTATCTCGAAATACTCGGGCAACTCCCCGATACACACGCACCTTCATTATTCGTCTCGGGAGCCGGGGGGAGGGGGGGAGGGAGGGCTCGACGATTAACGTTTTACGTAATTAATATCGCGGTCAGTTAGTTAATGATCCACGCGGGTCTTTGGCGAACGTTGGTTGTCCGCGCGAAGCCCGAGATTGAGATTAACGGTAGGTAGGTTGACGAAGGAGGGGGGGGAGGGGGAAGAAGCCGATGTTAATTGACCAACAACGTGCGCGTCGCGCGAGCGAACGAGAGTCCTGCCGGCGAACGGCCGTCCTTGCGAGAGACCCGAGACCGATTAACGGCGAATCGGCGGAAATAAAAAGACGCGCGAGTCGACGGCGAGGAGACGACGACTCGGCGAGCGTGGATCTCCTTCGTGGATCGATCCAAGGGGCCTAATTTCATTAATTAACGGCGTATCGGCGGCTCCGATCAGCGGCGGCGGGCCCCGACTGAGAGAGATCAATTAACGGCTGCTTCAGAAAGTTTACCGAGGCTGATTTCAATCGACGTGGTCGTGGCGAGTTCCCTCACCGCCGCCTCGACGGTCCGTTTGCCCGAAAAGAGCAAAGAGCCCGAGACATCAATCTCGAGACATCCGAGTCGGCCGTCGATGAATTAACGCTGATTAACGGCGCTGATCGCGGAAAAGATACGCGACCTAACGACGCTCTCGTTACGCACGATTTACCGACGCGCGCCGCGCTGGCGATACCTCGGAGCCGCTTCCACCTGGCCGATGTGAATGGAGCTTTTTCGGTTAATAAGGCAGGCGGAGCGGGGATGAAGGATAGGACGTAACGAATCCGCTCGCTTAATAACCTTGCCCGACCACTCTGCCGCGTCCTGGCTGAGAACCACTTGCGGCCCGTTACGGCGCGCGTTTACTTGAATATCGCCGCGGCGCGGCGCGGCGCGGGGCCACATTTTTCGGTAATTGACCGTAATAAATCCGAAACGGCGAGGAGGAGGTTCTCTCTTCCTCAGCGGCGAGCAGCCTTAGCCTTAGCGTTACCTGAGACCTTTCACGGCGTGTAACACGAGCGAGGGCGTTTCCCCGGCGCTCGCGAAAGAAAGCCCAGCAAGAAGTCCGCGATGTTGAACGCACGAACGCGGCGGGGGGGGGGAGAGGGCCCCGGTCACCGTGACCTCCTCCTCCCGTCTTTCGATTTTTCGCCTTATCTCTCCGCGCGGCGAGAGTCCGCGCTTCTTGCGGCGCGGACTCGCGCCGAGTTCGTTGAAATATCGCCGGGCTTTTTCCGCTCCTGCGGGCCCGCTCGAGCGGCACCCCGGCGAGCGAGCGGAGGCAGGTCAGGTCCCGCTCGAATTCGCGTGACTCCTCGCTCCTCGTCCGCACGGAATGAATCCCCCGCCGAGTGAATGTTTTTGCCCCGACCTTAAGGAGTGAGTCTAATGCTAATCCAATGCCGGTCATCAGAATTCTCCGGTATCGCGTGCATATTTACGCCACGATTGCATCATCCGCCTCCGACTTTCGATCCGCCTCGTTACGAGTGTGTCTCGAATCTCCCAACGGCGAAGCAATTAAAGGTAATTACATGCAGAGCGGGCCGCTTTTCAAGACTATTTTTAGGAATTTTTTTAACAGAAACGGTAGGACCGATGGACTGGAAATTTTCACAGTGTATTCATTAATGTTCAAAGTATAAGATAAATTTATCACTATTAGAGATGTGCGAACTATTCGAATTCGAATCCGAATAATTGAATAGGACTCAAATACATTATCGTTTGCGTCAACAAAACGGGCCATCTGGACCTGTATGTTTGAAGCCTTAACTTGTAATTAACCTAACTTATAATTAATAACTTAATTATAAATTACTTTAGATATTTAAATACATATTTTACTTTAAGATAAAATATTACAATATTAATATTCCCTTTCATATTAAAATCTTCCATCATTATTTACATGTTTAATAGTCATGTTAAATTTTTTAATAATTCGATTCGATTTCATTCGATTCGATTCGAATTCGAGTGAAAATTCGTAGATTCGATTCAATTCGAATTCGAGTTAAAAAAATGAGATTCGATTCGACATAAAAATTCTTGATTCGCACATCTGTATTTACTATCTGTATGCAAAAGAACACATGAAACTTTATAAACGCGTTTATCTGGAAACACCGTTTTCTTAAACTGTCGACACGATTACGCGAAAACTACTGAGCCGAATAACTTGAAATCTTTACACAACATACAGTAGACACGTAGTTTTCGCCCCTACCTCGAACACAGTTATATTTTGTTTTATTCATTTTTTTTTAAACATGATTACAAGTTGAAAAAAGTTTCATTTTTGATACTTTTTTTTTGTACAGTCATTATTTTTCCAAATTTGGCTTCATTGCCTTCATTTTGGTACGGGCTATAACGGCAACCATATATTTTAATAATCTTTCACAGTTTTTGGTCTCAGAGTAGTGAGAGAGAGGCCCGGAATGATGTCGACCGCAAACATAGAGCTCGCAAACGGATGACTGCATTTTTATCTTTAATTACAAATTGGATCGGTTCTTGTGATTCAATAAAATTTATTTTATACTTTGTACATTAATAAATATACACTGTGAAAATTTCAAGTCCATTGATCTTACCGTTTCTGTTGCAAAAATTCGTAAAAATAGCCTTGAAAACGGCCTTTTGCGTGCAATTCCCCCCTTAACGCTGTTCCGCTGTTTTATTGTTGGACTTGAGTTGAATGGCGGCATTTTCGCCATCGTTGCGAGTCGCTTTCCAGTTGGACTTATACAAAGAGAGGGGGCAGTATACTCTTTCGAGATGAAACGACTGAAACGACGAGCCTGCCGGACACTCGAATGGCCGAGACGAACGCTAATGACTCAATTAAAGGAATCAGACACGTCGCGCTTTTAAATGGTACGCGGCCAAGTTGAATCGGCGCCGAGGCAATCTTGGTGAATCCCCTTACGCCGTTCTAAGCCGGAGAGTCGCGCGCGTTTTTAACCGGACAGGATACAGCCCAGACAATCTGACCAAACTCACGTCCCAAGTGAATATTTGCGTAGCCAAGCGCGAGGGACGAGGCACGTCCGAAACACATGAGCCCCGCTTCGCGGTAATGGTCGTGGGTGAAGGAACTTGAGAGAACAAGGTGCGACCTCGTGGGTGTAAAAGAAGAATCATTTTTACATGTATTTCACATATTTACAGACACTCGTGCTTACACCGCTCTACGTCTACCAATAAATATGTCCGGTAACGTACAAGGAGAACAAAACAACAGGCTTAAACAATCTCTCATCTCTTACAACGAATTAATATTATTTAACTTACGTATTTCACACTGCGAGCACACACACACATATATAGGGGAGAGTTTCGTAGAAAATCTTAGCGCCATTTTGCGAGGTTCATCCATCGCCATAAAATTGATAAAGAAAAATTGAGTGTTTGCAGAGCACGAAAGCGACTTGTCGAGAAAAGCAAGTAAAAGTTTCTTTAGTTTCAGAAGTGAGTTTTACTCACTTTTACATATTCGGCATTTCGAAGGCTTCGAAAGGTGTATTGATTTAGCTGCTTGTCTTGTTTTTATACCAAGTCAAAATTGACATATTTGCATTACATAGTTTGGACATCATTTTACTCTGTGCATATTTTATTGAAAAACAGATTTTTGTTTAATGGTTGTTTGCTTCTTATAATAAAATTTCTAAAAACGAGAATATTTCATTTTTATAATTTCAATTTCGAGGAGATAATAGGTAAATTCTGCAATTTTTAGTTACGTGGTCAAGGAACGATTTTATGGATATAAATAGTCAAATTTCGTATAAAATAAACTTCATATAAAAACGGATATCATTTTAATAAGTAATTTTAATGTTTGTTTTTAGAATTAAAAAATATTTTTTTAGTTTCTCATACAAATTTGTCTGTGACTTTAATTAATTTCTTAGTTAAGTTTCTAAAGACAAAAATATTGTATTTTTGTCCCCTTATAGTTTTTAAATCAATTACATAGATACGAAAAGAAAGCAAGGTAGAATTTGGGAAACTAGTTGCCAAAATTGTACCACTTTGCAGAGATTTTAAAAAAGATGTATCCACAGAAGATGCGCAAAAAATTTGAAAAAACTGTAAAATGTCACGAACAAATGAGAGATAAGTTCCAATCAGTCCTTGTTTCATTTTTAAATATTAAGTATTTGAAAATTATGAAAAAAAAATTGAAAACTGGTTTAATATAGGCAACTTTCTCCTATCTGTGTGTGTATGTGTGTGTGTGTGTGTGTGCAGAGTGTCCCAATTCTCCCGCGACTTCAATTTTTCCGAACAGTTTAGAGTCTATTTACCCTCAGTGGAAACGTAGAGGCGCGTCAAATAACTTCGAAGACACAAACGATCGCAGAAAAGCATGCTTCGCAACTTTTCGCAAACTAAACTTCGGACGACCAAATAGAAAATAAGATGATTTTCCTCGATCAATTTCAAGTGGACCTCGTCATGACGAAATCTTCTTTCCAGCCTCAGTTACAGAGATGCTCTATGAAAATGAAAATTGAAAAGTCCCTCCACTTTCACGCGATCAGGAAAAACTTAACTGAGCTTAAACCACCCCTAAAGCCGTGGGAACTGAGACAGCCTGTATATAATAACATAATAATTCGTACATAATAATTACGTATCTTTGTACGCCTATGTATAATATAATACAAAATACGAAAACTCTCTTTGAGAATGTCGCGTCAGACGACGTCCAGGCGAATAAGAGACGCCTTCAATCAACAATTTTCAATCCGTCTCGCAGGAGCGGCCGTACTATAAATTCCCGCGTTAACTCGGCGAGCATATTCCGCGACACGCATCCACGCGCGACGGATTAAACAAAATTTCAATAATCACGATCCCGATGGCGATCGCGACGGGGCTAGACGTGACAACGCGTAACGGACGCGCGCGAATCATAAATAGCGCGGATCATAAATAGCGCGGCGCACGAGCGACGAATTACAGCTTGAGAGACGCTCGACGTCGTGCCTGGCGTTATCATTAAATCGTGGGTGGTCGTCGTAAGCTGGGTTTTCATCGCGCTCACGAACTCGCTCGGCCGGCTCGCGGCGACGAGGTTGACGAATCGACCGTCGTTGTATCTTCGTTCCCTTCTTGGAGCGAAATTCCACTCGAGAAGCAACACGACAACCGAGTCACTCGAATTCGAGCAAAGTTCACACAAAATGAATTCTCTGCTCTGAATTATCCAGTGAATGATGTCGCTCAAAGTTGGAGAGTGAAGCTCAAGTTTATTCCGATTGGTTCGCTTATACGCGTTGTTAACCCCTTGACTGTGGAGGCAGAAATGGACTGGTCGTGCCATTTTTGTTGGAAACAATGTTGTCGAATTTTCTTTATGACATTATTATAAAAGTTTTTTGGGGCCGCTAAGTCCGAATTTGATATTCAAATTTCAAAATTCAAGATGATGGAATAAAAGTTTTAAATATGAATTTTAAGAACATAAAAATACTATCATTTTAAAAACATTAGTAGAACTATTATAAAAACAAGGAAATTAAAAATCATGAAAGCAAAAAAATGAAAATTATAAAAACAAAAAGTTAAAAATTATAGAAACAAAAAAAGTTAAAAATTATTGAAACCCCCGAAAAATTAAAAACTACAGAAACAAAAAAGATATAAAAATAGAGTAAAAAATCTATTATATAGATACCCACTTTCATGAAAATCCGATTATTTTCAAAATTTTTACACTCCATATTAGATCCGCTATTTTGTATTGTGAAATTTTGATATCAAATTTGAATTCAGCGCCCACAAAATCGCATAATATACTCGCTTGTATGCAAATAACAATAGCTTTACTGTTTCTCTCTTCGCGCGTATATGCGTCACTCGGTCAAGGGGTTAATAATTCTGCGAGACTTCGTACCAATAAAGCTAAAAACTACGCTCTGAATTCGCAGAGCGTATTCTTTAAAATTCCACTCGAGAGGCAAAGCGGTCCCAAATACGAGTGACTTGCCACTCACAGAATGAGCTCTCCAGCCTGAAGCGAATTTTCCCCCGGAATAAAAGCGGCTTCAAAATAAACACCAACTCCTGCGACTTCGAGTGACCAGATTCTCAGTCCCTTCATCGAGTCTATCGGCTGAGATTTCGCTCGAAGAAATTCGCAGAACCCTCTCCGGGGATTCTCACAGCTCACACAAAGTCTCACTCGTCCTCCATCTGGCCAGCTAGCTAGGTGCAAACTCGCGCGCACACCTCAGTAATACGCGCTCCGATAATCAGCCTGATAATCGGGACGTCGTATGGACTGGTGCATGGCGGAGGAGCCGTCCGGCCCGAGCAGGTACAGGCCGGTCGGCTTGCCGTTGAAGTTGTAAGGTCCCAGGTCGAGACTGTTGAGCGAAGCGTCAGGCCGCTTGAGGTTCGCCTGCCACTGATAAATGGAGGTCGGCTTACCGTTGCTTACAAAGTCGGCTGACAAGCTGTCCAGGTTGGTGATTGGGCTGTCGGCCGGCTTCTTGCCGGGCTTCTTCTGCCACTGATACACAGCGGTGGGCTTGCCGTTGCTCACGAAGTCTATGGGCAGCTTGATGAAGGGATTAACGGTCTCGCCGGCCGGATAAACGCCCGGCTGACCCGGTCGCACCGGCTTCGCGTGGGGTGCTGGCAGCTGAAGCAGCTGGGGTAGCTGGCCCACCACCGGCACCACCTGCGGCCTCAGGCTGCTGGCGGCGGCGCTGGCAACCGAGTACGTAGGTGGCTGCGAGATGTACCCGAGGCCAGGCACGAACATGTAAGGCGTGGGCGGCAGTCGGATATAGAAGATGTTGCTCTCCTGGTACCGCTTGGCGGAATCGCCCGACGACCGCTCCGTTCCTGTGACCGCCGGCTCCTCCTCGTAGCCGTCGATCTCATACGCCGACAGCCCCGGGTAGATTGGCGATACCAGAGGGTAGTCCACGAACATGGCCTTGTGCTTGCGCCCTTGCGTCATCTTCCTCTCGCCGGCTTCTGAGTCGGCAGAAGCCTCGGGGTGATCGCTTGTGCTCTTTAAGGTCTCAGACAGGGTCTTCTTGGTCGCGTCCTCCACCATCTCTCGCGGTTCACGCGGATC
Source organism: Harpegnathos saltator (assembly GCF_003227715.2). NCBI lineage: Eukaryota > Metazoa > Arthropoda > Insecta > Hymenoptera > Formicidae > Harpegnathos > Harpegnathos saltator. Next base: position 808,059 of record NW_020230682.1, on the reverse strand, counting down.
CTCGTGCTCCGTTGGCGCCTCGGTGCCGGTTATCTCTGTGGAGACGAAAAGCGCCTTTTGCTCCTGGGGGACGTCAGGCCGGGAGCTGTCAAGCATGTCTGCCAGGGGAAACGCCACCGCGGGTCCGATTATGAGTAGCAGCGGGATCAGCAGCATCGTTGAAGGGTCTACAAAGAGGTCACAGAGAGTTTTTTCGTAAAGTCATCGGGTCTGCTCTTTCTATAATCGGTTGTTTTCTTTTTCATTATTTTGGACCACATCTCTCGACTCCTCGCTAAGTGAGATTTCGCTTGATAAGTCGAGCGACAGCCGAGTCGCTCGGACTCGAGTGATTTTTAGACTTGTATAGAATGATTACGTTCAATCCGAATGAATCTTCGAATGTTTCTATTCGAACTTGAAGAGTGGATCTGATATACCTCATTGTCAGCGGGATAAACTCGTTTGAATCGATCGCAACATTCATTCGTTCGGATTACGGGATCATTCCAACTCACTGTCGCTTTCGACGAATTTTCACTTCGAGAAGTTTGGAGAGGAACTTTTTGTACCACTTTCTCTCCTTCGTATCAAATTCCAGTAATATTTTATTTTTATATAGACAATTTTTTGCACAAACAATGCGACCTGATACAAATATAAAGAATAGAATGGAAGTTATTGTCCTAAAAAAAAGAAAAAAAAACGCGTAAGAATTCCAAGAGTAGAAAAATTTCCCGATAAGTTCTAACTCCAAAATTCCAAAATCGCAGCCTCCGAACGTCGAGATTTGGATTTTTGGGCTATGTCTACCATACGTCGCTTCAGACTTGGTGAGGACCGCCTGCGTGCGACCGAGCGCGACTGATAAATGCACGCGAATTACAATGTAGCCGGAATCATATGAAGTTGTTGCTTGCAAACGAACGGCTAATGGCACGCAGCATGGGATACTATAACTCAGGCGTTTTATACACGCCGAGGTGCTCTCTAGCCGTCCCTTCGGATCCCCTTATTCGTTTCACATGGATCATTACTACCGTGGATCATTACTACCCGTTTAATCACGCTTGCCCTTTTTACCCCCGCAGCAAAAATGATTTCCCGATCGTACAGCGAGCGAAACTCGCGCTCACCGCCGCGTAGCGATAATTGCTGGTAACCTTTCGAAAACGTCCAATCGCTGTAAATCCAATGAAAGTATTCAAATTACGTTATGTACCGCTATTAATATCAAAATTTTTATCTATACACTGTGATTATATATTTATATAATGAGAAATGTACATTTGTTTTGACCCAACTCGAACCTAACTTTTGGAGTGCAAAAGTACCCCAGATGATATTTACGCAAGAAAAAAATTATATAAATAGGGTACTGGGCAAAGGAATATATGATTATAGCAGATATAGACTCTTCTGGGACAATTATATAATATTTTCAACGATATAAAGTATTATTTAAACTTTCTTGCCGTTAAACATTTTATCGGTGAAAATCCATTTAGGGGCGTTTATTTCAAGCACTTTCATCGAAATTCATGGCAATACAGCGTGAATCATTTCACGCTCTCATCCAGTGCAAACAACGAAAGTGGGGGAGGGGGAGGGGGAATCGCCTCGTTCCTTATTTCCAGAGGCATGCGCGGTTATTAAATATCGCACGATATTCAATATCATTCCCCGAATTACGCGAACCGGATGATCCGAAAGAAATTGTCCCGCTCGTCGCCGGGATGGATGTCCTTTGCGAGGAATGCGTTTCCTGCGCGCTATTATCGGGCTTTCTTATTCCTCGCGCTTGCGCGATTGTATATCCGACGTCGAATAAATCACGTCCCCTCTAGAGAGTGAGAGTGAGAAAAAAGGCAGGAGGACTGGCAGGTAGGCGGGCAGGCAGGCAGGCAGGCAGGCAGACAAGACAGACGAACGGACATTCTGGCGGTGAGCAAAAGAGAAAAGACGGGACGGACACACGACAGGACGCAACGCGACGCGCAGCATTTGGACGGCTCGTGTCTTTTACTCGCGCACCGCCGGCGTTTTCCTCTCCTCTTCCACCTCAAAGCCCTCCAACCCTCCTCAGCAGCACCACCTCGTGTTACATGCGCGGCGAGGTGGAGGCAAGGCGAGCATGGAAACAAGAGCACCACGAACGGTAATTGAAAGCGGGTTATAAAATCGTCGAGTCACGCATTCCAACCGCGAAGTCCCGCCGTGCACGTCGGAGGACCTTGCAGAAGGTCGGCTAGCAGAAAGGAAAGAAAGAGAGAGAAAGAGAACGGGGAGGAGAGAGCGAGAGAGGAAGAGAACATAGGCGAATTGACCCTTTCTCATTCGCCCTCTCCTTCCGCTGTTGGAGATATTATCTCCGGCTAGAGACAATGTTACTTCCCTTTTCGCGGCTAACCGAGCGATATCGCGAGCGAGCGAGCGGCATAAAAATGGGGATAAACGGTGTGGAGGAAAACAATTGGTTTCCCAAAAAACTGATTAAGAAATGTATCGGTTTTTTTATAATCGATAAAATTGTTAAATTATCGATAATAATCGACTGAGACTTAAACTTTCTTGAATATGAATCTGCTAATGATAAATGTCATTTTTTAATTCGTATACGAAATCAAAATATCACAGCTGCGTTTTATTCGTTATCGCATTTTGTGATGCGACTAAATACATTAAAAACAAATACATTGCGGTTGATATAATTTTTTTGAGCTGCTGAATAGTGCGGACCTCCATTTCATAGAAAATTTTGCAAAATCTAAAACCAAAGACGTTTTTTGTGGACATTCAGAATTACATTCGATAATATTTCTCGATACAAGTAAAACTAGACCACACCCTAATTTTTCCGCCCGGTTTAATTTTATGGAGGCCGGTAAACTGTGGTTCAAATCTTGGTTAAATTTATCGGGATATCGCTCCTCCTCTCATTATGTACTTCTGATACAAAAACACGAATCGAGAAAACGAGCGAGATTTCAATTTGGTATTTGTTGTTGATTTGAGTTTCGGTTAATTTTATGCAGGATGGTAAATTGTAAAATGGTTTGAATCTCAGCTAAAATCTCAGCTGAAGTTTTTCAGATGAGACTCAAACCACGATTTATTAGTTCCCGTGAAATTTAGTCAAGATTCAAATCACATTTTACCGATTTCTACAAAATTTAGCTGATTTCCTAGACTTATAAAATGAAACGAATTTCAAATCAGCTGTTTTTTCTGAACTTTAAGAATTGCATTTGGTAGTATTTGTCGAGACAACGAAAATGACACCTTGCCTGACTTTCTCCGACCACTGGAAGTGTTCGAAAATTAGTGCAACATGTAAAACTAAGATAACAATTTTTTTCGAGCACTTCCAGTAGTCAGAGAAAGTGGGGCGAGATATCTTTTTCTTCGTCTCGATGAGTCTTATCGAATATAATTCTAAACGTTCACAAAAAGCGCCTGGTTTAGATTTTGCTTAATTTCATGTATCCATAAAATGAGGGAAAATCGAAACCAGGCGTTTCTTGTAAACTTTTAAAATTGCATGCGGTAGTACTCGTCGAAACAAGAAATGATATCTCATCCGATTTTCTCCGACTACCGGAAGTACTTGAAAGTTATTATAACTTCTTTAAAAAAAAGAAAATAATTTTTTTCGGACACTTCCGGTGGTCGGAGAAAGGTGTCATTTTCTTCGTATGGTTTAAATATCATAATAATGCTTTAGTCTAATTTCATTCCACGAAATTAGCTAAATTTTAAAGAAGACGGTAAAATGTGGTTTGAGTCTCGGTTAAATTTCTGGAAAACGAAATGAATTGTGGTTTGAGTCTCAGCTGAAGATTTAAAGCAAGGACTCAAACCGCACTTTACGGTTTTCATAAAATATATCCGAGACTCAGACCACGAATACTAAATTGAAATCCCGCTCATCCTGTCGATTTTGCATTTTCAGAAAGGCATTTTGAAGGCGTATTCAAAATTTTCGGTAGTAAATTTAAGAAGCTGCAAATTTTGCTAATTTTTGTATAAAAAAGATATAACGAGCGCGGTCTTTAATCAAGATTCTGATGAAACGAAGGCTGACTTGCACTTTTCACCGTTAATCATGTAGGAACGTTTTTGTAGTCATTATCTTGTCATTGATATCATTATCGTGAAGCAATCGTCATTCATTCCCAATTATCCTTTGCTATCTCTGAAAGAGATATGTAATATCACTTGTATCGAGGACCAACACAAATGTTGGAGACTGATAATTAGAAATTGCGGACTGGAACGCGACCGATTATTGGTCGCCAAAGTGTGCCAAAGTCGGAATTCAGAGAAACGCAAAGAGCTACTTGGTACACATTTCCCCTTTCAAGCAGTAAGTCTCGTCTCGGACAAGGAATATTCTTTGTAACAGTTTAAAAAATATAATCACGAGCTCAAGGAAAGGTTCATTATCGCGCACCCGAGCGAATCTCTTTTTCTCGCGCGCACTCGAGCGACGTATCAATATCTTGCCGCGCATGCTTCGACGCGACAAATCGACAGCACGCGGCTGCTGCGCAAAAAAGGAACGTTCCTGCCGAAATAATTACGATATGCCGCATGTGATAACCGTTTGCCTAACGGTCCCCCGTTCATACGATAATACTGTTAAGTTTGCATCTACCCATTAAGGCGCGTTCGATCGTCCGTTAACGGCTAATCGCGACCGTCACTGGAAGAATTCCGCCGACTCGTAAGTTCTGCCGCGTGATGTTGCGCGATACGATGCGATATACGCTCAAGTTTAATGTAACCTTATCATAGTCGTAGTCTACGAGAAGAGCGCACGCGCGCTACACATTCCACGGTATCTCTCCGCGAGCTGTTCCTTCGGCGCGATTCTTGGCGGAAGCAAGGCGCGGACTTTACAGTTCTGACCGCGAGGGTTACAGCGAAAGTTTATAGCCCCGAGTACAGTTAAATCCTGCGCTTCTAATTTCACGTGGACGCTTCTTTTCTCCTTTTTCCCTCCGCCCGTCCGGCTAGAGCACGCACACAGCGTACGCACTGAGCGTGATTTAACGCGGCGCGGCGGCGGCCAACGAATTCCGCTTGGGCTTTTTCCCGCTTTTTCGTTTCGGCTCTCTCGCTCATTGTATTGCGCGGCCCGTTGCACCGTTATTTCTCCGGAGCGGAGCACCGGTAGGTGCACCGTAGGTGCACGCGTCACCATGAGCGATACATAACAATGTGTTATTTCGTAACGCGCGGCCGACGCGAGGCGCGCATCACTAATGCCGCGGCGGCCCCGCGGGACTTCCCCAGCCGAATGTTCGCCCCTATCGTCGATTCGAATCGTCGAACGTTCACAGGTCCCGCACTAATTTTGATCACGATGTCAGTTGGAAATGTTCTCCCAAGCATGAATTATCTGTCCGGAATGGAAATAGAATGACAATGTTTTCTTCAGTCAGCATGACGTCGATATGTTTCTATATGGAAAAAAAATGATTTCATTAACGTAGCAAAAATGTATAGCTTACTCAACGAAATCGAATGTTATAACTAAGCAGATTTATCGAATTCCTACGTTGCAAGCCGGCGGGATCATATCCCCGTATGGCGATGCCGCCATACGGGGATATTAATGTTAACGATTCACTTATAATTGAATTTAACCCTTTAACGCCCGATCTTTTTATAAGTGTTTTAAGAATAAAATTTGAGTTTTTTTGAACTGAGACTATAAGTAGTGATAACCAAAAAGAATATCAGAATTTTATATCTACGAAAAATTACTTTCTAAATAAATGAGTACATGAAGTTTCCGCTTTTCGTTTGGTGGTTTCGTTAGTTTGGTTTTTTATCGTTTGTCTTTTATTTGTTGGTAAATATGACTTGAATCCTAAAAGCATATACGAAATGAGCAACCTATACAGAGAAAAATGAAGGGTAATTTATACGACATAAATTTGAAGTCAGCTTGACATTTTTCAGCTGAAACTTTACTACGTATATTTGTGAGTGAAGTTTATCATTCAGAGCGTCAAGCTTACTATTTCAGAAGAATATCTTATAGATCACCATTTAAATACTCAATCGTTCCTTCATTTTTCGCCGCATAAAAAACTGTAGGTCACCAGGTTTCATGAAAATAGGTCGATTTCTTGTTTTTCCTGTCCACCATATTGGATTCGCCATTTTGAATTTCTGTATTCTTTTAATTTCACATTTTGCATCTGAGAAAGCTTCCAAATGTATAAAATTATAACAGATACCAATCTATTCATTTATACATATATATTTATATATAGTGCATTTTTATTGCAATAGATGTCAGTAACAATGCTAACTATACCTACTTGGAATTTGACAAAACATGTTATCATTAAAACGGAGCTAAAAACAGACTAAACCGAATCTACATACAACCTATATACCATTTTTTAGAAGAAAAATTCACCTTTACAATGGTGCAAAGAAAACGAAAATATCTCCTTTTTCGACTAAGTTATGGACTCTTAAGTGCGTTTCTGGTAACTATAGTTACCAGTAGGCATTAAAAGGGTTAACAAGCCCATTTATCTCTTCGATATTTATCGCTAGTCGGAAAAAGGAGGAGTCAGGTGTGAATTAGTAGCTCAGTTTGTCCGAATTAGACAGCGCGACAGCTTTGTGCGTAATACAGACGGCACAGTGTCAATAAGAAAGACAGAAAGAGTTGAGATGTGGCGATTAGTAGACTTTAATAGGCGTGGATAGCTTAGTTTTGTAGAGCAGTCGCCCGAAAGGCGAGCGAAAGGTCCCGGGTTCGATTCTCGGCCCAATCTTTTACCATGCTTTGACGTAACTTCTTAATTTCTCGTTTCTTACCAGTTGATGTAGCGAGCATATATAGCTTCCGTCAATTCTCTTCGTTGTTGAATAAAAAGAAGATAATATATCGAAGCATGATGTTGCATGAGCAGCTCAGTTGGAAGAGCATTCGCCCGGATTCAATTCCTGCTCTGCTAGTCTATCTTGCCCACGTTATATTTTGCCTCTTTTCGTACGTAATCAAGCAGACTTGAATTCGTCCATCATAAAAATTATTTAATTTCTTTAAGAATCATCAAGTACCATTTTTATTTCGCAGACGATATAGACATAAATTGTGGTAAATTGGAAGCAATTAATCGTAAAAGAAAAAAATATAAGACAAAATAAAATTGAAAATAGATAGAAAACAGGAAATGGCAGCCTGAAAAAATCTCTTTTAGTTTCGCATTTGGTATCGCAATTTCATCTATTTAGGAGAACCGAATAGATCGCGATTAGATCCCAGATAATTTCCAGAATGCTGCATCTCGGGATATAGTCCTAAGAAATTTCTATGCGGCGGAGGGAAAGAGGAGGAGAAGATAGGATGGGGGTCAAATTATGTCGTCGTTTTCCCAATTAGTCGTATTTTAACTTTACTTTCTCTTTCTCTCACTGCCCCCGCTAGTCCAACTCGACTCCGGCCGTTTGTTATCAAGCAATTTCTCTTCTTTTAACGAGCGACCACGATTGACGAGACGTCTAATCAAATCCCTCGCGGAGTTTGCAATTTCTCATCGTCTCCTCTCCCCTCCCCCGTCTCTCTCTCCTTCGTTAATAATATCTCATTAGGCAGACACGCGGTGGGTGCGTTTCCGAGAACAAGAAGGAAAAGTCGTTTTCTTAGCGACGCGTCCAATGATTAGCGAAGCGTACGACGGGGCGAGTCGTCCGTCTGGCGGAACGCAGCTTCGATCGAAATTAGTTCGAGCCGTATGATACGGGCGTCCATAAAGCCGCAGATCACCGTACTTTCTATCAAAGTCTCGTATCATTACCTCGTGTCTCGTGCTCCTTGAGGCTTCCCACTGGAGCAGATTCCGCTTTTTACCAGTGACGGACAACCTTCAATTTCAAAGAAAAAGGGGAGAGAGAGAGAGAAAGAGAGAGAAAGAGAGAGAAAGAGAGAGAGAGAGAAAGAGAGAGAGCGTCATGCTCTGTCAATAGACGAGCACACGGTAGGCTACTCGGCCGCGCGCGTGCGGTGCCATTGTTGACCCGAATAATTGCAAGTTAATCGCATCTATCTGAAGCCCGTGAAGTGGAAACGGGGCCATTTTTTCACCGGCTCTTTGAGCCGACGGAGACGCATGTGTGCGTGCGTGCGTGCGTTCATCCGTTCGACAGTCCGTCCATCCGTCCGGTGAAAATTCTACCACGCTGGGGCCGCTCTTTCTCTTCTCGCCACCTTGTTTCCTTTCTTCTTCCTTTCTTTCCCCCTCAAGTCTCCGTCAGCGTCGTTCGTCGTGTGAGGCGAGGCGAGCGCCGGATACTCTCTCTCTCTCTCTCTCTTTTTTCTCGGTTCTCTCTCTCTTTCTCTCGGTTCTCTCGGTTTTCTTCTCCGACGCTCTTTAAAATTTTCTACGAGAATTTTCCTCGCCTCGCGAAAGGCGATCTCGTGCACGAGGCGCCGTGTCCGAAATCTTCGGTCGGCCGGCCGGCACGTGGAGAAGCGGTACCGCGGCGGCAACGGGGCGACCAATGAAGTGCGAAGGTTAACGGCGATTCACCTCGGCAGCGGCGGATAAGTCATCATTGACGCTCGTCTTCCCGCGAGCATGCAGAACGCCGGATGAAAGGAGAAGAACGCGCGGCACGTCCGCGCCGAGACGCGCTTGTCTGCCGCCCCCCCCCCCCCCCCGCCGCTCTTCGGTATCTCTCTGTGTTTCCTCGGTATCTTTTTTTCTCCTCTTTATTCCGCTTCTTTAATCATCCAATTTTACGCTACTGATTCGAGCACGGTATACCGTATATGTGTACCGTGGAATTTCGCGGGATGTAGCGCGGAAGTGTGCGCGATGGTGGCGGTGATTCATCGGCCACCTTGAAGAGGAAGAGTCTCTTTATTCCCCGATTAATCGCCGATACTCTCCGCGTGCGTCGATGAAGCCGACGAGTCGTCTTCCTGCGAGGAATTCACCGGCGCGGGATAGCCGTTTACATACTCTGGAAAGGAGGCAAAAAAGGACACGACGTATACACCAGCTTCACGGAAAGATCGGACGAAGAGAAGCAGGTCCCGCAAATTTTGCAGCGCGAGATTCTCTCGTCAGTCTTCTCTCTCTCCTCTCTCTCTCTCTCTTCGTTCTTTATTCGTCAGCCTGTGGTCCTTGTTCTTCGATTGATTCTCGCGGGCTACAAAAACTAATGTATTCCGGATTACAGGATTCCCTGGCGGAGTGGTTTGTATATTCTGAAAAGAGAAGCAACATGCTCGAAAAAAAGAAGAAGAAGAAGAAGAAGAAGGAAGATACGCAACGTACGTATTTCAGAAGAAAATCGAATAAGGAGTAGCGAGTCTGCGGACTGCTGCGCAAATATTTTGTGGCACAAGGAACATTATCCTTCCGAGTTGATTCTCGACAGCTGAATCAAGTCGAACCGATGTGGGATGTGGGAATTTCAACTGCGAAACTTTGCCGAAGGAACTAAGACTTCTTTTCTTCGCCATTACATTACAGCTTTAAAATTGGGTTCGTTTAACTCTATCCAAATTACATCGATTGATCATTTTCTTTTTTTAATAACTGAGGTGTCCACTAAAAAGCCTTGACGCGCGCTTACTACTTAGCCAAAGCTCATTAGTGCTTCTAATCCTTTCCGCCGCATTTGAATACAATTCGATACGATATGATATAATATGATACGTCAAGTTGTCAAAATGACAGATTAGCCGCAGAATCAGCATCGTAATCAGTCCCAACGTACACGCACATCTAGACCCGATGCAAAGAATTAGAAAGTTCGCGAGTGTAATTAATGACTCTCGGTCTGCTAAGTGTCAAGACTTCGTCGAAGTTTGACGTAGTGGTTAGGGCTCCTGTGTACTCGCCGCAGCCATCTTGATTTACAGCGTCGGAAACGAGAGAGGAAATGTTTGGCTGAACGACAGAACTTTCTGGCGAAACACGAAGGACACAGGAATTCCGGTCGAGACGACGAGAATCCAGTGGAAACTATCGAGATTTCTAGCTTAAGCAGAAGATTCGTTCCTTCAGCCAAACATTTCGCTCCGTGTAAGAATCCAGCGTCGGCGAACAGGAGAGCTCAACCTCGCGCGTCTAGCTGGATCCAGTAGAGCTGGAAACGGGTCTTCTTTCTCGCGCACGAGCGACATATTACGTTTCCGTACCGTATCCTCCTATAAGGAATTTCCCTTTCCCGATAGTACACCAGCAGCGCGGCGATTAAGAGACACTGCATGGCCAGACAGCAAAGATCGCCAATTTAGGTGCCGTGCTCTCGCGAGGTTCCCATAACGAGCGGCTTCTCCCTTTCTCTCTTGTGATCGCGCCGACAGGTGACGAAGGAGCCTTGGGTCCCTTGGGACCCTTGGGTCTCTTGGCATTAGGTGCTTCCTCCCGGGGTTACAATGACGCGAGGTATATCACAGGAATGCCGGATTGGAGGAATGCCGATCGCCCACTCGCGTTAACCTAACCTAATCTAACCCCGAGCGATTGTTAATTTCGGAATTTAGCAGCTCGACCCGCGACTGATCTCGCGATTACAATGAGACTGTCAGCGCGACGCCCCGCGCGCGACCCGGATTCAGATTTCGAGTGCGTTTTTTCCGGCTCCTCAGGATCGCGAGCGAGCGGATGAGGAGAGGGAGGGAGAGGGAGGAGGGCGGGTATGGATAGCGCAAATTATTTCCAGATACAATAGCACCGGCAAAGGTGGCCGGTCAACCGTTAGAAACACTGACCCAGGAGATTCTACGAGTTCTAGGTGTGCCCAACTTTCCCCCCCCCTGCGCGAGTCGCCGCCGAATGCGAGCGCTCACCGCTCTGCGCCGCATGAAAATACACACAGCGTAATCGTCCTCGATATTATTATGATTACGTTTCATTATTATTGTTATTATCGCATTTTCCACTTAGGAGAGATTCTGTTGATGATGGCTCATTAGCGAGGTACGTACCGATGGTTATCTATGCTACTGACAATGTACACTTTTACAACGCGATTACTCGCGAGTCGACGGAGCGCTCGCGTAGAAATTTCTCGGGACCCCCCCCCCTCTCTCTCTCTCTCTCTCTCTCTCTCTCTCTCTCATTCTCGCTCTCTCTTTCTCTCTCTTTCCCGAATACGCTACAAATTGCAATTTCCAAATTTGTCGCGACATCGATTATTCGAGCACTTGCTGAAGGTCCTATTCTTGTAATATATAGGATGTGCCAGAAAAACGGGTACCTTTGGGTACCTTTGAAAATTTCAAAATCAAAAGTTGACAAAAATTAGGGCACTGTTGTAACAGCAATTCTTGAGACCAAGTAGAGTAGAAAAAAGCGTAGCAGCACTTTTCCTCCCGACAGATAGTTAGCGAGACGTCGTAAGCTAAATATTGAAAAAGTTACCGAGCTTTCTTTGAGTATTAAAAAAAAAATTAGGCAAATAAAAAAGATGTTTCAGGCAAGAGTTGTTCGATGTTAATCGGGTGATTAGAAGTTACATTTTCGAAACATCGCACTTCCAAGTCGAATCCTTGTGGATCTCATCTTTTTTCAGGGCAACCGGACTAAATCCCAATTAGACCCGAAAAAATGTTCTGCGCGGGCAAAAACGTCGCGCGCGGTCTCGCCGAGTTATTGACAACTGGCGGCGAACTTGTCGCCAGCGGACGTTCCAGCGGAATTTTCAATTCTTTCTTCTCCGCTCGCGCAAAACCAAGTTCCAGTTCGAATACTTTTTGACCTATCGGAGGAGTCTCGTTTACGCGGATAATCGGGTGCACCGCTTTTTACGCGAATCTGACGTCTACACGGCGGCAGGCCGTGACAAGTGACCGAACAATGGTCCCGGCCGACAGGAGAAGAACAGCGAGAGCGAGAGAGAGAGAGAAAGAGAGAGAGAGAGAGAGAGAGAGAGAGAGGAGGTGGGCAGAAACGTGAATTTCACTACGATTGCGGAGTCCATTACGCGATTGGAAGCGGCTGTCGCGTCGAAAGAGCCATTCTTTGTATCAGTTAATCGTATTTTCTGACGAACGGAGGGTCTCTTCGAAATTAATCCCGAGGGGCCCGACCGTGGCGCAATGGCGTCGGTGCCAAATCTAAGGCAAAGGGGATTCGCGCCGGAGGATGTGGAAGAAGCAGCGGGAGAAAAGAAAACGGACGGAGAGGATACGTCGGGAACGGCTCGCGACTGACGCACGTCAAAGACACAACACGCTTGGCGTTGCTTTTTACGCGAGTCTGGAAATTAGGTCGAGCCGGCTCACGCACGTTCCAATTACTTTCTCGAAACAAGCCTCTCTCTGTCGAGCGTGTCGTTGAGAAAAACGAGCTGCCCAACGAGCACGAATTATCCCGATTTAACTCGGAAGCGTGACTCTCCAGCGTGAAACGGCGATCGTCGCCGCGGCCCTCGTCGAGCTCTTCCTCGCAAGTCGAATCCTCGCGGTTTTTCTGACGAGAGTCACAGCCGCCCGTCCGCCTGTCCATCAGGCTGTCGGGCTCTCGGTCTCTCGCGCAAACGGCCTGCCTCGCGCGATTTCACACAAGCGAAAAGTTTATATTGTCGCTAGGAACCCGGCGAGGGGACGATTTCATCGGTACAACCGAGAATTTTCCACCGCCTGGAGGAATCGTCTTCAGCCGTGTCGACTGACCTTTAACCGACCTCGACTGGCAAGCTTTGAATTTCGCGCAAGCGCGAAGTTAACTCTCAGAGCAGCGGGGGACTTTGGGTTTTTCAAAATCTGTTTTTTTTTCTTTTCTAATCTCGCTACAAATAACTTTCTTGTGATATTCTTCTTGCAAGTGGTCTATTTTTATTGCAAATTTAATATAAGGATATTTGTAGTATATTTTGGTTAATTATTTCGCAAGAAAAAGGTATCCCATTTCGTAGTTGACGCTACATCTTTGGTTCTTTTTTTAAGTTAAAAATCGCAACAAATATTTACTCCATAAAGAGTTGGAAGAGTATTTGTGGATGCGGAGGATTGAATTTGTGGAGTGGAGGGGATGGCCTCAGTGACCTCATCCCGTCGTTTCAAAACTAGGCTCCAAAGGTGAAGCGAGGTCATCCGAATTTTGCGTCCAGCGGCTTTTGAGGCCATTGCTGACGAATGTGAAATAAAAATGTTCCAAGTTCAACACAATGAACTTTCAAAATCGGCGGACGATATCTTTTTTTAACGTCTTTCAAATGTTCATTTTACATTTCTCATATTTCTTCCATTCATTGTACGAGAAATATTTATGTAAGGTTCGTTTAACGTTTATTTTACATTAATTCTTCATTCAAAATAATGATTAAGAAAAAATATTTATTTAACGCTTATTCAATGTTTACCCAATATTTATTTTATACTAATAACTCGTTTGAAATTATTTTTTACGTCCCAAAAATGTTTCTTAAAATTTTTTTTTGGTATTTTTAAAAACATCTTTTAAATATCTTTTTTCTGATTGGAGTTATACGCGACAATTTTGCATCGTGCGACGCACAATCGTTCGATATTAGTTACCGTCGGAAAAATCGACGATCAGCCGGCGTCGAAAATACCCGGAATCGACGCTCTCGGGACGAGTTAATCCCGCTGTTCGCCGAACTTTCATGACGCGAATCGCGGCTATCTCGCAGATTAATCTCCCGATGGCTCTCGCATCGCGTATTAATCACCGAGCGTGCGCGCGCGCAGCAATCGGATTTCGGCGAGAATCCGAAATCCGCTCGTAAATAACGCGCCGGCCGCCGCTCTCTCGTCGAGCTAGACTACGTTTATTGCTCCTTAAGGATACGCAAAACATTAACGACGGCGCGGAGATCAGCGCTCTTAAGCGCAAGACGCTCTTAAGCGCGAATCGATTAACCCAGATAAGAGAGAGCACGTTGACGCGCTCGTAAACGCAAACGTAAACGTAAACGTCCTCTCTCGAACGTGTCTCTGTCCAAGAGCAGCCGGGATTAGCCGGGAAGGAAGAAGCGGAGAAAGAAGAGGAGAGAAAAAAGAAAGAAAGAAAGAAAGAACAGAGGGACCTACCGGGAATTCAGATCGAGCGCCATGTTAACGGAATAATTATTCGCGCACGCGCGAATCGGCATTCGGCGGCGCTTAAGTGCACCGCGAGAAGAATATGTGGGTTAATTATCCGTTTCACGGTATCTCAGCTGCAGCTTGTGTGTGCTCTCGGTGGCCTCTTCCTTCCGTCGATTTTCCCCGACGCGCAGTGGACGCAACAAATCCAAATCGAAGCGCCGCTCTCGCCCCCTCCCCTCCTCCTCCCCGCCGCGAATCAACCGCGGACGATTATGTCATTAGGCGCGCGATCACTCGCCATGGCCATAGAATGGGCCGTGTTTTACTTTCCTTGATTAATAGTTTCTTCTGCGTCTTCTTCAGCTTCCTCCTCGCCCTGGTGCGTCTTCCTCGTCTTCTTCTTCGAACGTCGCGGCGCGGCGGCGCGGTCGCTGCCGTATTCGACACTAATGGCGAGTAACTCGCCGTCTCGCGAAGCTCACGTCGCTGTCGGCGCGGCGTATAGAGATTTTCTCATTTCCTGGATAGTCGCGACTTATCGGAACGTAACTGTTCGCGACTCTCCGGCCGCCGCGCCGCGCCGCGCCGCGCCGCGCCGGGAGGACGGGGAGAGAGAAAATGGCGGCCGAGAGGAGCGGCGCACACTGGTCCCCCGGGAGATATGTTGTTTCAAAAGTCTCTACAAATCTCAAATTTCAATGAATCTTCAATTACTTTTTTTTAAACATATATCAGTGAATTTGTTAAAACAAATTACACGAGCTCGATTTTCGATTAGACATTCGAGAAATTGTTTGTCTAATCAAAAATAAAAATTTCAACCAAATGATGAACAACCTTTCATGATACTGACTATTTCGAGAAATCTTCCATGGCTGAACAGACTGTCGGAGAAAAATGCTTTTCCAACGTGAAAAATCAAAATGAGGGACCAGGATGGCGGACACAGAGTATCAAAATTTGATAAATTTGCAAAGAAATACGTAGTGCATATTCGTTCTCAGCGACCCCAAAACCCCCGGTATACGTATCTTTCTGCAAATTTATCTAATTTTGATATTTTGTGTCCACCATCTTAGTCCGCCGTTTTGATTTTTCACGTTGGAAAAGCATTTTTCTGCGACAGTCTGTCCAACCGTGGAAAATCTCCCGAAATAGTCAATATCATGGAAGATTATGCATCATTTGGTTGAAATTTTTATTTTTGATTAGACAAACAATTTCTCGAATGTTTAATCGAATATCGAGCTCATGTTACAAATTCACTGATGAACGTTTAAAAAAAAATAGTTGAAGATTCATTGAGATTTGAGATTTGTCGAGACTTTTGAAACAACATATCTCCCGGGGGATCAGTGTGCGGCGAAACGATGTGTTCGACGCGCGCTCGGGCCCGCAAGAAACCGTCGATCGGACGCGATCGACGGCCGCGCGGAGTGTACTTTTCAAATAAATTGTCTAATCGACTCCCCGCATCCCGGTTTAGAATACCCGGCCGGCCGCCGTCCGGTCGTCCCGCGTTGTTACACGCCGCTCCTTTTCTTCGGCGGACTACTCATTGGTACAAGTTCAACGATCGCGCGTCTCTCTCTCTCTCTCTCTCTCTCTCTCTTTCTTCGGAGATCGAGCGACAGGAGGCGGGAGACACAGAGAGAGAGAGAGAGAGAGAGAGAGAGAGAGAGAGAGAGAGAGAGAGAGAGAGAGAGAGAGAAACGCTATCCTAGATACCGGGGCCCGTCGTTGTCTCACGTGCTGCGAAATAATGTTCAATTTAAAAATCGATACTCGCTCTATTCTCATGCTGGGGCCATCTAAAAACTTTCACCTCATTTCATTCCTTCCGACGTCCGCGGGAACACCCGGGGGCAGAAGGGGGAAGGAGGGCAGGCAGGCGGAGGGGGAAATTACGATTCTGGAAACATCGTCGCGCGTAAAAGCCGCGTCGACGTATGCGATGTATGCCGGCTGATGATGCTTTTTATATGATACAAGCTGAAGAGCCGCGCGGCATCCTCCTTTGTCGGGCCCGATTTAAATTACTCCCGCGTAGACGCCGAGTCCCACGACACGCGACTCGCCGACTTCTCTTCCGCCCGGCGCGGCGAGACGCGCTCGAGATGGATCGCGAGCGCGATTAACGATCACGGCCGATCCTGCGGACGAGGAGCGGCTACCGCACTGCGGGCCCAAATCTGGCAGGAAAGTGGCAAAGTTTTCCGCTAGAAATCGACGGAAGTTTCCGCGACGACGGGTACAACTTAATTTGCCTGAAGCAAGCTGTATCGAGTATTAAATATACGGGACGTTTGGAAAAAGGGTTCAGAACAGATGCGAAACGGAAGAAAAATTAATAATATTAATCCTTGAATACACACCAGGATGGGTGAAAATCGACCGATCAATTTTTCACTAGATAAAAGTCAATTTAATCACACGAGCCAAAGTTAATGCATATTTCTTGTATGTTCAAAAGAAGGAATTATAACGTTCATAAATACTTTAAGAATCAAAATTTGTTTTTTTCTATAGTAAAAAGTTATCTTTTTCCTTTAGAAAAATGCATATGATTTGAAAATTCACCTATCCTGTTAATAGGAGGTGACAAAAGCGTCCCAGTAATCAAGGATTAACAATATTTAATAGTATTTATGTTAATAATATTAATATTTAAGATTGTCAATTTTAGGCAGATTAGATTGCCATTTTAGACAAATATTTACCACAACATTACTAAATTATTAAATATTAGTCTTTAAATCTTTGTCTAAGATGGAGCGATTTAACCTGTCCGAAATTTATAGTCTTGAGCGGTCCGTCTAATTTGACAAAGGATCGAAAGAAAAGAAGGTTGTGTCCGCTAATGGGACTATCGGCTACGAGTTTCTCTCCAAATCCCTGCGAGTTTATCGAACAACCCAATATTTCTTTCTTTATAAGCGAAAGCTCGAAGTGTGAAATGCTCCATCGCCGCCATCGGGCCGCCATCTTTGGCATCGCCAGGACCTAGTCAGAAGCACAGCGTTGATTCGACGTCGATGAGGGTTGAATTAACGTTGATTCAACGTTTCATCAACCATTTCAACGTCAAATCAACGTCGCATCGACGTTACGGTTCTGACTGGGGGAGTGAAATCTTGGGGAAAATCCCTCCAGCGAACAACACCCCCGCAGCGAGCCCGCGGGAAATAGAAATGAGCCTTTGCGTCGCGCTCACACGGGCGAGAGAAACCGGGCCTCGCCTCCTCCTGCGCGGGGAAAGAAAAAAAATTGGGGAACCGAGCCCGGCCGATGAATAATTTAGGCGGCGCGCGAAGGGTGAGAAAGAAGTCGCGAATGAGGGGCATAGGGGCGGGGAGAGGGGGGAGGGCGGGACGGTGGAGGTAGAATTCGGGGTAATTTGGCCGGTCGGTCGATCGGTAAATCGCTCACGTCGCGACCGTCGACGGTTAAAGACGAATAAAGAGGGGAAAAATTAAGTGTACGGAACCGCATCGCAACCTCGAATACGAATCGGGATCGTTGACGATAATAATGGCGATGGACGAGCGAAGACCGAAGAGAACATCGGCTGAAGAGAATTTGTTTTCCGAGCCTCAGCGACTTCGTCGCGATGTCTTCGTCCTTCGTGTGCGGAATAAAATGGTGCGAGCGTGGTTGCTCGTACTTTCCTCAAGCTTTCCTTTGGTCTTCCTATTCTCGATAAACTATTCTCCATATTTGCTGGAGCGAGTAAGACCAAACCTCAGGATTAGACACGCATCTTCGCACGCAGGTCGCAACCGAGTGAAATCGGGACTTCAAGAACAGGGAAGGATCGCCTCGCGGAAGAAACCGCGTTGGATTTTCAAAAACGAGGGGAACACAAAAACTTGCCGAAAGTTCGCCAAGCAACCCTGAAATCGGGTTCGTTCAACTCGGCTGAACTCGAGTTGACTTCCGACCGCTCTTCTTCTACAGCGTACATAATTAGTCCGGAAGGAACGAAATGAGAGAGAGCGAGAGAGATTGACGGAGTCGCCAATTAACGGTAAGACGCGCGGCTGTTCGCAAAGTTGCGAGCGATAGCGACAGTGGAACGAGGGGGCGGGAAAAAGGAGGGGAAAAGAGAAGTATATGGCCGCTGCATTGTCATTCACGCAGGCGACGTCGGCGTGCCTCGTCGGCGAAGCTATCGGACGTCTAGCCGGGCCAGAGCGAAAGAATTCTCCGTGCTTTTCCCATGCTTGACTAGCCGCTCGGATCGACGGCTGTTGCGGGAATACCAATCAGTTGCGGTGATAGAGATCGTGATCGACATGTCGCTATCGCCTCCATCACCTGCTGGAAGGTCGCACGTGATCCGCACCGGCGCAACTTTGCAGCCACGGCCGCGGCCGTGGGTGGCACGCCGCACAGTGGGGCCAGATGACATTTTTTGCTTCAAAATTCTCTAGAGACCTGAATTTCCAACCGATCATCGACACCAATGGAGATGAGGTTGATCCTCAGTAAATTCCAAAGAGATCTGTCTAGCCGAAATTTTGAAAAAATTATCAGTTCAGGGTTCATGGGTTTAGGGTTTGTCTTAAAAGTTTGTCGTTTAAAATGCAGTGTCTTGGGTTCGATCTCAATGGGTCCGAGTCTATGGATACTAAATGCGAAACCCCAGAATTTATAATCACCTTTTAGAAAACTTAGAATTTCAAAGCTCATCATTTCAGCCCACATTAAGAAAGAATTAAGGATTAAAATCCCTCGGTTTTATGCTTGACGGGTCTATATTTGATGTTTTTGTATTTTGGGTATATGAGTTTTGGGTTAATAGGTTTCTGGTTCAAAATCGATAAATCTCGAGGAGGTCTGTTGATTGGTTTCATAGTTTCAATCTGCTGAATAACGCTATTAGATAGAAATAAGTGTCGAATAATGAGTATTTCACAAGTTTCTCGCGTTTAACGATAATTTTTCCCCTCTTTTGGGACTTGTAATTCGAGAAAAAAATTTTTTTTTAATTTTGGCAAGACAGATTTCTTCGGAATTTATTCAGAATCAACCTCATCCATTGGTGTCGATGATCGGTTGGAAATTCAGGTCTCTAGAGAATTTTGAACCAAAAAGTATCATCTGGCCCCACTGTGCGCCGAGTGAAACAATCATTTACCGCGTGATTATTTATCGCGTGTCGGGATCCTCCCGCCGTAATCCGCCTTAATCGGCCTTGTTCCTCGCGGACTCCGCGGCTCGCCGCGTTATGTTTTGTCACCCGCCGGACGATTTAGACGTCATTGATTATACCGAAGAAAATCGAACACGCCCCGTCGAGGAATAAATGTGTAATATAAGAATCTGTCGATGAACATTAAAAGATAAATTATAATCAAAAGAAATATAACATGATAATCCGAATATAAAATAATAAATTCCAAAACGCGAGTCATAAGTCTGTTAATATTAGCGGGCAGATAAGATTCAGAAAAAAATAGGCTGATACGTGCAAAGAAGTGCGACGGTAGTCGAGGTAGCCATTTTCGTTAGTCATTCTTTAGACACGCACATACATACACACATTTATAAAATGCATATATACAGGGTGTCCGGGATCTTTTGGAAGCGAAAGATTGTGAAGATTAATCAGGTTAAATTGAGAAGAAAAGTCATGTATTATTTTGCAGAAATCACAATAGTTGCCACATCTAAAGACTCTTTAATTGATAACTTTAAAATTTGTGTTGCAATTAACTTGCAAAACGCTAAAGGACTTTTTTGTTCAGAATGACCTAATTTACATGATACGGCTATCATGTCTAGCGATGGATATGAGTAAGTTGAACTTTGAACCCTGAATCTTGAACCTGTCGCTCATTTCCAATCACCAATAACTTAATGACTATTGCGACTTTTGCAAAATGGTACTTGACTTTCCTTCTCAGTTTCATCTGATTAATCTTCGCAATCTTTTCTCTGCTTCGAATAAGAAGTATTTGTTTTTACCCGTACCTTCGCGTAAAGCAACACAAAATGAAGCTTCCTATTTGAAAAATTATTAAAAAAATTAATCTATTTAAAAGAAATTTATTTATATTTATTTAAAAAATTTATTTATAAATTAAATTAAAAAATATATCAAAAAGATTGTTTAAATTTATTTAAAGAATAAAATTATTAAAAAAAATAAAGTTGACTTTTGTCTGATCTATACGGTAGCGCCATCTACAATAAAACTGATAATGTCCCCTTTGATGTCAAGCAAATCTCCGAAACATTTCTCCACAACACGCATATTTTATGAGATATCTGTCATCAACATTACAAATGCTTCACCCTGTATGAAACGCTCGGACGGCGCTCGACTGTTTTGCTTCTGAGAGACGTATCTCATTGGACGTGCAGTGTGCAGAAAATTGCAGTTCGTCAAGGCAGCCGGCGGAGCAACAATTTGGCTGCGGGCTGATCTAAATCGTTCATCGTCGTGCATCGCGCCAGCGAGCGCCCGCCGCGCGCAGACCGCCCGGGATCGCTTTTATTTTACGTAATAACCGTCGTTCCGCCGTTTTGTCTCACGTCATTTAGTGCTGGAACTCGCACGGGAACGGTCTCGCGCATATTTTAACGCGCTCGTTGTTCCGTCCGCGAATAGCGCGCGACGTACTTTACGCCGGCGGTAAATGCCGCCGCTAATCAGCGCTACGTGAAGATCGTGACTCAAACGCGCTCAAGTCGTTACGTGAGTAACGAGAGACCAGGAATAGCGCGAATCGTAACGCGAGAGATCGCACTTTCCTCCGTCGTGCGGGACGCTGCGCGAAAAATCTCTCTCTCTCTCGAAATCAGGCCTGCCGATCATATTCGGAGCTCCGAGGCGTCGAACAAGTTGACGAACTTGCGGAACTTCTTCTAGGAAGCCAATTATCTCCAATAATGTTTGTTAAAACTTCAAAGCCGAAGCCTCGAGGCTTCTGATAAAAACGACAACAAGGGAGTATCCTCAGTCGGGCACGAGAATATTCCTCTGCCACTTTGCGGGTAACCCTGTGGACTTTTAGTTATCAATCAGATTGATTGATATCTAAATCTTTTATCGTTATCGTTGACGCATTTTGTTCGCCCGCCGATGTTCCTTAATTCACCACCAAAGGTCTACATGGTTACCTGCAAAATCCTACAGGACTTTTCGCTCCAGTCCGTCAGGAATCCGCCGGCTGCGTCGGATGAGGGCAAGAGTCTTGGCGGACTCCTCGCTGGACAAGTGGACCAAGCAGCTTTACCGAGAACGAGTGAGAATCAAGTAGCTCTACCAAGTAGCTGCGCCATTGTCCTGGCAGTCCTTACGCGTCTTCATGTTCGCAAGCGCTGCCGCAAGCGGGACTCGCGGCGTCCCCGAGGGACCCTCAGAACTTTTGCACTCGTCCTGCACCTCGGCAAGTCCGTGGCCAAGTCGGAGACCAAGGCGGATCACACGTGTCCGAGCGCGCAAAAGGAGAGAGAGAGAGAGAGAGAGAGAGAGAGAGAGAGAGAGAGAGAGAGAGAGAGAGAGAGAGAGAGAGAAAGAGAGAGAAAGAGAGAGAGAGAGAGAGAGAGAGAGAGAGAGAGAGAGAGAGAGAGAGAGAGAGAGAGAGAGAGAGGGAAAAAAGGAGCTCGATGGCGAGGGCGACAAACGGCGACAAGTGATTCCCTGTTCGACACCGGCGCGCCGTTACATTCGGCGACGCGAATCGCCGCGTCGTCGCGTCGCGAGTCCCGATGCTCTATCGGGAACGGGCGACAGGCAAAAACTAGACGCATACATACGACAAGACGCTTGTCGGCGCTTGTTTCAGTCGCTCGAGCGAGCAGCCCGTAGCCGCCTCGTTACGTCTCAATCAGCCGGCGAACTGTAAACGCCACCGCCGCGCCGTGAGGTGATCGCCGCGTATCCGCGAACGAATTCGCGAGGCAATTAAAGACCGCGGTCTTTCGGCCAGTCCCCCCCCTACCCTCTTTCTTGGCCAGCCTTCTCAAACCCGTCGCTCTCCGCGTTTTCGCTCGCTAGCTAGTTAGCTCACCGGCCAAGGTCCGCGTGCAGTCGCGATTCCGCAGGATTTATGCGCAATTAGCCGCAATTACATACCGCGATACGCCTTTCGGAGCGTTCTTCGCGATTACTCGATGCCGCGCACGCGCAAGCGTGCGCGACTCGTCTACTCACCAGGTCACTCGGAGCCGCCACGGGGAAGGTTGCGAACGCGCCTCCGTGCGATGCGAAGGAGGACCAGGCTCTTCGCTCTCTCCCTCGTCGAGGATGGCTCTCTCTCTCTCTCTCTCTCTCTCTCTCTCTCTCTCTCTCTCTCTCTCTCTCTCTCTCTTTCTCTCTGTCTCTGTCTCTGTCTCTGCTCTATCTCCTCTTCAGGGCACATCCAAGAACGCTCGAAGGCGACCCCCGCGTACACGCCGCTGACAGAAAGTCCTTTCCCCCAGGAGCCAAGAACCGGCGGAGGGCAGGAAAGAAGCGAGAGACGGCGAGGAGGAGACGGAGGAGACGGAGGAGACGGAGGAGGAGGAGAAGGAGGAGGAGGAGGAGGAGGAAGAGAAAAAAATCGGGCAAACGCGCGGGTCGCGTCGCGTCGCAGAGCTCGCGAGTTCACCGACTCCGCGGATTGCGATCTGCTATCAGAATGAAGGCTTTTCTTAAGGCCGTCTTATACTTATGTCGCTGCCCCCACTGTGAGGCGCGACGCGTACCCCGGGCGTACTCGTCTTCTTCGTGGTGTGTTCGCCGAAGAAGCATACCCCCCTCTAGAACAAGGCGATACGCACGTCCTCGGCACGCAGACTCGGCACACTTTCGTTCGTCCGCTCGCTCGCTCGCTCACTCGTTCGCTCGTTCGCACATTCGCGCGCCTCCAAGTACGTTCGCGCCTCCTTCGGGCCTCCTCCGTTTCACTCTTGCTGACGCATCTTCACTCTTCACGACACTTTTGCTCTTGATCGCCGAAGCGCCCGCGCCCGCGCCCCCGCCCCCGCCCGCTCCGGGCGACCACCTTCTCTGGACTTTTTACCCGCGACATTCCCCGGGCGGCTCTCGCGCTTTCTTCAATTCCGCCAGCGAGATGAAATGAGAGCCAAGCTCACGCGAACGCGAGCGCGAGCGCGCTTCATACCGCTTCCTGCGCGATTCGCCATAGCCAGGGGATAGCCGCGTAGCATTCGTTCCGCTCGCTGCAGCCGCTCGCCGACGAGATGCGCTGTCCACTCGACTTCGCTAATTAATAATGGGGGCGCGGGGACTCCCATTATTAATTAGCGACCCCGCGCGATTTTTTCGCCTCTCGTTGTCTGCCCTCTCGTCCAGCCCTCTCGGCGCCTGAGAAAATTCGATGGATCCCGCGGTCTATTTTCCTGCCGACTTTCCACCTGGACGAACCTAGCGTCGGAAAGTTTTCCGCACACGGCACGGAAAGGAAATTTTACTCGCGTCGGCGCCGCCGACAACGCGCGCTGCGATAGGAGCATTTAAAAAATGGGCAGTTGCTGCTAATAACGTGTTTGATACGTGTTATCGCTCGTTATTTTCGTCAATCTGCTCCCTAGGGCCGCCTCTGTGATGGTGCTATTCATTCTTTGGAAGCGCGACGAAGTCTGCAAGTTAAGACACACTTAAGTGTATTGTATTTTTATTATTATTATATTTCAATATAATAATAATTTTAATTATAATTATATCTCAATATAATAATAATTTTAATTATAATTATATTTCAATATAATAATAATTTTAATTATAATTATATTTTACAATTATAATGTTAATTACATTTTAATAATTATTAATATCTCAATAATTATATTTTGCGATTATATTTTATAATTATTATAATTATATTTTTGTTATTATAATTATTGTATTAACTGTAAATATAGACAACGTGACATTAAAAGACGCCACACGCCGGAAGAAAAATATCTAAAAATATTTATCTGCGGTGAGTGACGCATTCGCTCGCATCGGTATTTTCGCGCTGAGAAAGGAAAAACTTTCCTCGCGCGTCGGAGCAACTTGTGTGCATTCTCCATCAAGATGGGAGAATTTAAAATTATGTTAATCAATTGTACGTATTGAATGCATGCGTTAATTAGTTGAGGTGTAAACAGCATTATCGCCGCGCCACGCGTCTTATTTTTAAATACTTCTTCCTTCACCAAGGAGGCGTCAGAAATAATGTCGCCTATCCGGGATCGATGCACGTTAATTCCGGCCGATCGCGCTCCCGCGGGACGACACGATCACGGCCGCGCGCGGGACGCGGGCCGAGGGGGAGGATTCCGCTGAAGAGGTAATAATTCAAGGTCCGACTTCGCGGGGCGTACTTCTTGCGCGATCGGAGCTTCTTGCAAAATTCTGCACGCCTGTGCTCTTCTTTTTTCTCCTTTGTCTCCCTCATCTCCCTGCTTCCTCTCTTCTCCCCCTCTCTCACTCTATCCGTCTCTCCTTTTTTCCCCGCCCGCCTAGCTCGAGAGCTCGATCTCGATACAATTTACGTTCGATTATACGCCACACTTACGCGATGTAATTTTTGTTTGATCGCCCGCGCCGTCACGCTCGACACGCATCCTTTCTTCGCCTGTCGTTTGTTAGCGATCGAACTAATTTCCTTGCCGTGATTGATCATCCCATGATATCGGGCCCTCGCCCGCCCCGCTGATCCTCGCGCACCGACTTTCTCCTTGTACTCTCGCTACGACACTCTCGGCGACCGCTACCGTGCCGCGCGTGAGGAGAGCCAATTAGTAGCCCACTAACTCCAACTCGCCGAAAATCCTGCTGTTACCGCTTTACCACGACCATGTACCATGATCCTGAAGACGAGGACGGTGAGCGGAGCTTCTCAGCTGTGCCGACGCGTCTCGCGCTGAAAGAGACAAAAAATATCAGGTCACTAAATATGAAATGCCCGATTCCGAATCCAAAGTTTGCTTCATTATATCGCAAACTAGAAGAAGTACAATTAATCAAACGCGCCTAAACTATCGACACAGTTTTGCCATCTCAATGGCAGCTCATTTATGCCAGCAGCGACGAAGCCTGAAGAGAGCGGATGGCGATGAAACCGCGAAAGGCGTTTCCCACAACTTCTTGAGAATTGAATATTTTTCCTTGCAAAAAGTGCTCCAGTGCCTGGAAGAAATGGTAGTCGGTTGGTCCGGCAAGGTCCGGTGAATACAATGGGTGACAGAAAGAGTTTCCAAGTCCAGCCCCTGTAGTCTGAGCAGCGTTGTTTGTGCGACGTGTGATCGAGCGTTGTCTCGCAAGAGGACTGGCCTGTCTCTATTGACTAATCTCGGCTGCTTAGTCGCAAGCATCCTCATCATTTCGTCCAGTTGGTTACAGCAGACATCCGCTGTAATCGATCGACCAGGTCTCATGAAGCTATAGTGGACAATACCAGCGCTGGACCACCAAACAGACACCATTAGCTTTTTTTGCTGAATCTTCGATTTCTCTTCTGACGCCCGTTTCATTCATGCGGAACTCATCTATCCAGCCTCTTTACCCCGCCGATTTGTTTCAAACGGTCCAATATTGTTGAGATAGTAACGTTGAACCTTGCTGCTAATTCATGCGTAGTTTCAAATGTATCCGCTTCCACTACAGCTTTCAGCTCTTCATCATCCACCTTGGTCTCAGGTCGCCCACGTGGCTCATTTTCGAGATCAAAATCGCCAGAACGAAACTTCTCGAAGCATCGACGTACCGTGCGTTCATCAGCCATATCTTCACCTTCAAACATTCTGTTGATACTTCGAGTTGTCTGCGCTGCATTGGTTCCACGACGGAACTCTTGTCTCGAAAATACCATGGAATTTTCGACTTATCCATAGTTACACAAAAATTGCTGCAATAAAAACCATTCGGAAGATAATCACAAAGTAAAACATGCAGTCGAAGCGATGGCGTATCTTCACAACGAAAAGAGAAAACAAAAACTGTAAAAGTAAAATGTCAGAGATATCGAATTTAGTACTCGAGGAAATGAGACATTTCATATTCAAGGGGACTGGAGGGTCAGATTACTGAAAAATCTTGCTTGTTTTTGATAATATTTTGTGACGAACTGAATAAATGTGCGAGAATAAAAATTTTAGATATACTTATATAAACATATGAAGAGTAGACAATTTTTGTTTATTAACAAATACTCATATAAATATACGTCCACTTAAATTTTAAACGCGTTTTCCTCGAAATTTTATTGTTCAACTTTATGTAATGATTTCTCCGAAATTGAGCTTCGTATCGATTTGAAATTTCAAAGCAATAATATTTGTTCATGTGGCTCTCAGGTGAACCATGGACAACTCCATCAAAATATTTCATTTCGAGATATTAATTTTTTTATTGTAAAAGAACTGAATTTTTTCCTAATAATAGCTGCCATTAATTTTGTTCGATTTTTTTTTAGTGGTTCACTGGATAATGATAAGACTCCTCAAGCTAAACATTTCTAGCTACAATTCGCTCTGATCGGACCAGCGAGAGCCGAGATATTATTACTGCAAAAACGACAACTTGAAAAAAAAGGAGAGTATATTTCAGCTATATATATCTATATATATTTATAGTTATATATATTTATATGAATATTTGTTAATAAACAAAATTTTTCTACTCTTCATATGTTGTATAAATATACCTAAAATTTTTATTCTTGCACATTTATTCAGTTCGTTACAAAATATCAAAAACAAACATGATTTTTCAACAATCTGACTCTCAAGTCCCCTTAATGACCTAATAGATGTTAGCTAAGAAGCAGACGTTAAGAAATTAATGTCGGTAAAATTGTGGCTGTACTTGTTGGCTTCGACTGTGTATATGCTCTTGTTGTTCCGACGAAAAAGTAGTAATTGCAATACTCTCTCTCTCTCTCTCTCTCTCTCTCTCTCTCTCCCTCTCCCTCTCCTCTCTCTCTCCCTCTCCTCTCCCTCTCCTCTCTCTCTCCTCTCTCTCTCCTCTCTCTCTCCTCTCTCTCTCCTCTCTCTCTCCTCTCTCTCTCCTCTCTCTCTCTCTCCTCTCTCTCTCCTCTCTCTCTCTCCTCTCTCTCTCTCTCTCTCTCTCTCTCTCTCTCTCTCTCTCTCTCTCTCTCTCTCTCTCTCTCTCTCTCTCTCTCTCTCCTCTCTCTCTCTCTCTCTCTCCTCTCTCTCTCCTCTCTCTCTCCTCTCTCTCTCCTCTCTCTCTCCTCTCTCTCTCCTCTCTCTCTCCTCTCTCTCTCTCTCTCTCTCCCCTCTCTCTCTCTCTCTCTCTCTCTCTCTCTCTCTCTCTCTCTCTCTCTCTCTCTCTCTCTCTCTCTCTCCTCTCTCTCTCTCTCTCTCTCTCTCTCTCTCTCTCTCTCTCTCTCTCTCTCTCTCTCTCTCTCTCTCTCTCTCTCTCTCTCTCTCTCTCTCTCTCTCTCTCTCTCTCTCTTCTCTCTCTCTCTCTCTCTCTCTCTCTCTCTCTCTCTCTCTCTCTCTCTCTCTCTCTCTCTCTCTCTCTCTCTCTCTCGCGACTTATAATACTCGTTGTAAAAGTGTTCTTCTGCCGACTACGATTTTTTCGCTGCGCGATTATAGTTACAAATAGTGAAGACTTTTTGTCTCAGCGCGCCTTGACACCGTGAATCAGCCCGACGACGTCGGGTTGTCATTACTCGCCGTCGTTTGCCGGCAGATTGTGAGCTTATAAGGCGATACGTCGCGATCCCCGTGAACATTGTTCCCGCTTTGTCGCTCGCCAAGGGCAAGGTGACAGATTTGCGGGAAAAACTGCGGGAATTGGGACGCGAATTGCTACGATGAAGAAAGGAACTATTGCAGCGCGACGCTTTTCCAGAAGGATACAATCCCGAGATCGAGAACAATTTGTCGGGATAAAATTTGGCCGAAATATCGGGAGTGCGCAATTATCCCATCAAATGTTCGACAGCTCGTAATTGTGATGTCCTAATTTGATTCGAAACTCGAATATAAAGTTAATAGAGGGAAATGAGTGTTTACGCACGAAAGTATTAGGAAAATTAAATAAAGGTTTTTTAGTTTTAGAAGTAAGTTTTATTTACTTTTGCATACGGTACTTAGAAAGTTTTAAAAAGTGTATAGATTTAGTCGTTTGTCATTTTTATATTATATCAAAATTGACACATTTGGGTGACATAGTTTGGACGTAATTTTACTCTGTGCATATTTTATTGTTGGAAAACTTGGAAAACACGACTAGCCTCTTAAATCGGACCACTTATTGATTGTTTATATTGTTTTTAATTTGCTCCCAAATTATAGGATTTTCTAGAAAAAGAAGAAAAACTATGAAAAACCTGTGACTATTGTTCTTAAAATCTCTAGGAGATACTACTTTTATTATTTTTATTTATTATTACTTTTATTATTTATTTTAAATTTGTTATTATTCTTTTATTTTTATTATTTGTGTTATTTTTTTTTATTTGTGTTACTTATATTTATTTTTTGGTTTAATCGAAAAACAGATTTTTGTTTAATGGTTGTTTATTTTTTATAATGAAGCTTTTAAAAACGAAAATATCTTATTTCTGTAATTTCAATTTCGCGAATGTAATAGATAAATTCTGCAATTTTATGAACATATATAAAGAGTTAACTTTTATATAAAGTAAACTTCATATAAAAATATAATATAATTTTAATAACTAATTTTAATGGTGGTTTTTATAATTAAAGAATATTTTCTTTAGTTTCTCACACAAGCCGTGATTTTAATTAATTTCTTAGTTAAGTTTCTAAGAACAAAAAAATATTTTATTTTTGTAACTGTCATGTTTATTTTTGTAATCAAAAAATATTCTTTTTAGTTTTTATATAAATGTAGAAGAGTTGTACAAAAACCTCAAAAAATTATAAAATGTCACAGACAGATGAGGAGGCACTCTAATAACTTTATCCTATTTTTATCAAGTATTCGCAAATTGTAAAAAAAATATTGAAAACTGGCCCAATATAGGCAACCCTCCCCTATGTTGCGCAGTGCTCAACGCAGGATCTAAGAAAGTGGCGTTAGACTCAAGGAAGAAAATTATTAGGATCGCGGAGAAAAAAGGAATAAGCGCGGAATCAGACGAACGAACGAACGAGCAAAGGAACGAAAGAAAACTCGCGCGGTTTCCCCGCGAAAATGTCCGGCGCGCGCGTCCGCACCGTGCGTTCTCGTGATACAATCGCGCGTCTCTCGCCGCGCGAAGGAATTAAGTCGTAAAGCTCGCAGCTCGCAACACACGCTCGCGTCAGGTGAGACGCCCTCCTGCGTGAATGCCGCGAGGGACTCATTCGGAACGGGGAAGCGCCGTGTCGTCGGTTCGTTAAACTTTCATGAGGACGCCGGCGCACGCAAGGACAGAGCAGAGACATCGTTGGTTCGGGGGGGGGGGGGGGAGCCGATGGGGAGGAGGAAGAGGATGATGATAATGACGAATGATGATTGGCCGCTCCGCTCGACCGGCAAATTGTCTGCCGACGTTCGCGTCCGCGATCCGCTTCGCGCGAGCGACGAGTTGCGCGCGGCGCGTTTCTGCATCCGCGGAGAGAAATCGCGCCGTTTATCAGTCGCACGCAATCTAATGTCTCTCCCTCTCCCCCGCGCTCTCTGAAGCTGTAAAAACGGAGTTTCTCGCGCGGGAATTATCGCGCTCCCAATTATATCGGCCCCTTGGCGCGTGCCGTTATTGTCGTTACATTTCGAGGCGAAAATTTCTAATTCCCGCGAGAGCGGCCGCGACGGCGATCTTTTAACACGTCGAGCGCCGTGATGGCGGGATGCCGCTGTGTCTCGTAAAATTGTGCGCCTAGAGAAAAGATTGCCGGAATTAACGCGCGACAATGAAGCGAAGCGAGCGGGTCTCGCTCGAGGAAAGCGGAATTTCTGGCCCTTCGAGAATGTGAATTTTACGAATATGAAGAGAGTTAACTTTCTCTCATGTGAAGTCAACTTCATATAAAAATATAATATAATTTTAATTGGTAATTTTAATGTTGGATGGTTTTTGTAATTAAAGAATATTTTCTTTAATTTCTCAGACAAATTTCAAGTTATTCGATTCGGTAGTTTTCGTAATCGTTTAGTAATCGTGTCGACGGTTGAAGAAAATGGTGTTTCCAGATAAACGCGTTTGAAGTTTCATGTATACTTTTTCCATATAGATAGTACAACAAATTTATCTTATACTCTGAACATTAATGAATACACACTGTGAAAATTTCAAGTCCATTGATCCTACCGTTTCTGTTGAAAAAATTCGCAAAAGTAGCCTTGAAGACGGCCTGCTCCACATGTAAAATCCCCCCCTTAACCTTTAGAGGACCGGGCTGGCTCCTATAGGAGCCACTAACAAACTCGAAAACTCTATGCGACACGATGGTTACATATATATATATGTATAAATTTTCCGTGAAAAAAGAATTGCAAATTTTAAAGGAAAAATGCCGGTTCTCTAAAAGGTTAAAGTTTGTTTTCCACGAGCGATGTGTTTCGACGACGAGTTCGCAAATTTATTCATTTATTCGTTTCATCATCATCAACAACAACGACGACGACCGTCGTGACAATTACAATGATAATTATTACGTATTATTAATTCATTTCCACGTTGAGGCCGCTCGAGTCACTAACTAGGACGCGCTGCAACTCAGTGAAAGTCACCCTTACTCTCCACGCACGCACGTACTTTTAATCATACGCACGCACGCATGCATGCACGCGCCGAGCCTCTTCATCCCTCCATTCATCGTCCGAGTGGAAATCGAACGTTGAGTAACGTCGATTTATTCGACTTGTGCGTTTCTCTCGCACGCAACGCGACGGTGGCACGCCGTATTATCCTTCCGCTCGTTCGTTCCTTCATTAATGGCTTTCGACGGCTCTGTGCCGTGCCGACGAGACGTCGAGATCTCCGCTAGCGGATCGCGCGCACAGCTAGATCCTAGATCTGGAAAAATCTAGACCATTGTAGTTACGGGAAAAGCCGGTGACTCGGTTTCTCGGCGTGAAACTTGCCAGTCCGATGTTACTTCTGTTTGCTCGGCTTGTCCTTGCCGGCCGCTGCGTTGTTGCGCGTCGCGGATGAAGAACTATTAAGGGTGTAATTTAATCTTGCAAGAAATTTCGAAGCCATTCCAATCACAACTATTGCTTCTTAACACTTTAATATTAATTCATGATATTTAATCATTTATTAACAATAGACGCGGTAAAAATCGTGGTAATGCCATCTTAAAAATAGAGCTGAAGAGCATCTTCGACATGCGTTTCTTTTGCATTTTTTAATCAGAAGAAAACGGCAGCTGAAGGTCATAGAATTCTGACAGAAACTGATGTGCTGATGTTGCTCCATCAATTGAGACATGTGAATATTGTTTAGACGATTCAAAAATGGTAATTTCAATGCTAACGACAAAGATCGTTCGGGACAATTAAAAAAGCTTGAAAATGCAGATTTGCAAGCATTATTGGGCGAAAATACAGTGCAATCCACCTCGAAACTTGTCAGAATATTAAATATTGATCGTACGACAGTTACT
This sequence comes from Harpegnathos saltator, assembly GCF_003227715.2. Taxonomy (NCBI): domain Eukaryota; kingdom Metazoa; phylum Arthropoda; class Insecta; order Hymenoptera; family Formicidae; genus Harpegnathos; species Harpegnathos saltator. Next base: position 776,504 of record NW_020230682.1, on the reverse strand, counting down.
TAAACGTTTACATGATATGGAAAAGTTTCACAAAGAAGGAAAATAGGTTTCATATGAATTATCGGAAAATGCCATTGCAAACCGATTGAATATTTGCGTTTCGTTGATCGCCAGACAAAAATGAAGAGTTTTTTTGTATCGAACTGTTACTGGGGATGAAAAATAGATCTACCTCGACGTCCCAAACGAAAAGAATCATGGGTTGATCCAGACCAAGCAGCAACATCCACTTCGAGGCGCAATATTCACGAGGTTCAAAGGTTCAAAGGTTCGAGGTTCAAAGGTGTTGCTGCGTATTTGGTGGGATCGAGAAGGTGTTGTGTACTATAAACTGTTAGATCCGAATGGAACTGTCACCGCTGATCGTTATCAACAATAATTATACAGATTGAAGCGAGCATTGGACAAAAAACGATCACCAGTTGCGAACAAACGTCGCAAAGTGATCCTTCTTCACAATGCTCGACCTCATGTTGCATCATCAGCGAAGCAAACGCTATTAGAGCTGGGATGGCAAGTATGACCGCATCCCACATATTCTCCAGACATTGCTCCAGACATTCGATTATCACTTGTTCCGGTCGACGCAACATGCTCTAATGGAAACATACTTTCATAGCTTCGAACAAGTGGGAAAATATGTTGAAAATTGGATCACATCTGAAGAAGAATCTTTTTATTGTCGCGGAATCCATCTCTTGATCCAGAAAGATGGGCAAAAGTTGTATTATAGAAAATTTGTATTGTATTATAGAAAATTGTATTATAGAAAACGAAGGAAGATGTTTCGATCAAGGTACTCGTACATTATCTCGTTTGAGTAAATTAGTCTTTGAGAACAAAAATCGTCAGGACTAAATCACACTCCTAACCACGCCCAAGTTCGACGGTCCAGAATGTCGTTCTCGCGCCGAGCGATCCAATTATCGAGATACCAAAACGGCCGGGACGATCGTTCGTATACCTGGCCCGCTGGCCGCGCTGGAAGAGCGTTTCTTTTAGTAGCGATTGTTCCGCTCTTCTTCCCGTTGCGCTGAAGGATTTAACGCGCTGAGAGTGCGAAATCTTCCTAGCGGGATACGGCCCGCATTTCCGGCTCATCAGACAATTACGAATTCTAATTACAATCAGCGTGCGAAACTCGCCTTAATTTGTAAGAGATATAACTGGGGAGGGAGGAAACTCCCCGCTCCTTTGTTCTGTTCAAAAATGTATCGCTTCGCGGGATAAAAAGTCCTCGCACGGGAAACAATGGTTGGATGAAGCAAAAGTGCGCTCAAGCTGGCAAACGATAAATCTTCAAAAGTTCAGCAACGTCATGGAAATTCTGTGTCCAAGTTTTTGCATTAAAGGTTACAGTCAAAATTTTCAAATTCACATATGACTTCATAAACCAAAATCTCATCAAAATAAAATCGGTCACGCATTTGTTGTAGGAAAAAGTTAAATAGTGCAAATACCCCAAGAACCTTTGAACACCCAACTTTAGAAATATTGAACCATCAGAAATACCAAACCGCAATATTGTGTAAGAGGGGGAAGGTAAGGAGAAGAATGCGCGTTCGTATAATGTGGTAATTTCCCGATAATCCATTTTCAATCGAGGGAGGAAGGATGAGACGAGAAGATATAGCTGTGACTAAAGACCCGTCAAGTCCCCACAGCGGCTCCGTCTCGAAATCCTTCGCGATTCTTCGCAAGCAAGTTGCACCGCGTTGGCACAAAACGTCCCGTCGATAACGAGGCCTAATGAAAATCGCGTCCTCAGACGAGCGGCAATAAGCGGCTTCCCGGAAGAAGGATGGCCGCGCGTTTATTGCGAGAAAAACACATAAGCGCAACAACACGTGTTATGCCGCTTATTATTATCACGTGAGGTCCACAATTACGTGATCTAAAAAAGTTCCGTGCGTCTCAATGAAATTATTTACACTTTGCTGGTGCGCTTCACAGGCGGCACGCATGTGCTTTGTCTCTCTCCTCTCCTCTCCTCTCCTCTCCTCTCCTCTCCTCTTCTCGCCCTCTCTCTCTCTCTCTCTCTCTCTCTCTCTCTCTCTCTCTCTCTCTCTCTCTCTCTCTCTCTCTCTCTCTCTTTCTCTCTCTCTCACTTGTACAAACGCTCAAATGTATGTACATACATGCAGATAATTCTGTTTTCAACGTTGCAACACTATATCACTACTGCGCCACGAGCACGTAGCGAAAATTACCTTATGATTATGGAGAAGCTGTTATTAACCTTTAAGCATCGTGCACCTAATCGCGGCGCTCTAATCCGGCACATTGGGTCATTCGTTTGTGGTCGATTTCTTCCAATGTGAAAATTCACGGTGCATTAGAGAGAAATTAGCCGCGATTTATTTCTTGTAACTTGAGAGTGAGATAAAAGTGCCGGTTGCCGTTAATCGTCTCAAAAAACGCCCCTATTTCCGTTTCCGTTTATATTTCTATTTCTGTCGTGTTGTAATACCGAGCCTCGAACTCGGTCGTATTTTGTGGCTTTGTCCGTACTACTGCATGAGATTGTGCAAAATCACATCGGTATGATTGTTTTGGTCATTTTTTGAGCTATCAGCTATTTGATGGCTACCAAAATTAGCTGCGGGTCTATAAAAAAATGTAGGAAACTCAATTTCCAGAAATTCTGTCCATAGAGAAAGATTGCCCGTTTTTTGGACCAATTCTAAATATTTTTTTTTATAATTTGCAAATATTTGATAAAAATGGAATAAAATTATCCTTGATCTGTTTGTGACATTCTACAATTTTTTCAGATTTTTGCATATCTTCTGCATCTATATAAAATATTATGCATTTATATAAAAAACTAAAAAAAAATATTTTTTAATTATAAAAATAAAATATTTTTGTTCTTAGAAACTTAACTAAAAAATTAATTAAAATCACAGCTTTCACGAGAAATTAAAAAAATACTCTTTAATTATAAAAATAAACATTAAAATTATTTGTTAAAATTATATTAATTTCTATACGAAGTTTACTTTATATGGATGTTAACTTTTTTTATATTCATAAAGCCATTCTTTGACTACGTAATTAAAAATTGCAGAAATTATTACATCCTCGAAATTGAAATTACAGAAATAAAATATTTTCGTTTTTAAAAACTTCATTACGAAATAAACAACAATTACACAAAAATCTGTTTTTTAATTAAAATAAAATAAATATAAGTAACACAAAAAAAATTTTCCTTGCAAATTCCTAAATTGCACCGGTACAATATAAGTAATTAATAGATGGTGCGATTTTTAAGAGACGTATTTTCCAAATTACGGCAATAAAGTAAGATTACGCCCAAACCGTGTCATGCAAATATGTCAATTTTGATGTCAATATAAAAATGACAAGGAGCTAAATCAATACACCTTTTGCAACTTTCGAAATGCCGAATATGTAAAAGTGAGCAAAACTTACTTCTAAAACTAAAAAAACCTTTACTCGCTTTTCTTAATGAGACGCTTTCGTGCGTAAACACTCACTTTCCTCTATCAACTTTATGGCGATGGATGGGCCTCGCATAATATGCAAATATGGCGCTAAACCTTCGGATTCTACGAAATATACAGTTCGTACAATTTAGGAGCCGGTTCAATATCGACTTTCTCCTACATAGAAATAATCTTAATTTCAAATGATAATCACAAGTCCGGATACCGCGTTCAAAAAGTTTGGCAATCATTTTAACTTACATCGTCAGTCAGCGCAATTCATTATTAATCATCAATATCTGACTTATTTATTTATTATTATTATAAATATTATTATTATATTTATTACATTATTATTATATTATTATTATTATTATATTATTATAAAAACTTAAAAATTCTAAAGCTAAACCGCGCTTTCGCTCGTTCAATTAGCCACACAATGAGGTCCTAAATACTCTCTCAAGAATTAAGCGATCTTGACCTCCGTATTCGCCAGGTTCAACCGAAATATTTGCCTGAAACCCCGAATTCTCGCGCAGCCGGTAGCTCTCGAGAAAGCGAGAGACGGTGAGTCGCGCCGTCGCGCCGCGCCGGCCGATCTCTTTCAATCTTCAAGCCGGCGCATAAAAATCTCAACCACGCGAATTACCCCATGAGACCCGATATCCTCGGGGAAGGACTCCGACATCGCGGAGAGCCGAGACTTGAATTTCGCCAGCGCGCTTGCTTCCACGGCCGCGCGTCGAAGGACGCCGCACGTCGGCCGGATGCGCGCTCTTCTGCTCGATCTCTTCCGATAATTTGCCTACAACTTGCCTAATGGGATCCCAATCTCCGGCCGCACGCAAAAGGAAGGAAGGAAGCAAGCAGGCAGGCAGGCAAGCAGAGAACAACGAAGAGATTCCCTCTCAAACTCGTGCTTATGCACGAGTCAGCCGGCCACGAAAATTGCCCCTCGTACAACCCGACATCGTCCAAGAGATCCTCGCTTTCCCCGACGACGCCTCGCTATCTTTCATGCTCACAGCCGGTGGCCGGCGAGGGTGAGCGAGGTAAAATCGCGAGTCAGGTGAGATGTTATCGAATTAGCCCGAGACGGCGAGATGCTCGTTCCGCGTTACGACCGCACGCGAACGCGCCGCGGTGCGGCGCAACGAGTGCCGGCTCCGAGGAAACAGGAGCTGAAGGAAGCGCTGCCGCGTCCTGCCGCAGCCGGCAAAACGCTCGCGCGCGCACGCGGCTGCGTTTCTTCCTCTCGCCCTGTTGACGCTCCAACGGGACAGCGCTCGGACGGAAGGACGAGAGGGGGCGAGGGGGCAAGAGAGGAGCAGCTGGCCGCGCCGGTGTGGTCGCCGGCGATCGCTGGTCGAGCGTTCGACGCGCGACGTTTTGCGTTCACGGCCGGCCGTAATTAAGGGGGCAAGAAACGCAGCGAGCGTATCCGCGGCTCCGATCCTGCGGACAGGACCGGTGTCCATTTTCCGCGGGTTTCGCCGCCGCCGTCGACTGCTCGCGATACACACACATACGTCCCGGACAGTGGGAAGAAGAAATCTTACCGGTTTTCTCCCGTTCTTCTTCTTCTTCTTCTTCCTCCTCCTCTTCCTCCTCCTTCTCCTTCTCCTTCTCCTCCTCCTCCCTTCCTCTGCTGCTGCCCGATGAATACCGTATTACCGAGCCGGGCAACGGAAGCACATGGCGCCTAAATCCCGGGACATAATTAAGAACGTGCCGGCGTGAGAAGGCGGCGCGGGGTAATTAACGCGCGCCCATTAATTAATTACTAGACAAACGTGCGCGGCGAGAGGAATTTTTCACGGTGGTTCCAGGACGGAGGAGAGGGAGCCGGAGTCACGCGACCTCCAGGATCTCTCTCGTCGTCGCGGTCATCGCGGGGAAGTGAAGTAGACGGCGCGCGCTCACAATCGCTGAGATCTCGTTAACGCATTCCGCCGGAGCGGATACTACTTTGTGAGACGCGAGCGAGCGAGCGAGCGACGTCTCGGTTTCGCGGGAAAAATTCGAAAGTCACGCTTTTAGTCGGGTCTCGCCGAAAGCGGCGAGAGATTTCGAGCAGCGCGCTGTGTAACGGTCCTACTTACCGTGAGAGTCCTTCGAAATGCGCCGAGAGCGCCTTTACGCTCCGAAATTGTCTTCGGGAGCGACAGTCGTTACTTTTCCGACAAAAGTGGGTCCTCAGGAGTCGCTGGTTTCCGGCCGGTCCTGTGCGCGCTCGCTGCAAGTTCACAGTCTGTTCTTTGCCTTGTCGGATCGGTGCAATAAGTTCGAGTGAAGCGAAAAATATACTCGTCTCGCTCGAACTTATCGTACCGCTTCGGGGAAATCCTCGGAAAAGGACGAGTCTTCGGCGACTAACCATTTCGCTCCTTTTCTGATTTTTAACCCTCAAAAACTGCCGTCAACACACCGTCCTGGTATAAATTTATTTTAAAAATAAAGAAACCCAACAAATTCAATTAAATGTTTTACTATTATTGAATATTAGGTAAAAATGGGGTGAAATTTCCTTGGTGCCTTTAAGGGTTAATAAACAGTCGAGTATCTCTTGACATTTTACACGAAAAAAGGGTCACTGCATTCTCTCCTTTTTTAATTACACATTCGGTGGAAATCTTTCCTTCGAATGGAAAGCTGCGATTTACGGTGTAAAAGGAAAAGAGACGTGGGAATTTAAGAGCTGAGGGCATAGAAAAGTTTTTCTTCCTCTCTCTCATGTTCGCAAAAATACACCGCGCGAAATGCGTTACCGAGTCGAACTTGGCACGCGATATCTCCGTTGCATTCGCAAAAATGTCGTACCGTCGGCTGCAGTCGGAGCGCAAAAATTCGCCAAAGTAGGCTGCGATAATGAATCACGTACGTGCGGGTAATCGTACGAGTTGCGTAAAAGGAAAAGAGACGGAAAGGAATCCGAGAGTTGAGAGTAGAAAAGCTTCTCCCCATCTTTCCTTCTTTCTCATTTATTTCAACGAAAATATATCATATACGAAAAATGCATTATAAATAATATTACTATATCCAACCTGTAACGCGGCATCATATCGACTCCGTGTCGTCGCGGGGATCCATCAAAATTCCATACTGTTGTCGGTAGTAACTGAAAACAAATACTCGTTAGAGTAAATTTATAAGTAATCGTACGGTGACGAAAAAAAAAAAGAAAAAGAATGTCACGACGCAAATTGTGAGAATTTATCTCTCGACAATTCTCAAAGGATAATTTTTTGCTTCTCGAATACCGGTCACGTTCCAAAGTTGGTCGGGGTAAAAACGTTACCGTCTTCCCGCGGCTGACGCGGTACGCAGGTGGGTAATTTAATTCATCCGACACTCACGCTTGCCTTTCAGCCTCTGCTCGCGCCGCTCAGCCTCCAGGTGCCGCAAGAATTCCTGAAACACGTGGAGCGACTTGTTCAAGCTCGTCTTCTTATAATCCTTGATCCGCTTCTTATTCAGGTCGTAAGTCTCTTCCTCGGCCTTGTCTTTCACGTCGTACACGTTGATCTCCTCTATCAGCGTCATTATGGTGGGGACCTTATCGGGATCGAATTTGTCGACTGCGTTCGCGTTGAACGGTATGCAAATCTTGCCGGTTTTCGGGTGGACGCAGAAAGGCGACTTCAGCAAGTGGTTCAGACCTTTGCTCACATTGATGTCCAATCTCGGATATGAATACTGCAGCTTCACCTCTTCCACCAGGTGACGGTACAAGTACCATTTCCCTCCCTGAAATTCGAATGATATCAACGGTGAACGTGACGAAAAAAGAAAGCACCGGTCCAAAATAGTCACTTCGTAATTTCTTGTAAAAATTGCTTAAATTTTTATGACATTGCGTCATATATTTTTAATATACATAAAACTGAAAAAAAACAAACATCTTTGCCCTTGTTAATTTTTTAAAAAAATTTCGACTGCTCCAATACAAATAAGTTCCTTTACTTAACCATTGAAACATACCCCTGTCCGTTTAGATTCGACGTATTGTACAAATGCATTCCACCTTGCCTCACTGGTACTCTCCTTACTGAACAATACCTTTACCTCTTGTCTGTCCTCATCATTAGGCAGTATCGGAAGAAACTTTTCGATCCCTTCTTCTGTGCCCAAAATATTTTGCTCTTTGATGCACATTTCGATAAAGATGGGATCGATTATGTCAAGAGCACGTCTGCAATGTATCACATGTATGTATTATCATCTGCATCGACACTTTCTATTTGAAGTACCATTTGCAGCAGTATATAGACCTACTTGATGGAATGGTGAATCTTGTCACTGGTGAGATGCACTTTTTTCTTCATGAATTCACCTCCACCTATAATTTGCAAATATTCTGCGACTGCTGCGCGCACTTGTCCCGATAAACTACGTGCTAAAGAGTCGCACACCCAGCAATGAATACCTCTTCTGCCAGAAAACACCCATAAGATATGCTTGTAACCAAAGTCCGCTGCAAACACCAATGTTTGATAATTCAAAAATATTGAAAGAAATATTAAGAGCAACTATATTTTAGTGTCGTCTCATTTCCTCACATCTCAACGCACTATCCAATATCTTGCAGGCAAGTGACATAAACTTCCAGCACTTGATACAAATATCAGCTCCTTTGCAACATGTTCTCACTTCATCATAATCAGTCATGTCTATGTCAAAAACCAATTCTCTCTCGACTGGTTGAAAATTGTGACCTCTCTTTTGATCCTTTGGCCTGGAATTGAATGTAAGATTTTGTACATTAAAATGAGCCATTTTGAAAACACTTGAATAACATATAACAACAAGCAATGCGACATTATACTGGGCATTATAAACCGCTCCTATATCAATCTTATGCGGTAGCAGCCTTTTGATCTCATCCGACAGTCCTTTTTGGTCGTTGAAAGACTGGTAACGTATGTAAATATCGTCAGAGAGCGTGAACGAAAATTCTCTCTTGCTGAAAACGCCCGCTGGAAGGAAGTTAAGAGAAACATGACATTGTTGCACAGTTCATTGCATATTGACTGAAAAGCCCAAGCTTACCATTTCCATAACTCAACCACCTATAGTAATCAGCAAATGGAAACAATCTCGAATAATAAACCGGCAACAAGTCGAGCAAATCCGATACGTCACCCATTTTGTGTATATTTCTGTTGACGTGAATAAAATTACACACGAACGACTCACTCTTTAATTGATCGCTCTAATAAGATTCTTCCGCAGCAATAACGTCGCATAATCCACTTTCGTACGCAAAACTCGAATTACATCCAATATACCGGCGCAAGAATTACATTGGCGGGAACATAGAGCGAATTTTATTTAATTGAACATGTCGGATTATGTTAGGTTGGGTTGGCTTAGGTCGCCATCTGTATGTGCGGCTCTAAATTAATTCTCTTCTCACATTATTGACTTTTTTCTGTTTATAATTTTCACTGAAGAAAGTTTCATATGGGAAGACAATAATATAAGTTCTGTACAACACAACATATTTAATAACATGTTTTATTTACAATTTCATATGTATGTACCATACATGTATCGCAATTCGCTAGCTATATAAAAAACAATTCATATCTTAATTTGATCTAACAGAAAAAAAGAAAAAAAAATATGCAGGCATAAGGCGACCGATGCTTCAAGTTTCGAGTGAATTGGTATTGTTTTTATACGATACAATTTTTACAAATTTATTGAAAACTATACCGTATGTCTCCTCATTTCTCCCTTGTTGAGTTGCAGCGTTAAACAATTTTCAAAAGTTTCTCGATAATTTTGTGTAATTTCCTATCTATACAAATCGACTTACTGCACTATCATGATCTATCTTAAGCATTATACTCATGAATATCATACAAAAAGCCTCATGAAGTTTAAAAATATATATTTCGTTTCAACAACACAATTATTCAGGAGAATTGTTACTTTTTTTATTACTAATTTATTTTGAGACACTGTGCTTGTAAGAGGACATTCGCGTTAGAAATCAAATGTACGTAAAGCTCTAGAATTGAATAAAATTGCAGGTCAAAGAGCTCGGATCCATCAATCATGTACGCTTAGCAGAGCCAAACATTTATCCATACATTGCAAGGGCTTTGTGAGAGAAGCTGGTCTCTTTATAAAAAGCTCAACTTTTTCGCTAAATGCTTTCGGGATAAAAAGATCAAGTTTATATAAGTTTTGTTACATATAGCACGCCATTCCTCTACGACTTCAAATCTTTTGGGAAATTTGCATATAGAGATTACGTGTACGTGCATTTCTATATATTTATATCTACATAAGTTTAATCAGCGTAAACTTCTGTCTTACTGAATCTTCTTACTGCCATATTGACAACGTTGTAGAGTTAATTGTTTATTTATCGGGTCGACATATATGTGCTACAATATGTCATTACATGTATATTTACCTAAATCTAAATATATGTGTGTATATATATATATATATGTATATATTTTTCTCTTCCTCCATACCTTACAAGATCTACTTTATAATTATTTACAAAAATTCTCTTACATCTGGTAACAATTATAATTATATATCTCTCAGTTTGATCTCTTCGTATAAATAAGTAAATCTTTAATATCGTCTAATCCATAAAAACTCGTGGAAAATATCTACGCAAGCCATACATTCTATATATGCGTATGAATATAAGTATGTGTGCTTGTACGTTGTATGTATGTGTGTGTACGGTGTGGTGTTGTATGCAGGTGTTTATATTATAACCACACCTAGCGAGCGAAAGACATTCTCAGGCGAACTTCTCCTGTGGTCATCTCTGATTCATAATTTAACATTGAATGGAGATCGTTACGCTACGAAATAATAGACAATACAGACAAGCACCGTTCCACAATGATCAGAAAATGCGTTATCTCAAATATTCAAAGTGCACCGAAATCCACGCATGCCTGGACATTCCTCAGCTCGAAAATTACTCAAACTTCTTGCGCATTCGTCTCCAGATACAGACTGACCCGCATATCATTAAAAAGATACAGGTTATTCTGAACCACCCTCATGTATATCCTCATGATTGTCGGGTAAGCAGCAACAACAGTCGGGCCGAGAGCACATAGAAAAATGCGAGTAAACAGCAACAGTGTGAGCAAGCAGTAAAACTCAAACCAGCGAACCGACCAACCAAGACCAATTGTCCTTAGGACCCAGGAACAAGCGATCGGTCGATTTTCCCGCCATTCAAGTCTCGCTACTTGCGAGTTCTTCTTTTCCTCCTATGCGCTCTCGGTCTTAGGCGACCCTCGCTCTCAGCAACGGCCAAGCACGGGTGAATTTCAGCGTATATTATGCTTTCTGTAGCAAAGCGCTGAGGTGCGAATCCTGCACTCGGGCTTTTCCCCCTTCCTCTCCAGAAAATTCCTAAGCTACCGCGGCGCTCACGATCGCCGGGCAGAAGTCGCTCCGCGTTATTTCTCATGCGGCATCTTCACGAGGACCGTCCTGGTGCCCTCGATATCGGAGATGTTGATTTTCAGCTCGTTGGCGAGCGCCTCCAGCTTGTCCACCACCCTGGCGGCGGTCTTTGGTCCTCCCGGATTCGGCGGTGGCCATACGTCGTCCAACGGCGGTTCAATGTACTTCCTAGCCGCCTTCGAGGCCAGGACGTCCGGCTTGGACCCAAGCGTGCCCCCCACGTGGTTCACCGAGGAGATGTACTTGGGCGCCGTCTCGCTCTCGAGGCGAGCGCGCTTGCAGAGCGGCATCTGTATCACCGGGCCGTAGTCGTGATCCAGAAGCCCCTCGACCTCCTGCAGCAGCTCCTCGTCGCACTGCTGAAGCTCCTCGTCCATTAGCTGCTGCTTCGTGTACAGCAAAGTCCTCGAGCGACCTGGGGGACAAGAACGAGCGTAGAATATAGGCTGCGCGCCATCGCGATCGATGATTCACGCTTAATTAATTCGTCATTAAATCGGTCATATATCTTGGGAGAAAATATTCAGGTTTCCGTTTCCTCGTCGCGATTATCTCGAATTACGACGTTGGGAATGAGAAGATGTGTCTTAAAGATCCCGGCAGAATATGTTGAAATCAACAGATACGTTCGCAAGATAAACACTTGCAGTTGATCGAGCAGTAAAATATATAGTAGTAAAATGTATTAGTAGTAAAATAAAACAACCGCTTTCCCTTGGACGATCAGTAAATAACCATAAAATTAATATGCCAGAATCATGAGAGAAAGAGAGAGAGAGAGAGAGAGAGAAGATAAAAATTGTCGACAAAATAAAATTTGGTCGACTTCTGATGCTCGATAGAATGTCGGCAGAGTCTTTTCTAAACATGTTATTCCCCCGAAACTTTGATATCTCCGTAGATTCCCCGGGCGTAAATTCCACTTCTCGCTCGAGAGTCGATCCTCGTCGGAATTCCGTCCGCATCATCAAAAAGCCAGCCACGTGACGGCGAAAGAATTGTCCGAATAATAAGCGGCGCAAAAGGATCTCGGTGCTTTCCTGTCCTGCTCTGTCCTCTTTTAGAAAGTAGTAAGGCAACTTCTTAACGATCCCGTAGGCGCGTTCCGGTTTCACCGTTCTCACGTCTATAGAAGGCTCCTTATTTTATCTGATCAGCAGAACCGGTGACGGTAAACTCGAAAAGTCACACCCGTTTCCCGTCTCTTCTTCCGTATTTTTTTTCCTCGATTATTGTCTCCCTCTCTGAGACATTAACACTCTGTGATTTGGACATCAATACCCGGCAAGAGATAATTATACAGGGTGTCCGGGATCTTTTGGAAAGGAAAAATTGTCAGGATTAATCAGATCAAACTGAGAAGAAAAGTCATGTACCATCTTGCAAAAATCGCAATAGTTATCAAACTGCTAATAATTGAAAATGATTTGGATGTTAATACCCGACAAAAGATCATTATACAGGGTGTCCGGGATCTTTTGGAAAGGAAAAATTGTTAGGATTAATCAGATCAAACTGAGGAGAAAAGTCATGTACCATTTTGCAACCATCGCAATAGTTATCAGGTTGTTAATGACTGAAAATAACCACATTTAGAGGCTCTGTTAATTGATAATTTGGAAACTTATTTATGTACTTGTTTGCAAAATGGTAAAGGACTCTTTTGTTCAGAATGATCTAATCTATAATTACATGGCGGCTATTGTGTCTAACGACAGGTTCAAGATTCAGTGTTCAAAGTTCAATACACTCATATCTATCGCTAGATACAATAGTCATCATGATTGTAGATTAGGTTATTCTGAATAAAAAAGTCCTTTATCATTTTGCAAGCAAGTATGCAAATTTTCATGTTAAAAGAGCCCTTAGATGTGGTTATTTTGCCTATTGAGATTTTTGCAAAATGGTATTTGACTCTTCCCAGTTTGATCTGATTAACCTTCCTTTTTAAAAATCCCCGACACCCTGTATAATTATTTATTATTTTGCTTCTACCATTTTGCAAATTTTCAAGTTATCAACCAAAGGAACTCCTAGATGTGGTCATTCAATCACTAATAATTTAATGCAATTTTTGCAAAACGATACATGACTCTTTTTCTCAGTTTGATCCGATTAATCTTCACAATTTTTCCTTCCCAAAAGACCCCGGACACCCTGTATATACGATCATACATAAATTTTGCCTCTAGCCATAATTTGTAATATTTGCCCACATTGTGTAATATGTATGTAATATTTGTATATATTTATATATAATATTTGTATGTAATATATATCCACACTGGAAAAAATACCGTCGCACAAAAACAATTGAAGTGACTGCTGTGATGTATAATTGAAGGCATTTTCTTCTCTTCACTCAACAGCGTTTTCTTCCCGATGTAGACATACGCAAGTTTATGTGATCATATAAATGACAAAATTCACACATGGATCGTATATCGCAACGTGCAATTTAGTATATTATTATATACAATCTTTTCTGGCCGGTTATCGATATTAACTTGAAGCTTCGAGAAGGCTGAATTGCCGCGAGTCCCAAATGAAGAAAGAACAATGGGTGTCTGCATGTATAAACGCGCCGTTGCGACACGCGGCAGCGGCGGCGAAATTCGAGGACGTTCATTTGCCGAACGGAATTCGCCGTGTGCGCGAAATAAATCATTCCATGAGGAATCGACGCGCACTTGACTCTCGTGCGAAACACTCGCGGAGAAAACAACGAGCGTCCGTCGCGGCGCGCCGCGCAGAGAGACGAAAGCGGAGGGAGCGATCTGGAATTAGCGCACGCGCGCGCGTTAATATACCGCAATTACTGCACGTTATGTAACATCTTCCTCTTATCGGCGCTCACCAACTACCTGCTGATACCGTTGATACTTCGTCTGCACGTCCCATCGCTGCTGTGCAAATAACGATAACGAGCAATAACTCGAGCAGATTCGGGAATGTTATTCACCGCGAGATATTTACAAACGTGTTCACGTCGATATCGTCGGATTTGCGCCGAATTTTGCGCCACTGTATGCTTATTTGGAACTCGTCGAAGGCTGATCCGACCTGACGATAGCGCGATAGCGGAGTCGGCTTCTTATTACGTACGTTGTTTCAATTCTCGCGACGCCCTCTTCCTCGCGCAATACCGTCCAAGCGTAAAAACGCAGGCAGGCACAGCAGCGGAACGAGAAGAAGGCAAAGCGAGACCGAAGAATGAAGAAAGGGGAAAGAAGGGACGCCTTTCACAATTTTACGGGATTCAACGTCACGGAACGGTCGGCGATGCTATCAGACCGCAATACGCACCCGTAAACCATTAACGTAACAGTCCGCGAAATTCGGCCGGCTAGATTCACTGCGCGCGGTAAAGTGAAATGTGAAATAGACTGAAAAAATGGACTCTCCGCTCCGCGACATTTGCATAAAGATGTATCAAGGTCAAGCTACCGACACCGAAACTTCATTCCTATCGTCACGCCTTCAAATGCGAATATTTGAACTCTCAATTAAGGATTTGCACACGGAACTCACCAGCCAACGGCATCTTCTCCGGCTGCTCTTGCTCCTGCGTGAGGTCGCTGTTGTTGTTGTTGGAGTGCGGCCGCAGATTCGGCACAACGACGAGAGCGAGAGAGAGCAGCAGCACCATGAGGCAGGTCGCCGGCTGGGCGCTCTTGTTGCCCTTCTGTATGAGCGCCTGCAGTCTCTTCAGCTGCCCGGCCAGACTCTGATTTTGCGTCTGAAGGGTCTTGATGCGCTTCAGCAACGTCATGTTCTCCTCCGTGCACTGCTTCACGCGGTCCTCTAGCCCGTCCACATACTCCTTTTTCCTCTTGCGGGAGTCCTGGGCGGATATCTTGTTGCGGATCTTGCGCCTGATCCTCTTCAGCTCGCGTTCCTCGTGCTTGGTCAGCGGATAATGGCTCGGCAAGGTGATGCCCTCCTTCTGCAGCAGTCGCTTCTCCTCGGCGTTCAGTTTCAGCCGCGGGTAGGGCGAGTCTGTTTCCGACATCTCCTCGCTGGAGTTGCAGCCCTTCTCGCTGCTGGAATCTTCCTGCTTGATGGTCATCTAATGAAGAAGAGAAAGGGAGTCATCACTAAAGTATGCTGAGAAAGCCGAGAGAGTCCTATATATATAGAGTGTTTCCAAAAGGTTGGGCCAACTACACGCGAATACATATTCTTCCCATCAAGGCAAACCGATTTCAATCATTAAATCCACCTGACTTTTGTCTCTGGAGCCATTTGAAACGCGAGTCCGGTTGACAACAAATAACAAAGAATAGAGGGTGTTATTATTCCAGAACTGTTTGAACACACAAGATGGTTCATAACGCGAAGAACCCAGAATTGTACAGCTTCACGCAGTGGACATTTTCAACACCTCCTTTCTTTTTAATTTCTGGACTCTATTTAAATATTACTGCACGTATTACACAACTACGTGTGGCCAGTCCAACCCCTCTTGAAACACTCTGTACATCATGACACCAATATACACCATTAGAAGTGTGTCTCACGAGTGGCGTGCAAATACACGATCGTTAAACACAACGGGCGCACGCGTGGTGTCGAATAATTATGTAAGCAAGCAGGTCCGCGGCTCTAATTAAGGAGTCCGGCTGGAATTGCGTCCCCACCTGCACAGGTTTGTTGATGATGTTCGCCTGATTGATCTTGAAGCCTTTCAGATTTCTCGCCTGTGTGGCGTTGATAATTTTGATGGCTCGGACCTCCTTCATGTCCTTCAGGCTGACGGGCAGCAGGATAGAGCGCGGATTACCGGAGCCCATCGGAGTGACGCGTATCAACTGCCGAATATTCCGCTTGCCGTTGCACGTCAAGTTGCGCACGTTTAGCGTGTTCTCCTGCGGCGTGACGTGCGTCTGCTGCTGCTGCTGCTGCTGCTGCTGCTTGGGTGTTGGCGCTGCAAAGCAGAAGTTGCGTCTGAATTTCTCCCAAGCGAAGATCAAGCGTGAGAGACTAAATCGGATTCAGCGTGTATCGGCGCCTTTCCACGATTGGTCTCGCGAGCAATTCTGCAGCAAGCTGATTTCCTTCTGGCAACAATTTGACTTGAGACCCATAATTGCTTTCAGCGCTCCTTTGTAATAAAATACACGCGCAGAAGAAAGCAACTCGCGCGGTCCTGTGAGACATAACTTATGGACGAAATAGATCTATACCGATAATCTCACCTGCCGGCTCTTCCGCGACGATCGCAGTGTTCGCGTTGGCACTCGGCATGGTGTTGTTCGGCGTCACCACGGCGACCAACGTCTGTCCATAGTCCATCTCCTCTGCGACGTCTGTGGCCGGCGAGCCAATATTGGAACTCATGACTGACCGCACGGGACTGTCGACGCTGCCAAGGGACTGGATCGGGCTGGCCACAGGCTCGAAGTCCATGAGGTCCTGCGGGCTGTTCAGGTTGGAGTTGACGATCTCGATTTGCTCGTCCTCGTTCTTGATGAACAGCGGACTCAGCTGCTGCTCATAGGAGAGACTCTGCGTGCTGGACAGCCCGCTGTCCGACAAGGAGAACGGGCTTGTGTCTTCCAGGTCCTTCTCGATCAGGAAGTCTGGATTCTCCTCCTGCAGCTTCATGATCGTGGCCAGCAAGTCGTCCGACGTGGACGTCGCGAATTCTTCGGCCTGGAACATCAAGTGCTTCGTACTTTAGCGGCTAAATGGTAATTTTTTGGATATTAATATTCAACCCTTTTCTGGGCTGAATCAATTTTCTAATTTTTTTTTTTTTAATATGAGACATAAAAAATCTGACGACGATGGTATAAAGATCTGTAAAAGATACATGGATATTTACATTTCTTCGTCAAATGTCCCTGAAAATCTTATTAACTGAGAAGCTTATTAACAAATAAGTAACTTCCTTAAACATGCGCATAATGTATTGCTTTGCAGAAAAGTTTGCAATATTGTATAAGAGGAAGTATTTTTTTACAGAAAAGTTTAATTTCTCTCTCGTCAGGAAACCACCGCATTTTCATCTTGAACGAAAAATACCTTTCTTGGGAAACCGAAAAAAGTAGAAGAATCATTTTTTTTATATAAGGTTTCTTATACTCCCCTTTATATTATAAAAAAAAAAAAAAACTAGACAAACTGATCTTGATGACTCTTTACATCTTGACGGTCGTTATCATGCGTACATGGTTTTATTTTCTCAGAGTCTATCGCCTCAATAAAGAACTATTCCTCGACAATCGACTTCGCGATTGTGATGACGTAAGAGCTACATCAAGTTGATATGTACACAAGTTTACACTTGAACTCGACACTTTTTTCCTCGTCGCAGTTAGGCGCTGATGCAACGACAGAGATTGTGTCTGTGATCAGAGTTCCCGAAAGTTGCTCTCCAAATCTCCTCGAGCGGAGTCTCGCTCAAAGAGAGCCAAGAGCGACAGTGAAAATACCGTCACTCGAAATCGCGCAGGAGTGAACGTTTCACTCTTCCAGCTGGGAGCGGGTTCTGTCTCGGGACAGACGTTCCAACCAGTCGGAGCGAATCCGCTCGTCCGACAGTGGAGATTACATCAAACTCCCTCCAGACTTTCGACTGAGAGAGATCCGCTCGACGATACAGAGCGGAGAATTCCGCTCTGCCTAGGAGCTACTAGGTCATTAAATATAATACATCCGATTTCGAATAAAAAATTTGCTTCATTATATCCCAAACTAGAAGTAGTACAATTGATCAAAGTATGCGCCTAAACTAAATCGATGCAGTTTTGCCATCTCAACGGCAACTGACTTATGTCAGCAGCGAAGAAGCCTGAAGAGCAGATGGCGATGAAATCGCGGAAGGCGTTTCCCACAGCTTTTTGAGAATTCAATATTTTTCCTTGCAGGAATGGTCTAGTGCCTGGAAGAAGTGGAAGCCTGGAAGTAGTCGGTTGGTGCAAAGTCTGGTGAATACGGTGGGTGACAGAGAGAGTTTCCAAGTCCAGCTCCTGTAGTTTGAACAGCGTTGTTTGTGCGACGAGTGTTTGTGCGACGAGCGTTGTCTCGCAAGAGGGCTGGCCTGTCTCTATTGACCAATCTCGACTGCTTAATCACAAGCGTCCTTATCATTTCGTCCAGTTGGTTAGTACACATCCGTTGTAATCGATTGACCAGGTTTCATGAAGCTGTAGTGGATAATACCAGCACTGGCCCACCAAACAGACACCATTAGCTTTCTTTGGCGAATCTTTGATTTCTCTTCTGACGCTCGTTTCATTCATGCGAAACCCATCTATCCAGCCTCTTTACCTCGCCGACTTTTTTCAAGTGGTTCAACATTGTTGAAATAGTAACGTTAAACCTTACTGCTGATTCACGCGTAGTTTGAGATGCATCCATTTCCATTACAGCTTTCAGCTCCTCATCATCCACTTTGGTCTCAGGTCGCCCACGTGGCTCATTCTCAAGATTGAAATCGCCAGAACGAAACTTCTCGAATCGTCGACGTACCGTGCGTTCATCGGCCACATCTTCATCAAACGCTTTGTTGATACTTCGAGTTGTCTGCGCTGCATTGATTTCACGACGGAACTCTTGCTCGAAAATACCACGAATTCTTGACTCGAAAGATAATCACAAAGTAAAACATGATGGTGACCTTCACGACGAAAAGAAAAATCAAGAACTGTAAAAGCGAAATGTCAGAAATATTGAACTTAGGGGATACTTGCAATTAGGAAATGCTTACTTGAGGAAATCGGACATTTCATATTTAATGACCTAATAAAAATCGCTCTGCCTTTCGAGTGGAATTTCATCTCGAGCGACTCCGAGGGTCCTTTCTCTAGCACAGGGGTTCCCAACCGAGGGTGCGAAAAAATATTCCTGAGGGTGCGAGCGTGGAAATGTGATTGTAATTAATAATGATTAAGATGAATTCCAGAGTAATTCGACATTTTTACCATCAAATTAAAAAACATGTTATTAAAATTATACATTTTTTATGTATCACACTATGCGAAGCTTGATACCATGGATAATAAGTTGTAATATTAAAATGATAGTTAATTTCTATAAAACAATACTAGGTAATAATAAACTGCAATTATAAATCAAGTTCTTGCCTTAAAACCCTGACAACAAATTTTTACCGTAAAACATACGAATAATTGTTTTTTGTAGGGGGTGCGAGGGTTCATTAGTAAATTCTTAGGGATGCAAAATGCAAAAAAGGTTGGGAAACCCTGCTCCAGGATATCGCATCAGTGATGCGTTCCAATCAGCGTCGAGAGCAAGCGCGCAAGGAGGATGTCCGTCCTTTCGAACGCCGTCGGAGACGGTAGAAAACTTCTTATCGCGCGGCGCTCGCGGTGCTACGATAAGCGCGATCGGGAGAAAAACAAAAGGAAAGAGCACGCAGAGAGTCAAGATTAATCAAAGACCGGGAATGCGTGACAAAAAGCATGATAAGTGCATAATCCTCTCGTAGTACGGCGCAGTAAATCCGACTTCGCTTAGCCGCGTTATCGTTATTAACGCCGGCAGAAACGAAGTAAAACGAGATACCGGTCTTATCAAGGGGGAGGGGGGCAAAACGCTGACGAAATAATTGCTCGATCGGGCTCCAGCGCATCGATAACTCCCCTCGGCCGTTATCGGTTGTCCCTTGAAGGCAACTTCACCGTCGTCGTCGTCGTCGTCGCCGCCACTCCAATTTCATCATCCCGAAATGTAATCGAACGATGGGAAAAACAAGAGAAAGAGAAAGAGAAAGAGAGAGATAATTGCCGAGAAAAAGAGAGAGAGAGAGAGGGGGAGAGAGAGAAGACACGGTATTTTATCGGCAGCAGTATGCGCGCTGGAGACTTTAAGGCTGGCCACACGAGGAGGTTCCGTAACCTAACGGTATTCCACATTCGAAGGTCATTCGCCGTGTGCCGACGAAAAAGAAAAAACTCACCGGCGATACCAGTTCGTGGCGGAGCGGCAGCGAGGGAAAAATCCGGAGAGGCACATTGGGACGCCGTCGCTCGGGAGAAAGACAATTTTAATTGTTTCCCCGAACGTCGCGCTAGAAATAACGCCGCGCGCGCGGCGTAATTCCGAGAAATGAAAATTTAATTAATTAATTAATTAAATTTTTTCTAACTGTTATTAATCGCATTCGCCGAACTTATCGATATTATCACAATCGTTAATTATGCGCAGTTATAATTATATAATAAATGTTACGTCACAATTTACGAATTATCATCTCGACGCGAGCATTCTTAATTGGAACGATCGTGAACACTGGTGAAGCTTTGCTCTCGTCAAACGCCTGAGAAAGCGCGCGTGTTAAAAATTATCTTATTGTTATTATTGTCGTTTTAAGTTATTCTCGAGTCGAGGCAGTTCAAGGGAAAGCGACAAATAAATAATAGACGCGCCACGTGATGATATGCGCATTTACGCGCGACAAACATTCTTTCGCGTTGCTAACTCGCTCACGCTCCACCGATCGATCAAGTCAAACGACGAGTCCACTTTCCAATGTTTTCGTTCGTTCAATCCGGAAAGGTGCGTCATCATCGCGTGTGATATCGCGTCGCGGAGAACAAGACTGCGTACGAGCGCGCGCGCGCGACCACGTGGTGATTAGCGCGCCATATGTTACCGTCGGCGGCGCGCGAGCACGCGGACGGTGCCGAGTCGACGGAATTTCCAGGAAGGAATCCTGCCGCGGCAGGGACACGCGATACATCGCGATTCTTCGCTCTCGAGCCGCGACGCAACGTCGATCTTGATCGCAGAATCGCGTGCGATTGACCCTTTATATCCTCCATTAATTTAACAAAGATCTTATTAAATTTTTATATAACAAAATAATTTATTATAATTTTATAATAATTATAAGATTAAATAAAATTTTCATTAAGCTAAATAGCTTTTGACATATTACAAACATAAGGGAAGGAAGAATAAATTTTGTAACAATTTAATAATTTTAAGATGGTTCTTATAAAGTACCGGCATTATCCTCATTAAATTTTTATTTAATTAAATACAGATATTTAACTTAATTATAATATTTAACTTAATAATAAAATTTTCATTAAGCCAAATAGCTTTTGGCATATTATCGACATAAGGAAAAATTAATTTTGTAACAATTTAATGATCTTAAGATGGTTGTCAAAGTACCGACATTATTCTTATTCAACTTTTATATACTTAAAATAAATACTTAATTTACTATAATCTTACTACAATTATGTAATAGAATTTTCATTAAGCTAAATAGCTTTTGGCATATTTAAAAGAAAAATAAATTTTGTAACAATTTAATGATTATAAAGTACTTAAAAGATACCTAAAAGATACTTAAAGTACCGACAGGAATGTAAAAGGCACGGAAAAAGAAGTTCAAGAGCACATGAGCGTGTTTATAGAGTGGTACTTTTGAGTCCCGTCAGAGTACAAAGGGTTAACAGGGGCGATTAGGGGACTGAATTGAACTGAAAATCTTCTCCAGATTCTTATGAAAGACCGCACTTGACTTCGTCAGCCGCGCATCTCTGCCTTCGTCGGCTCGCCGCTCACCACGTGGGGCAACCAGAATCACCACGCACGCGCGGGGCTTGCAATCTTTAACCAGCGTGTCGTTATCATCCCGTCGTTGTTGCGCAGGTACAAATAGCCGTAGTCGAGAGGACGCGCCGCGACCATGTGACGACAACGACAGCTGAAAGTTGCAGGGCAGGCCGGCCACATCCTGGATGCATATGGAGGAACCTTATCGCCGGTGACGAGCGATTAGCCCCGCCGGCGCCGCCTCTTGCGACGTCGAAAGGATGGATTTGAAAAAAAGAAAGGTCATGCAGCGCAAAGACGTTTGTCGAACTGCTTCAATTGCATTCGACGTAAATCATAAATACAAAATGCCTCACTGACGTAAGGACGTGGCGGGCGAATCTGCGTGTCACGTCCTTACGGCATGAGAATGAAAAAGGCGCTTTCGCGTCCGTTCGTTCTCTTCAGATCGACATCTCCATCCTTTCCCTACACGCTGCACCCAAAAAAAGTACTCTATTTGTAAAGTGATTTTCCCCATAGTCTCATATTTTTAAATTGTTACAAAATTTATTCTTCCTTATAATATAGCAAAGGTTATTTAGTTTAATGAAAATTTCATTACATAATTATAATACAATTATAAAAGAATATAATAAATTAAATACTTATTTAAGTATGTAAAAACTTAGTAAGAATGTCGATATTTTAAGAATCACCTTAAAATCATTAAATTCTTACAAAATTTATTTTTCCCTTCCTTATGCTTATAATATATCAAAAGCTATTTGGCTTAATGAAAATTTTATTACATAATTATGATAAAATTATAAGTTAAATATCTATATTTAATTACATACAAACTGAATAAGAATAATATCGGTATTTTGAGGACCATCTTAAAATTATGAAATTGTTACAAAATTTATTATCTCATATCTTAAGCGGAGACTTTTACAGAAAAAGGATTCCTCTTTCAATAAAGTGATTCAAGTGTGAACCATTCGTCTAACATTTATTAGGTGTTATTCCAATTGTTTTCCTCTTATTTCAAGGATTTCTTCTTATATCAATTAATTTTCCTCTTCTATTCCTCTTCTACTCCGCTTCTAAGAAGCGGTGTATGTTGATTTTTTAGTGTCGGTTTTTTTTGTTCAATTATGCTCTATCTCCAGATATGAATAAAAAAATAATCATATGCTCATGGATTAGAATATTTGGAATGCTTTTTAAAAAAGGTATGTTGCTGTAACGTATAACGAAGATAATTTACTCATATTTGGTCAAATACAATTTATAATCTATTGCAAAAAGTTAAATAATATATTCTTTCTTTTAACTATGTTTCATACAATTGGTTATGATGAACATCTTTGTAGCTATAGTAAAGTAACAAAACTGATTGGAAATTTGTTTGTTATAATGATTTTATTTTATTCGTGCCTTATTGTAAAACTGGAGCCAGAAGTACATCCATGTAAATATATTATTTTTCGCTATATTTTAATCGCTATATTTTAATTCGCTATATTAAAATAATGTTTTCAAATTAACCAGTATAACCAGTAAGAATAAAGTGCGATAAGAATAAATAATAATCCTCTTAAAAAAAAATTAAATAATCTGTGTATGAGAGGAAATTTATATTAAAATTAATAAGATTTGCATTATATGACATATAACTCCTCTAACTTTAAGAATAATGTTTATTCTTAACATTAACGTCTTCGCTTAGGATATGAGATAATAAATTTTGTAACAATATAAAAAGTTTCCGCTTAGGATATGAGATAATAAATTTTGTAACAATTTAATAATTTTAAGATTAAGATTCCTCAAAGTACCGACATTATTCTTATTCCGTTTGTATGTAATTAAATATAGATATTTAATTTATAATTTTGTCATAATTATAATGTTTATAATATTTTCCTCTTAGTCTTAGAGGAATCTTTTTGAGACCATATGTAAGAATAAAATCTTCTAAAATTTAGATTACTCCACTTGTTTTGAAATTACTTTTCTTTTGGGTGTGGGTTGCACACCTGTTTCAGGTGCCAAGGGCGAACAATGCGGCCCAGGACGAATCCACGACTGCGCCATATGTTAATGCACGTGGGTCGCGGGACTCGAGGTGTTGTGTTAACAGGGGAAGAAGAAAGTCAATGGAACTCGAAGAAGCTGAGCTCGGAGGTCCGTTCGCGAGGAACTCTGAGCTGACACGCAGCAAACCAGAGTGAGGGGAAGCGCGCTCGGTTAAAACATTCTCAGAATGTCTGTCCTTGTTCGTCGAAGCAGGTTGCACTTTTGGCGAAAAATAAATATATAAATTTATAAATTATGTTAACTTATGATCAGTTATTTTTAATTTGGAATTAATATTAAAGTATAACTTGTATAAAGTATAACTTGTGTTGAAGAAGAATGAAGTTCTTCAGCGCGGCATTCTAAAAGGAGCGGACCCATTTCAGGACTCTTCAGGACAGAACTCGAACTCGGCTTCAAGCTCGATCGACGCTTCTCCTGCTTCGGCCGCTCACGCGCCCATCTTCCTCAGGACCTCACGCCGCTCCTAAGGCTGACTGTACGGCAGCGTCAACGCCGGACGGAACACGAGTCGACGACGCGTCATCTTCTGCGTGTAATTACTCGCGACGCAAGGACTGTGCCGCGCTTGGCGAATTACCGCGTAAGCGATTCTCGCTCATCACCGTCGCATCGCTGCAGCGTGAATAGCTGAGATGAATCGAGACGCCGCAGACGCGATTTTGGCTCTCTCGTGCGCCCCGACGGAAGGGAGTCAACAAGTCTCGCAATTCCCGCACGTGTGCGACAGTCATGTCGGACGACCGCGTTGCGGCGATGTCGTCATCGAGGAAGTCGACTTCTGACGCAAGTCGCGGTCCCGTCGGCGTTGCTCGGCACGATCGCAGAGCGGGGAACGGACGTCTTCCTGATACCTTCCGGATGTCGTCGCGCGAGCTCGGCCGTAAACAGCTGTTGATCCCCAAAGACCGAAACTTCACGAATCCCGCCGGAATTTTCGATATTATTAAAAAACTTTATGTTATCAAAAACACTGGGTCTATTCTTTATAGCTGCACTATTGAATTAGTGCGATAAGTCAGAGTGAGAAAAAATATATAGTTGTCTCATTTTAACTTAGCAGCACCAGTTCAGCAGTGCAGCTATAAAGAACAGACCCATTAAATTAGACATTATTAAAAATCAATGATTTTTAACGAACGACGGTAACTTTTGAGGGTCAGCGACTAAATAACAATGAGAGCTGGTCCAGACGCGCTCGTCCCTCCGAAGGACTCCCGAATCAGCGCGATAAGCAGAGCGGAACGAGCGCGCACCCTCTTTCGCTCCGACTCACGCACTGGTGCGAGAAAGCCCTCCCGAGACGATGGACTTTGCGTCGGAAGCGGAAAATCAGTCTTAGGCTTCTCGGCGGCTCGACGACTACGACGACAATGACGACGCGCAGCGAGCGAGCGAGAAACTGCCGGGGTCCCGCTTACGGTATTAAAAGCACACAGGGACTCACCGCGGTGACGTCGTCGCAGATGTGGTCGGCGAACATCTCGTCCTTGACGTCCTCCTTGAGGAACGCCTCGTCCAGGAAATCCATGAGGTTAATGTCCGGCAACGACATCACTGCCGTCAGTCCGCGCACCAACGATGCACACCAGCGATATACAGACACCGATTGCTAACCGCGTCACACACGCGCGCGGCTCTCCTCTCCTCTCCTCTCCTCACCGCTTCTCGTCGCTCGTCTCAGCGCGAAGGCCGGCTGCTACCGTCCGAACCAGCTGTGCACGAGCGCCGCGTTCTGCCGCCACAAGAGCTCGCGAGGAACCGAGCGAGTCCAGACTAATTCGATCCACGACCTGCTGGCGCTCGCCCCACCCTCGAGCACGCCACCGAAAGCCGAGAAGCGCCGTCCGTATTATTTCCTGCTTCGCACCTCGACGCCGCGTCCCGCCGATGGCTCTCTCACATCCTCGCCGGCGGCCCGCCGGCTCGTCCTCGTCCTCGGCTTGGACACGCGGCTGTGAACGCCAATTGCGATCAAAGAACACACTCTTACCGTGAACCACCGCACAACACTACGCTAATTCCGCAACCTGACTGCCAACGTGGCACGCAGCGGACACAGCTTGAGCTGTCACACGCGTGCATTGGCGCGCGCGCGCATGCGCGTGTGTGTGTGCGTATGTGTGTATATATATTGTGTGCCCGCTCGTTTCAGCCGTACCTCCTGCCTTTCTGCGAGCGACTGAAGCTATCGATAATTCCCGAGGGCTCCTCTTCTTCGCGAGATCATCTTGGAATGGTACTTTCCGGAGGAATATTCCGGGAGAATCGGGAGAAAGAGATCTACGCTTTCCTCGCGTGGATTAACGAAACGATGCGAGAAGTCTGAGAGCGGCCGCGTCACCGCGGCTTTCGAGAACGCGCTCCCGACGCGCCCTCTGACAAGCGCGAACGAACTACGCCTGTGCGCGTATAACGGTAAAGCACCAATCAGAACTCGCGCTAGTAGTCGGTTTCTCTCTTCGATGGTTGTGTTCCAATATTCACCGCCGGTACTGAAAATACATAGTTTATGTCATATATACTATAGATTTTCAGTGCTGGCGGTGAATATCGAAACACGCAGTCTAATACCTCGTTTACAATAGAAATCATAGAGTCGTAAGTCGTACAAATTGACCAATCGCGGTCGATTATTTTTCTCTTACCGGACTATGATTGGTCAATTTGTACGACTTACGACTCTATAGGCTCGTCTACATTAGCTGTAAGAGTAAGGCTGTAAGGTTGCAAGACACGAAATGAAATATTTTCATTCGCTGACAGCTTACGTTACAGCCTTACAGCCTTACTCTTATAGCTATTGTAGACGAGCCTTATGACTTCTATTGTAGACGAGGTAAAGTTGTGCAACCGGGCCTAAAGAAATATTTCCGACCCTCCCGCAACTTTCGATTAATTAATCATCTTCAGACCTCCCATCTTGTTCGTCTAAAGGCTCGTCTACATTAGCTGTAAAGGCTCATCTACAATAGCTGTAAGAGTAAGGCTGTAAGGCTGTAACGTAAGCTGTCAGCGAATGAAAATATTTCATTTCGTGTCTTGCAACCTTACAGCCTTATTCTTACAGCTAATATAGACGAGCCTTAAGGCTGTAAGGTTGCAAGACACGAAATGAAATATTTTCATTCGCTGACAGCTTACGTTGCAGCCTTACTCTTACAGCTATTGTAGACGAGCCTTAATAAATATGGTCTACAGCCAGCGGCACACGGTGCTTGTTTTCGTGCTAGATTGCTTGCTGGATGAAAATACTGCGTTCTGATTGGTGCATTTCCGAAGATGGATGGAAATGCACCAATCAGAACGCAGTATTTTCATCCAGCAAGCAATCCAGCACGAAAACAAACATCGTGTGCCGCTGGCTTAAATATAGTTCATGTCGTTGCGTCAAGTGTTTGTACGAGTTTTAGGTTAGGAGTGAGAATTTTGACAATTGAAGGAAAATGACGAGCGTAATGTTAAATAATTGCAAACGAGCGACGAGGATAACGGCGAGTCTGTTGAAGAGCGGCGATAACCTTGCGAAGAGACGGTATGCCACTTTGGAAGACTACAAAATCACCTGGACGCGGCCCGAGAAAGTTTCGCCTCTGTCACCTCAAAAGTCCGGTGATCAGGGAATAGATGTCGACGTCAAGGAGTCCGACATGCCCGAAATTTACAGGGAATCGCCCGAAATGAAGGAGTAAGTAGAACTGATAGAATTAGACGCGCGAATTCTCCACCATAGATCGCTATATATGTTATACATAATGTTCCTGCATGTTCAGCGCCAGTGAAATTGTTAAGAGAATGTTTACGTTAAAATTTCTACCGCTGAAGGCGACGAACGATGTCATGAAGACGAAGATTGTCAATAGAGTGCGGAGATACAATAGTGACGTTCTCTCACCAGAAGTTGGAGGTGAACCTTGAACGAGCAGTATGTTGCAAAAGTTGCACCCACTTTATTACACCTCCATTAACTCTATTATTCTTCCAGTTGCCAAATGCACCACCAAAATACTCCGGTTTCGGAAGCTTTACGAGAAAAATCCTACGAATGGCAGAATAAAAACTATATTGAAGGAATCGATTGACCAGCGACGTCATCAATTAGCCAAATTGAGGAAACTGGATTACAGATGTTTCGAGTACACCTTGGAGAAGCTGAACCTTGTTTACAAACCACGTCCCGAGTAAGAGCTCCGGTTGTGCGCTAAATGACAGCATAAATTTTAAACGTTTTGTTAGAATTTCATAAGGAATTACTTCTTCCTTTACAAAATGTTTGCTTCTCCTTAGACTTCCTACTCAAATCGCTAAGAAAGAATCTCTGACGCGGTTAACGGAGAAGCACTGCAATAAGATCGTGCAAGAGAAATTGGACGCTTACAGGGTAGAGCTAAAGATGCAGCAGAAGAATTTCTACATTGAGAAGGCAGAGAAGCTCGCATTTATTAGGAAAGAGGAGATAGAGTGCGGCTTGGAACCAACGGTGAGCGAAGAGGACGTGGCGCGTGCCAAGCAGAAAGCAATGGAATACCAAACGTAATTTTAATCGATGAAGTCTATAGATTATTTACAAATTGTACATCATTAAAAAGAGTTTACATTATTATCCTTAGTGTGTATCCTTCAATCGCAGCGCAATTCCACCTAATTACAATGCATTCTTTCCGTTTTCATCATCTGATATGCTCATGCTGATCGCATAATTATAATTAATAAAGGTAAAACTTTTTATTCTCATAAGTGCACACATTGATGCGAAAACACGTCTCCCTCCGAGTTTACTTTAAGCGTTTATCATCATGGATTACACTTGTGCCCAATCCTCTGTTGTTCGACTTTTAGCTGATTTATAGTTGCTAATTTTACACTTCCTCGATCGAGATTGCGCAGCGTCGTTAGTTCTTGCCACCAACAGCAGATTCCGCCTCGATCATGACGACATTGCTAAACGAGCATTATTCTTGCGCTGTGTGCGTGCGTGCACAAAGTGAAAGTACCTGTAATTGTGTTGTCGGACACACCAGAGAGATTATCACACTTTAGAATGCAATCACACAGGCTTGCAAAGAGAAGATAAGAGCTCGTCTTTCGAGAAAAAATGACGGCTGAGGAAAAAAGCCCGGCTATTCTCACGACGTCGCACTTCGCGGAAAATGTCAGCTTTGCACGGCGAGGTGCAACGGCGAGAAAAGAATTCTTAATTATAAAGCAACTTGCAGCGGGGATGCGAAGTATCCAACGATGCTGAATAAACAGCAACATCGCACGTAAGACTTGTGCGAGTGTTTTCTTACCTGCCGCTTACGAGATCAAAAATAATAAGACGGATTATTACAATCAAACGTGTATGGTACAAAACAAATTGATGCCGCCACGGATATTTCGCAAATTAATGTCGGATAATACGATCTTTCCGAATGTCGAAGAAGCACTTCGGAGTGTATAGCGAAAAGTATCTATATATATATAGATGATGTACTTCTGGCTCCAATTTTACAATAAGTAGGCACGAATGAAAGAAGAACATCATAACAAACAAATTTCCAATCAGTTTTGTTATGGACTTCGTTGCTACAAAGATGTTCATAATAACCAATTGTATGAAACGTAGTTAAAAAAAAGAATATATAATTCAACTTCTTGCGATAGATTGTAAACTGTATTTGACCAACCATGGGTAAATTATCTTCGTTATACGTTACAGCAACACACATACCTTCTTTAAAAAGTATTCCAAATATTCCCATGACCCATGAGCATATGATTATTTTTCGTTCATGCCTGAAGGTAGAACATGACTGAAAAAAAGAAGCCGACATTCGAATCAACGTATTTCTCTTCATAAAAGAGGAATATTAATTGATATAAAAGGAAATCCTCTTGAAATAAGAGGAAAATAGTTGGAATAATATCTAATAAATTTTAGACCAATGGCCCACTTGAATCGCTTTATCAAACGAGGAATCCTTTTTCCGTAAAAAGCTTCGTTTAGAATATGAGATAATAAATTTTGTAACAATTTAGTAATTTTAACATAGTTCTTAAAATACCGTCCTTAAAAGACATTCTTATTGAGTTTTTATGTAATTAAATATAAATATTTAACTTATAATTTTATCATAATTATCATAATAAAATTTTCATCAAGCTTTTGATATATTATAAACATAAGGAAGGGAAAAGTAAATTTTATAACAATTTAATGATTTTAAGATGATTCTGAAAAGTGCCGACATTTTTACTAAGTTTTTACATATTTAAATAAGTATTTACGTAATTTATTATATTTTCAGATAATTATATTATAATTATGTAATGAAATTTTCATTGAGCTAAATAACTTTTGCTATATTAGAATAAAATAGAATAAATGTTGTAACAATTTAAAAATATCAGACTATGGGGAAAATCACTTTACAAATAGAATCCTTTTTTTGCGTGGCATTCGCATCATCCGGACAAAGGTAAAGTCGCCTTATCTCGACTTACATATCATCTCCGCGCATTTGACAGCTTCGGGGGGAGCGCGTCTCTCCCGAGGGGAGCCGACGGGAAAAACGCAAGTGGGAAACGTGAGGCAAATTCGATCATCGATCCCATCGCACAACGGCGCAACGCGATGGCCGCCAACGACGTTCCCATGCGAGTTTGTAATGCGCGATCGCGCGCTGCGCAATCCAGCCGGCGCGCGATCGCGAGAGGCGCGCGGCAGAAGAGGCCAGCAAAAATGTGAGTGAACGTTCGCGGTATATATAAAGGAAGAGAGTCGCGCCCGTGGGATGCTGTAACTCGTCGCCTCGTTGCACCCGACGCGACGCGCCGATATTACTCGCTGCGCCGATATCGAGCCCGCGAGGTCGCGCGCAGACACGCGGAATTTCGAGCGCTCTCGCTGTCTCGCCGCACTTTTCGAATTCAACTGCGCGGCCGCGACTGATAAGAATCCTGCGCGTGCGCGCGCGCGCGTGTATGTGCCTGTGAGAATGTGCGGTCGAAAGTTCGAATGAAATCGAGACGAGCGCATCCGCGAGAAGATCGACGGTCCAGCTTGCGAATTCTCCCCCGCGCGTTTCCCGCGTTTCCCACCGTTTTGTTTATTTCTCGAATCGTAACGCGCGCCACGATGGGACGGAAAAGCGCCTTTCAGACAGCCGCCTGCAATACGGTCAGTATAACTTCTTCTCATTCGTTTGTTCCTTTATTTATGGGAATCGTCTGATTAGGACGATACGTTTATATTTAAGGATGAAAAGATCTCTTGTAGAGCATTAAGGCTGCTTAAGTTCGAGCTATACACTGAGAAAATATTGTATAAAAATTAAACAAATATTTGTTCGAATACGACTGTGAATACATTTACTTCAATTAAGTAATTATTTTCTAAAATTCAAGAAAAAAGTTTACATTCAGAGAGAGAGAGAGAGAGAGAGAGAGAACCTCTGTATTTCATTTTAGAAATTTAGAAATGAGTCGCTCAATTTGAATAAATGTATTCACAGTCGTATCAAATATTTAATTTTAATACAATCTTTCCTCAGTGTATTTAATTGAAGCGACTGATAATAATAAATATGAGAATTGTTGATGACGTGTAATTGAGGATCATATAAATATAATTATATATCATATAAATATATAATAATACACAATATATAATATATAATATATAATAATACACAAATACAACAATGATGTCTGCCATACTGTTGCATTTTTTAGTCGAATGTCCAAGTTTATTAAACGATTAGCCTGAATATTTCTGCGAATGTAATTTTCGATTGTAATTATGTTAATGATATAATTGTTATGTTGAGATTTTAGTGTCAATTAAGATTCACCGGTTGAAGCTTAAAGTTTGCTGTTGCAAGATTGGACGACAGTTGGCCTGACAATTAAACTATCGAAAATACCTCAAGTAAAGAGTTCACTCGAGACGCGTGAACTCTTTACTCCATCTTTGTCGGCTCATCTTAGTATATTGACTTTCTATTGATCGTGCAACTACAATTGGCCGCGTAGAAGAGAAGGTGGTATTGTGGCCGTCCATTCACATGCTGTACAATAACTTTGTCGATAATCAATATTTTAAAGTGAGAATTGCTCTTACAGAAATTTGTTACTGGCTGTGTGTGATCAATTGGCCAATGATAATAAGTATTTTAATACTCGAATAAAATTACTCGTACGAGTAATAAAAGTATGAGTAATATTACATATGCCACCCAGAAAAAAGTATTTTATTTGAAAAGTGACTTTTCCCATAGTCTCATATTCTAAGCGAAGCCTTTTACAGAAAAAGGAGTTCTCTTTCGACAAAGCGCGATTAAAGGGAACCATTCGTTTAAAATTTATTAGATATTATTCTATTTTCCTCCTACTTCTCAAAAGGATTTCCTCTTATATCAATTAATCCCTCTTTGCTTTCAGAATAATATGTTTATATTATTTTTCTCTTAATCTTAGAGGAATCCTCTTGAGGCCATGTATAAAAATAAAATCCTCTAAAATTTCGACGATTCCGCTTGTTCTGAAATTCCTTGTTTTCTACGTAACTCGACGAGACACGGCAAAATGTCCGCTAAGTCGATCTTATCAAAGCGCTATCGAGGCTACCCGCGAAGAATCGCAACGATTTAGCGAAGCCATTAACCCTTTAACGCCTACTGGTAACTGTAGTTACCAGAAACGCATTTATAAGAACTTTAGTAACTTAGTCAAAAAAAGAGATATTTTCGTTTTCTTTGTACTACTGTAAAGGTGAATTCTTCTTCTAAAAAATGGTATATAGATTGTATGTAAATTCGATTTAGTCTGTTTTTAGCTCAGTTTTAATGATAACATGTTTTGTCAAATTCCAAGTAGGCATAGCTAGCATTATTACTGACATCTAGAAGTGCACTATAAATGAATAGATTGGTATCTGTTATAATTTTGTACATTTGGAAGCTTTCTCAAATGTAAAATGTGAAATTAAAAGAATACAAAAATTCAAAATGGCGAATCCAATATAGTGGACACGCAAATCAAGAAATCGATCTATTTTCGTGAAATCTGGTGACCTACAGTTTTTTTATACGGCGAAAAATGAAGGGACGATTGACAATCTAAATGGTGATCTATAAGATATTCTTCTGAAATAGTAAGCTTGATGCTCTGAATGATAAACTTCACTCAAAAATATAGTAAAGTTTCAACTCAAAAATGTCAAGCTGACTATCAGAGTTATGTCGTATAGATCACCCTTCATTTTTCTCTGTATAGGTTGCTCATTTCGTATACGCTTTTAGGATCCAAGTCGTATTTACCAATAAACAATAAACGAACGATAAAAAAAAACCAATATAAAATTCTGATATTTTTTTTATCACTACTTATAGTCTCAGTTCAAAAAAACTCTAATTTTATTCTTAAAACACTTGTAAAAAAGTCGGGCGTTAAAGAGTTAAAATGAGCCTCGTGGGACTCGCTCGTCCGCCGAGAGCCGGGACGAGGATTCAGGACTCGGCATCGGCCACGAACACCGTGAATCCCACGTAGTGTAACGTAATCCGCAGCCCTGCAGGCTCAGCCAGCATCGCCGTTGATCAAACGAGACCACCGCGCTGGCGTAATCGTCGTCATTTTCGTCGGGATAGCGTTTTAATTAACCGCGACGGCCGCGAGAGACGCGCGCGCGTTACGCAACCGCCGCGGGGTAATGATCGCCGTCCTCCTTCTTTCCGTGCGCATCCT
Organism: Harpegnathos saltator; assembly: GCF_003227715.2. Lineage (NCBI taxonomy): Eukaryota > Metazoa > Arthropoda > Insecta > Hymenoptera > Formicidae > Harpegnathos > Harpegnathos saltator. The sequence continues at coordinate 743,241 of NW_020230682.1, read as the reverse complement.
CGGAGCCTGAGGACTTATCCGTCCGCAGGCTCGCAGATACCGCGGGGAGATAGCGTGGATCCATAAATCTCGCATGCGTATCCTCCTGAGCGATACGCGCTGATGACAAACTTATTACTGGAGATGTGCGTGCACAATACTTCATAAATCATTAACTAGGACCCACGAGAAGGGGGAGGGGGGCGGTAGCGGGGGACGCACGTAGGAACGAATAGACGCGAGCATTCTTTCTGGGGTCGTCGGAAGAATGACGGCGGACGCGAGTACGCCAGGAGAATGTGCGGCGACGTATTCCGGTAGTCTGCTGCAACATGTGCATTCCTGAAGCCTCGCGCAGAGAATCCTGGCGGCTGTACAGTCGGCGAAAATCCTCGTAGAACGTTGCATCGCCGACGCAGGACGTTTCCTAACGTCGGCGGCCGCGTCGGCGCTCAGCGTCAGCGTCGGAATTTTGGCATTCTGATACTTTCCAGAGAAATTCTTATCGTACTTGAAGAGGTCCTATCGCCCGAGAATGTTCTTGAAATATTTTGAAAACGAATCAAGCGAACGGCGTTCGGACATCGAGACTACGTTTCTACGTTTCAGACTTGAAACATTTCCTGTGTCACGTTTCGTCTTTCAAACATTCCACGTTTCGCGTTCGAAATATTATGAAGATTAATCAGATGAAATTGAGAAGAAAAGTCGAGCACCATTTTGCAAAAATAGCAATAGTTATTAAGTCGTTAATGATTGAAAATAATCACATGCAGAGTGATTTTAATTGACGATTCGAAAATTTGCTTATTTATTTGCAAGATAGTAAAGGACTTTTTTCTTCAGAATGACCATTTTCAATCATGGCGGTCAGTGGACATTTTCAATCATTAATAATTTAATAACTATTGCGATTTTTGCAAGATGATACTTGATTTTTCTTATCGGCTTGATCTAATTAATCTTCACAATTTTTCCTTTCCAAAATGACATCCTGTATATATTTTACAGTTAACTGATCAGATGCACATGAAATTCAACATTTGGAAATGTTGATCTAAAATGCTCTGCGTCCACAATTTATTCTGTTATAAGAGGGGAGGAAGAGTAATTTTTCTTCTTGTTTTTTTTGAAAGATACGATAACAAAACCTCGTCGCAAAAATTTATTATTATTATTACTTATTATTATATTTATTATTATATAATTCAAGAGTGTAACTAGGTTCTCCGTCGCCTGGAAAGAATAGGAATCGAATAGAAAGTCTGCTTGTACGAACAGAAAGATTCCTACAACCTGTAAATTGTTTTCTCTTACGTCGCTAAGTTACGTCGTCAAGTTACGTGTGCGGAAAAAATTGACGTATCAATAAATCGTGAGTCTAATTGGAGGGTATCTTCTTCACACAATAGCGCGGTGCATTATTGAAATTAATTATCACTGAAATTATTGAAATTAATACTCCAATTATTAAAACAATAGCATAATTTATTGAAATAACGTATATTAGAAAGGAAAATTCCTTCCAATTAGACCTGTTGATATGTCATTTTTTTCCCATGTAAAGGAAACTTAATTGCACCGGAGAAATTGACGAGCTTATTATTACGTGGCCGATTATTGTTGTACATTCTTCTCTTTAACAATTCAATCGTCGGGCAAACTGTTGCTCAACCAACGGAAATCAACGCGGCGGTTAACGTATTAATTTAATAAAGCGACTCTTAATCGGGATGACAAAACCCCATCGCGAAAATTATATAATTATAGTGATACAATTGCAATTCATTGGAGAAATATTCAAGAGACATTTCTCGCGGTAAGTCGTTTATCGTCACCGAGTTTCGTTTCTTTTCCGTGCAAGAAGGAATGGAAATGGATGAGAAAACACCAATCCTTACAAATAATTAACATTGTTAAAAAAACATTAAAATTCACAGGAAGTATAAATGGCTCCTTATTTGATTTAATACTTGCAGAAATATCCACATTTTAAGAACTAAAATCGATCCCAGCGGACTCCGCAGGGTCAAATTGATCGTCCTTCCTCAAGTTTATTCATATTATTGATATTATTATATTATTATCATTATCCGACCAGGTGCTTCTCCTGTGCTGCTTGCTGAGCTTCAGCCGGGCGGAGCTCCCTGAGGAGTGAGTACCGCAGACATTCTCGCGAAATTTTCGTCGCGTGACAGAAAAGAGAGGAAGGAGACGTCACCGTATAATCAACTTTCTCGCAGGAGATACTCCTCCCCGCCGTTCAGGAACTCGAGGCATTCGTATCCGTGCGCACCTGTCGACGCGGCGCCGTTGGACGCGTTCGGCTCAGCCATCGCGTGCGCTCTGAAGATCATGTCGATGAAGAGCGACGATGGCGAGTCCATGTTAGCGGGCCACGTGCCGGCACCCACGTACGTTAAGGTGTCGGCGCCGTTGCTGTACAAGCCGTTGCCGAGGACGTCGTCCTTGGTATACATCGCGCCGCCCATCGTCAAATCCGCGTCAGCCATCGTCGCTACGGAACCGAAAACGATGGATAAGGACGCTCAATACATGGTGAATCAATATTTACCTGAGCAAGTTGAGATATATTGTCCACCACATTGACAATATGGTGGACAATATTGAGCTTACGCGGCATACATTTTTCTTCTCGTGTCGCGCGTTTTATGTTGCGCTTGCAAATATCAAGTGCAAAAGGTCTCCTTAAAGCTGACCGATCATGGTTTTCGGAACACGTAATATGACACTTGATGGGATGAACAATTCAGCCAGAACGGAAAATCATGATGACATCAAGATGATGAGGGAATGACCGAATGATGAAAAAGTGAGTTTTCCTCATCATTTTGACATCATTTTTACGTCATCATGATCTTCTGTTTTGCCTGGGGAGTCGTTTTTGGTAAAGTAAACTCGGATCATTTCTCTGTCGCGGAATTCATCAGGACTTTTGCGCTCGCTCAACGTAATCACGTCATCTGGCGATGTAAGAACGAAATTCACGTATAATCGTATAATAATTATTTTTTGTCGGGCACCTTGCATTCCTTTTGGAATCACAATAAGACTTGATCTCTCTTTAGGCGTACCCCAAATATTCCTTCAACTACGGGGTGATCGACGGATATACCGGCGACTCGAAATCGGCATGGGAGGAACGAGACGGCGACACCGTGAAGGGAGAATATTCGGTGGTCGAAGCGGACGGGACCATTCGCACAGTTTCTTACACGGCGGACGATCACAACGGCTTCAACGCGGTCGTAACCAGAAGCGAACCCCCGAAGAACGCGCAGTCCTTAGCCGAGGTGAAGACATTCGTGCCCGGTGCCATATTTCCAAACGACAGGCATAAAAAATAGCAGTAGCTCTTAAAAAAATACTTTACATCCACGCAAGATACTACGTAGTTTTCTGGATACATCAACTCGGTGAGCGCAAAGGATCCTCGACAGGACGTTATTTGAACGACGGACGTTGTATGATATAATAATGTTATTAGAAGTGTGATTTAGTTTTGAGGGTTTCGCAAGAAATTTCGAAGATGTTCCAATCACAATTATTGTTTCTCAATGCTTTGATATTAATCCATCATATTTAATCATTTACTAACAATAAACGCGGTAAAAATCGTGTTAAAGCCATCTTAAAAATGGAGCTTCCCAAAGAGTCTTTTCGACATGTGTTGCTTTTGTTTTTAAATTAGAAGAAACGGCGGCTGAAGATAATAGAATTTTGATAGAAACTTAGCTAAATTAGCAAATGTTATAGGAAACGAAGGAAAATATTTTAATTAAGGTATTTGTTCATTATATCTCATTTAAGTAAATCGGTTTTTGAGAAAAAAACCCTCAAGATTAAACGATACTCCTAATATATCTCATTACATTATTATATTATATTATTGTACAATATTTGAAAAGATCACGAATATGTTGGAAAGATATTGTTCGAATATACATAAGATTACAAACTTCAAAGGAGCGAAGCCCTCGGTAACAGAATTAAAAAGTCGGAGAGCGTTTGACGAGACTTCGATGAGGAGAAAAGATCACATTGCCGGGCAATGCCTTTCAAGTATTTTCAAAAGTATATTTCAAGTGAGGACGTTCGGGGAATACACGTAAAGTCAATGTTGATCTGATGCTCTTTGTTCACCGGGAATAGTTCCTCGTGCTTAGGAAATGGATTGCAGTCTCTCAAAATCGTCGTATATCTTAGAAAGTGACGCATTTACGTATATAACATACCCACTTTATATTACATCGATATATTTTACGATCGATCAAGCATACTTATTCGACATACACACGCGTGTGTATACATATGTTAAGTTATTTTATACGTATTAGTATTACGTTTGAAAAAATATCCAAGTTCGAGAAAATTATATATTGTGTATGTATATCAACGATTAAATATATATTTAAAATATATCACAGTTCTTTTTATATATATGTCACGGTGTGATTCTCTCTCACCTTCGTGAGAACATTTCGAATATATCACATATTACCGTAATAATTCGGATGTTGTATAAGAAATCAGAGATCTTTATTGTTCGAATACACATGAGATTACAAACTTCAAAGGAGCGAGGCCCTCGGTAACAGAATTAAAAAATCGGAGAGCGTTCGACGAGACTTCGATGAGGAGAAAAATTAAAATATATAGAAAAACTGCATTGTTCCGTCGCGCTATTTTAATAACTATTTACATAAATCTCATCTTAATTATCTAACTCCGAGACTGGTAAGTGTGTGGTACTACGTATTAGCAAGTAAAACAACTGCAGCATTTCCAGATATTGCGGTAGATTTCAAGTGCGCGCGCGCGCGCTTGCTCCTTCTATTACTTATTTTACATGTCGTGAGTTAATCCAATTTTTCTCATAAAAATTGCGAGTAAAAATATTTATATATATGTATATATATTTTTGCTATATATATATTTATGTATATATAGCAACGATTTCGTGTTGTGCAACAGTTAAAGATCAATCAAGTTTTTACTTAACAACTACATCTCTCGTGTAACGTTCGAATAGAATAAAAATATTAAATTAGTACATCTTGTCATATATATATATATATATATACATATGTATATATATATATATATATTTATATATACATGTATAAATAAGTAATTTTTTTATTAAAAGAATATATTCTCATTAAGTCGCGTCACTCCCAACATACTTTCTACATTTCCGTTTTTGTTTGGTTCGAGAAATTTAAAAATAGCTGCTCAACAATCAATACTGTAAGAAACTTCATAAATATACATATATAACATTCTTGTGGAATGTACACTAACTTCGCTACGTGCTCATTATTAATACACAGGTATACGCAGTGCGGAAGGGAAATTAATTTAATCAGCGTGCAAAGTTGGACGTATCAATTTAATCATACATCCTCATTACGCGAGCTAATGGTAAAATGTGAATGCTGATTATATACAACTGTGCTGAGTATCTGTGCTTCATGTTAACGTGTTTCGATCTTTGTGTGACACATAAATACAAGGAAAATACGAAAAACGAAAAATGCGCGGACACGAATGCAACGTCAGTTTTACGGGACGCCAACGAACGAAGTAATACATGTACAATAACACAAAAAAAATGAAACACATTGAGACGTCAAAGGTTAAAGCAATTTCTACCTATTCCTAGATCGTTTATTGCTGTTCTTTTTCGCGCTATTCGTAGATTTATTTTTGTTCGAGTCTTTGCTGTTACTGTGGCACTCTTTCACGGGTGTGGCCACGTGTTCCAGGTTACCGTTGGACATCGATCCGTTCGTAAACTGAATCGAGGCGTTATCCGTGTTACTGAGAGTCCCGTTATTTTGCACATATCCAGTTTGGATGGAAGTGTGATTTTTCCCGCTAGATTCTTTGTTATTGCTAGAAGACAGTGTGTTCGAATTGCCAAAGTTGCAATTGTCCTCGCTACCGCTGTTCCCGATCTGGGATTCCGACTCGCTGTACCGTTCAACTGGAAGCAGTGAACTCACGTTAACGCTACGCAACAAATACAAACGGAGAAAAAGAGAGAGAGAAAGAGAAAGTGTGCAGAAAATAGAGACCAACTGCAAATAAAGCGATAAGGCAGCACAGACCACCATTTTTTGCGCGTACACTCGAATTACGCTTACAGCGAAAACGCCAGCTTCTTGAGCAGCGAAGTAACGTTTATGTTTTCTTCTTCTTCCCGTTAGAATTGCGGAGTTAATGTTTTGGTGGATTGCTAGGGGGTCCACACATTCTTGTTTAGATATTCTTTTAAAGCATAGTAATTTGCGCTAATAATACACATGCATTACATATACAGTACATTCATACAGATCAATAGGAAAATAAAGAGAACTATAGTTGCAATTTATAGCGAGGCATTGTTTATATACTGCTGAATAGACAGAGTGCATAATAGACACTTGTTGGCTAATATTTCACTTGGAACTGAAAGAATTTATAAACCCTCAAGTTACAGATTCTGCGTAATAATGAAAATTCCGATGCGACTATAATAATGTGAAATATAGATGGAATATTGATTCAGTTTTCCTACAATGGTTAGCCCCCACAATTTTATTTCCCCCTCGGATATAAAGCAATTGATACATAAAAATCAGTGCAAATATATATTCTGTAACAACAGTATACAATAACAATCAGATATCACGGATAAACATAAAAGACTACTTATGACAACATTCGTAAAATTGTAACTTTCCGTAGAAAAAGTATGATAAAGAGAAATACAAATAAAAAAAATGTTATTTTTATAAACAGATAGATATAGTCACGAATATCCATTCAGGTCCTTACTTTTTTCTTGTGTATTCTCTACTAGTCCACTAACAGCCTGTAACAGGAAAACGATGCAAATTAATCAGTGTACCAAAAGTGTGCACTATATGTACACATATAGTTGTATGGTGTACTATATTACCAGTTAGATTTGTAGGTTGCAAAGTCATAGTGAACTTAAATCTTGTAGAAGAATGTTAAAAGGTACATAACCTACAAAAATCAGGTTTTACTATGAACACAAATTTATCTACTTACTGCCATAGATGTGATAGACGATTTGGAAAACAATCTTTCGGCTTCTTTGAATTTTCTATTGCGCTTATCGGCTTTACTGTTAGTGTTTTTGTTGCTTGCTAAATACCTATCCCAACCTCTTATTATGTTTCCATACAATTGCGTATCCTCTAAATAGCTTCCCTCAAAGGCATATATTTGACGTTCTAGATTGGCTAATGTGTCCTGCAAAGGATTAGTTTTCGTAATAATCTGCACAAACTGCATATCTAATGTCATTGACAAAAGTGGCAGTCGATGCAGTCTGTTCTGAGATCAATGGTATTTAGGTTACTCTCTCATAACATAACCTCATGCTTGTGCAAATCACAATCGTGTGTCCTCGTCGTTAGAGATCGAAATTCACGCGTTTGCGAGTCTTGCAGCGTCGTAAATGTACATAAAAAAGTACAAACATTTTGTGCGCGCATACACATACACGACGTTGTATAAAGTAAATAAAAATTCTCAGGCCAATGTACTCACAGCGATTTCAGCTTTGCGTTTTACTAATTCCGCCAACTCGGCTCGCAAGTCCACTGAGGATTTCGTGGACATCCTGGGATATATTGTAATAAAATTCTGCAGTCGATTAAAATATTAAAATCAAAATGATGTGAAAAACTTTGACCAATTTGACACTCGATATATCCTCGTTCTCTCTACGACGAGAGATCACGAGAGATGGATGAACAAATCTCGTGGGCCAACACTTTGTGCGCATGTGTGCATACTACAGACAGTGATGGCGAGAGTCGAAAGATAATCGATTAATCGAAAGTCGCTCATGGATGCGAGCGCAATTCTCGTTTCCTAGTGAAGTATCTATGTCACAGAAATTGAGGGCACCAAACGGGCACTAAACTTGTGAGAAAAAAATGAAGGGTAAAATGAAACATGGATAAGCTATGAGAAAGAAAATAACAGTTAAGAATGTAAATAACAAGATATATTAATATGCTATAGTCTTATGTTGCAGTCAAGTCTAAAAAGCTAATTTTAGCAGATTCGAACCACAATTTACTGACTTCCATAAAATTTAGCCGAGACTATATTAGGCGTTTTTTGTGAATTTTCAAAATTGCATTCGATAATACTCGTCGAATTACATAAGATGGCACAATCCTCGAATTTTTTCCTTGATCGTAAGTGCCCCAAATTATTGCTTTCCAGTTTTACAGCGACACATCTTTGTTTTATTAATAATTTATATAGTTGGCATATCTTTATATGTTGTTCTATGAACTGCCGCTTTTGCAGAGACAAAGTCTCAGTGCAGCTCTGCAAAAGCGGCAAGAGTAAAACGATTTCTTTACTTTTAAATAGTACAACTCAATCGCCAATCGAAGTACGTTTCCTTATAATATTCTTATAATATTCTCTTTCAGATAATGCGATTCAATGACAAGTCGGACAGGCTTCTCTTTAGTAGCCTGTCTGAGTATCTGATACCGGAAATGGAGTTTTGTGTTTCCATCTACTACCAAGAAGTAAAAATCCATTTTTCCTGGCGCTCGATTACATCATTAAGCTGAACGACGAGATGAATCATCGCTCGCGGGTGTACACACACGCACACATACATATTCATATACAGGGTGTCCGGGATCTTTTGGAAGCGAAAAATTGTGAAGATTAATCAGATCAAACTGAAAAGAAAAGTCACGCGACGGGTTCAAGATTCAGGGTTCAAAGTTCAATAGCCGTCATTTAATTGTAGACTAGGTAATTCTGAAAAAAAGAGTCCTTTACTGCAAATAAGTAGGCAAATTTTCAAGTTATCGATTAAAAGAACCTCTAGATGTGGTCATTTTCAAACATTACCCACACAGCACACTTTATCTCAGGATCAGATGTCTGACAGACATCATTCTGGAATATTGCAATATCTTGGGGATATACAAATGTCCGCTGTTTTAGATCCTACAGATATCCTACGGATATCCTTTTTAGTAACTTTAGTCCCTTTTCAGAAACTTTTAGTTTCCGAAAATTGTTACTAAAAGAAGTATTTGTAGAATATCTGTGGGATCTAAAACAACGAACATTTGTATATCCTCAGGATATTATTGTAGGACGTCCTTAGGATAACGTGTGTTGTGTGTATGTAATAACTTGATAACTATTACGATTTTTGTAAAATGGTACTTGACTTTTCCTCTCAGGTTGATCCGATTAATCTTCACAATTTTTCCTTTCCAAAAGATTCCGGACACCCTGTATATATATACATGCGCTAAAATGAAAGTTTCAAGAGAAGCGTGGGATACACATTGCAAGGCGACGGGTGGGAGAACCGAACCTTTGAACTTCCGTATAAGGTTTTTTCTGACTAACCGTGGCTCCCCAGCTATTCACTTGTGCCTCATCGTGCGCCTTGGTAACCTCGTATATTGCGTAGGCTGATATTACCTACGTAATATTTCGTATTTAATATACGCAGGTGATCTCTAGTCCGAACTACAATCCACCTTATTATCCCTTCCCCAGGATTATCCATAGTCGTGCCGAAGAGTCGATGGGCGTATCTTCTATTTCATCGCGGGGGGAATAAACGTTTTTGTTCGTTTCGAGAGAGCGAAATACGGTATCGCCGAAAGACTTTAGAACGATCAGCAGCTGCATCGCAAGTACATCGAAAAAGAACATGAGGAAACTTTCTTCTTAGGTTTCAGCGACTAATTCGAGAAGTCTTTGTCTGAGGTTCATTCTCGTAACTTATTTTGGCCAGAGTTTAACTTGATGAAGGCATATCTATGGGTCTAAATCGTAGATGGAGCAGAAAGTTGCGATAACGTCAAAATGGCAAAAAAAGGATTAAATTGTAAATCTTCATGGCTATTCTCTCGTCATTCGGACGCCATTGTAATTTTCTCTACCTGGAATTTGAACTCAGGTTAAGGCTTCACCTTGAAGTAAAGTGACCTGCGTGAAGTTGGCTTCCGAAAATAAAAAAATCAGAGCATCTAAAACTCCTTTAAAAAATTCTGAAGAGATAGAGGGCGGGGGGGAGCAACCAGAATTCTAATCATGTTTCCCCATGCTTGAAAATGAGCCAACTTCATTCGAGATTGAGATAACTATAATTATCCTAACCTAATAATTATTAAAACAAAGCGGATGAATCGGGAGTCAAGGTGCCGCAAAACATGAGCTTGCGTATTTTCCGCGAGTCGCACAAACGATTCTCGCTTCGTCGGGACGATGCAGCTCGCCATCAGCGAAATTCGCCAAAATGCAAAATCGAGCCGAACGTTCGAGGGAACGTCTCGTTTTCCCGACAGTTTATTACTTGCCGCGGGATATTACGTTCACGCACGGCGAAGCGCGTCCGGACGAGTCGCATCCTGCTGCCAGCTAAAAAACCTACCTCGGCATCATCGGCGAGGATCGATCGTTGCCAAGGCACACACGGCTCGTTTCCGCAGCCGTTCACCCCGCGCCGGCGAAATCGATGAGACAAAGCGAGGCGGCATATGGCAACCGAGAAGGCTTCGGGGACTATATTTCGCGAGCGAAGGGCTCGCGCTGGAAAACAATCGAAACCGGCATAATTGCCCACGCTCAATTATCCTGCGCGCGAAAAAGATCCTCGTGTCGCCGCGGATGTTAGCCGGCTCGGAATAAGCGCGTGCTGCACGCGATACGCGAATCCCGACGCTTCGCAGAAAGGCTTCCTCGTCGATGTGGATTCCGTCGGACCCCGAAAACGGCCACGGTAGATTATTATTCGGCAATCCGGCGACGCTCGGCGAACTCGCCGCAGCGCGCTGCGTGCTGCGGTCGGCGGCGGCCAATCGCGTGCGGCGGCTCGACTGCAACGGACGTCGGGTTGAGCCGCCGGGCCAATAAGTGGCCGCCTAGCGGATCGATCTGCCGGCCTATAAAAGGCCATCGCCCGGAGAACGCCGCGCATTAATCGTTGATTCCGCTGAGAGGACGTGCGTGCTTGATAGCGGAGGCTCCATTACTTGCTGCGTCTATCGACCGCTCCCTCTTCGTTGAAGCGTTATCCGTTGGGAATAAGGAAGCAAAATGGTGAGTACTGTGGGAATTTACGAGCGAACGATCGATCGATTCATCGTCTCGGCCGTGGCGACGGATTGACGGCGGGTGGACCGAGAAAATTCCTCGGCGAGAGATATCTTCGCGACCGGCCGGCTCCGCCCTTTCTGTCGCCATGGATGACTCATCCTTGTCGCGATACGTCGCCTTCTTTTTGAGATGCAACGGCCGTCGCGTGCCTGCGCGATGCGTTGTGTTAATGTGACGCTGGAAATTCGTTCTCACGGACGAAAATGCCTGTCATTCGCCGCTGACGCGGTGTCTCGGGGAATCTGGGTACTTGAGATTGCGGGTTCGAGAAAGTTTGATGACTCGTTTTATTGTGGGATTATTTGGGAGGACCGACTGGAATGGTTCCGTTATTCCTCGACGCCTGTTCCTCCGTATAGGAAAAACAGCTATTCCGCTTGAAAGTCGTCAAAGTGATTTCATATCTGTGACCCGATAAAAGCTTTCAATGCTTATCTTTCATGTATTTTCGAGAATGATATCCTCGGAGAACAATGTTATCTATTATCCGTGATGCAAAGTTCGCATCAGACTGAGTATTGAAAGTTGAGGTTTGTGGATTAGAGACTAGAATTTGAATCAATTTCAATCTTGGCTGGCTTAGCACAGCCTTTGTCCTGTAATTTATTCAGAATCCAACTTATGATATTTAAACTGACGTAGGCTTAAATAGCAGTGGATTGTAGATTAGTGATGAAGAATTTAAGATTGTTTCGAGTCGAGACTGTAAGAACTACTTTATTAGCTATATTGATGAATCAACTAATTTCAAATATTAACTCATCTTATGCTGGTTCTGGTCAAGTTTCAACATTCGATATCTAGTCTACAAATATCCCATAGGAAACTAGAAATATTTATTTCCCTCATGTTGAATACTTTGTTTCCAGCGTGAGTGCATCTCAATCCACGTTGGTCAGGCTGGAGTACAGATTGGAAATGCCTGCTGGGAACTGTATTGTCTGGAACATGGCATTCAGCCGGACGGTCAGATGCCATCCGACAAGACCATCGGTGGTGGTGACGACAGTTTCAACACCTTCTTCAGTGAGACTGGTGCTGGCAAGCATGTTCCTAGAGCCGTGTTTATCGACTTGGAGCCAACAGTAGTCGGTTGGTATCTCCTTTTTAACCAAGTGCTCTTCACCAGTGTCAGGCTTGAGCAAACAACATTCCATAAATCGCCATATCAATTTTTCAGATGAGGTTCGCACTGGCACCTACCGACAGCTGTTCCACCCGGAGCAATTAATCACAGGCAAGGAAGATGCCGCCAATAATTACGCCCGTGGCCACTACACCATCGGCAAGGAGATTGTTGACTTGGTGTTGGACCGCATCCGCAAGCTCGCTGATCAGTGCACCGGTCTTCAAGGTTTCCTCATTTTTCACTCGTTCGGCGGCGGCACAGGCTCAGGCTTCACCTCACTGCTGATGGAACGCCTGTCCGTGGACTACGGCAAGAAGTCGAAGCTGGAATTCGCCATTTACCCCGCGCCCCAGGTGTCCACCGCTGTCGTCGAGCCATACAACTCTATCCTGACCACGCACACCACACTGGAACATTCCGACTGCGCTTTCATGGTCGACAACGAAGCCATCTACGATATTTGCCGTCGTAACTTGGACATCGAGCGACCGACCTACACCAACCTCAACAGACTGATCGGACAGATCGTGTCCTCCATCACCGCGTCCTTGCGCTTCGACGGCGCCCTCAACGTCGATCTCACCGAGTTCCAGACCAACTTGGTACCTTACCCGCGCATTCACTTCCCTCTGGTGACGTACGCGCCGGTCATTTCCGCCGAAAAGGCCTACCACGAGCAGCTGTCCGTCGCCGAGATCACTAACGCCTGCTTCGAGCCGGCCAATCAGATGGTCAAGTGCGACCCGCGACACGGCAAATACATGGCCTGCTGTATGCTGTACAGAGGCGACGTCGTGCCCAAGGACGTGAACGCTGCGATCGCGACCATCAAGACCAAGCGCACCATCCAGTTCGTCGACTGGTGCCCCACCGGCTTCAAGGTTGGCATCAATTACCAGCCGCCGACCGTCGTGCCCGGCGGCGACCTCGCCAAGGTACAGCGCGCCGTTTGCATGTTGTCCAACACCACCGCGATCGCGGAGGCCTGGGCTCGGTTGGACCACAAGTTCGATCTCATGTACGCCAAGAGGGCGTTCGTCCACTGGTATGTCGGTGAGGGTATGGAGGAGGGTGAGTTCTCCGAGGCCCGTGAGGACTTGGCCGCCCTCGAGAAGGACTACGAGGAAGTCGGTATGGATTCCGCGGAGGGCGAGGGCGAAGGAGCCGAGGAGTACTAATCCTCCGTTCTCTGCTCATGTCAGAGAGGTGTTTCCGTATTTTTCTCTTTCTTTTTCATTCACATAACGGGACACGAGTCTAAATAAATTGTCTGATTTGCAAGTATGATGCGTGTTCTGAATTCGTATCGCATTCCCGCCGAGCGTTCGGCCGATTGCGCACCGTTCCTCGTGCTGATCGAGCAATGTTATACCTCGCGATCCACTTTCCACAGAAACAGAACCTCTTCCTCGTCCCTCGTCTTGTCTCTCTTCTCCGTCAGCGGGCGGTCCCATGTCGGCTCGTTCGTCATCCTCGTAGCGCCTGAACATTTCGACTGATGAATTCGTCCCGAGCGACTTTCCACGTCTGTTATTATCGAGATGATGGAAGCCAAGCGGACGGTTGAAACTTCTTGGGAAGAAGTTGGCGAGCCGGGACGGCTCGCTATCAGGCTCGTCGATCGTCCACTTATCAGCCGGTGCATTATCGCGATTATAGTGGGTCACTGGATCACACACATGCGCGCAGCAGTTTTACGGCGCGTACAAACGACCGGGTATTCCCGAGCGGGTCTGGTATGAGGATATATGGGGAGAAACGATGCGAGAGCGTGACCGGCGGATCAAATCGATCCGTCGGCTGCGGATAGCGTGATGATCGCGCGCGCGCGAGAGAGAGAGAGCCGGTTCTCCTTGTGCGCGATCCGCTCTGTCTGGGAATAGACGCAGCGAGAGAACGAAATTGTCGATCTCGTTGCGATGCTTTCCTGCCGGCATCCCAACGAGGAGCCAGCGGTGGACGCTGCTAAGACGTCGTAACGGCGCTTCATCCCGAACTGGATTCTTGCGCGAACTGGAAGAAACGCTTTCCTCTCGGCACGACGGCCTTAGCCCTTTATATCCTGTCGGTACCGCTCATGTTTTTCAGCGTCCCGAGCTCTACCTTCCTGTCGGTACTTGCAAGCACCGCTTTAAAATTTAATCATTACATTGTTATCAAATTAATTTTCCTGCTCCTTATGTGTTTATGATACGCCAAAAGTTATTTATCCAGATAGCACAATATCCTTTGGAAATCCTGAGGATATCCGGAAGGAACATTGCCTGAGGAAGAGAAAATAACTGAATGCTAGCTTCTAGGACATCCAGAATATCCCACCGGACGTCCTGAGGACTTGACAGGATATATTCTTTGAGCGTCTAAAGGAGAAAGAAAGAACATAATGTATTGAATTTGCCGATTCCGAATTGCATCGAGTTTTTTTTCTATTCGAATTATAAGGACTTGACTCGATTCCAAGTCGAAGTTGGCAAATTGGATACACTAACAGTCCAGTTTCGTTTTTAGCAACGAAAAAGTTCTGGAATCGTTTTAAATTTTAATCTCTTGGAATTTTTGTCTTTTAATTCTAAAAGAAATCGGACTATTAATGCATCGGATGCTTTTTTCTTTTGTATTTGTAATTTTTACAGTAACAATTAAATATCCCTGAGGTTACCCTGGATATATTCAGGGTCATCCTGAGGACGTTCTTGTATTGTCTGGATAATCACTGAAAAATTTAATAAGGTCTCGGGTGAATTAATTGAGGATACAAAGGATCAAAGACTCCAACTTTTTGCTCAACTAGCTGATTCGAATTTTCTAATTGCGCGCAGCGTCTCGGTTTATTACCGAGGTCGCTCAGTCAGCGACCTCGTTACAGCGGTGGCTTCATCATTAAATTCAAATTACACGCGGAAGGCCGTTTTCAAAGCTATTTTTACGAATTTTTTCAACAGAAACGGTAAGATCAATGGACTTGAAATTTTCACAGTGTATTCATTAATGTTCAAAGTATAAAATAAATGTTATTGAATCACAAGAACCGATCCAATTTGTAATTACAGATAAAAATGCAGTCATCCGTTTGCGAGCTCTATATTTGCTGTCAACATAATTCCGAGCCTTTCACTGCTCCGAAACCAAAAACTGAGAAAAATTTTGAAAATATACGGTTGCCATTATAGCCAGTGCCAAAATGGAGGCAGCGAATCCAAGTTTGGAAAAATAATGACTATGTAAAAAAAAAGTATCGAAAATGAAACTTTTTTCAACTTGCAATCATGTTTGAAAAAAATTAATAAAGTAAAATATAATTGTGTTCAAGGTAAGGGGCGAAAATTACACGTCTACTGTATATTGTGTAAAAATTTCAATTTATTCGGTTCAGTAGTTTCCGCGCAATCGTGTCGACAGTTTAAGAAAATGGTGTTTCCAGATAAACGAGTTTAAAATTTTATGTGTATTTTCCATGTAGATAGTAATTAGAGATGTGCGAACTATTCGAATAGGAATGAAATACATTATCGTTTGCGTGCATCAGCTACAAAACGGGCCATCTAGGCCTGTATGTTTGAACCCTTAACTTGTAATTAACTTAACTTATAATTAATAATTTAATTATAAATTACTTTAAATATTTAAATATATATATTTACTATAATAATATAATATATATTAAATATATATATTATTGATATTACAATATCAATCATCCCTTTCATATTAAAATCTTCCATCATTATTTGTATGTTTAATAGTCATGTTAAATTTTTTAATCATTCGATTCGATTTGAATTTAAAAAATGGGATTCGATTCGATTCGACATAAAAATTCTTGATTCGCACATCTCTAATAGTAACAAATTTATTTTATACCTTGAACATTGATGAATACACTGTGAAAATTTCAAGTCCATTAATCCTACCGTTTCTGTTGAAAAAAATTCCCTTGTAAAAATAGCCTTGAAAACGGCCTGTTCCGCGCATAATTCCCCCCTTAATTTATCGTTACTTATTATTAATTTATTGTTAATTAACATTGCCGTAAGCTCGCCGCCGAATGTCGTTACACCGGTCCGTGTGCCGTCAATCGTCAGCTCCCGTTTACCCAAAACACCGAGGGTCTCTTCGGCGCCGCGCATTGTCCGCTGCGCTCGTCTCGACTTATCGCAGCCTCATCACTCAGCGATCCGCGAGGAAAGTCGAATTCTTCGCGATAAGCGCTCTCGATGTGGCCGTGCGATGTGTAACGCAGCGTGATCACGTAAATAAAACGGAGTCGTCGGACGTCAGTCGAGCGCTGATGAAGAGTAGACTCGTGCGCGCGAGGATGATCCGTAGTCCGTTTTCGCGATGGCTGCCGGCGTGCCGAGGCAGGTGCGCGCCGGGTAGGAGGCCGGTTTCAGTCTCTCCGATGATACATTCGCCGGCACACCGGGGGTATAAATGAAGGACAATGACCTAATTGCGCGCAGAAGGCCTCGTGCTCCGAGACCGATGGTCAATCAGCGGGCGCGCGCGCTTTGATCCTCGCTTTGGCCTCCTCACACGTCGCGGCAGCCCGCTCTTCCGGACGCGTATTTGAGAGCGGCAGCAACCGGGACCGGTGCGGTTTCGTGCGTCGCAGGTGCGCAGGTCGCCATGAAGGTAAGAAGCACACGAGCCATTAGACCGATCGCGTTCGTCGAAAGTGCACGCACGAGCATCTCTCTTCCGGGTCTCGCGCGCTCTCCCGCAACATTCCTGGCAGTTGCGAGTCGCGGCTCCCCGTGAGGGAGAAATGCGATTTATAGCGGTACAAGTATATAAGGATACAAGGACACGGATAAAATTCAGGATAGAACCGACTATCAATGCCACTGAGCATCTCCGTCGATGGTCAATGGCGCCGCCGGTGAATTTTGCGCCCGCCGCGTCGCGCCGCGGTGATGATGATGAATCGACCCGGCAAGGTCGCGCGGCGAGTCGCACGCCGAGGTAACGGCGATTCACCACCAGGTCTCGCGGCGAGGGGGTTTTCGGGCAAGGCGATTACGGTTCTCTCCTCGGCAAGGCGGCGAAATGGCCGCCTCGGGATTCCGTGCGCGTCTCAGTCCACTTAGCCGCCGCGTTAGGTTTCACCGGTCAGGTTCAAGGACGAGGGCGCCCGCGGCCAAACGTTTTCTAATCCTCGGCTCGAACGATCATTTCCTCCGCGACCTCGCTTCCTACTCCGGCCGCGGACAGCCAGTCAGGCTATCGCGCTTTTCCCGAGCGGCGAGCGATGTGGCACAGCGTGCCACTTTTCGCTCGTCCCACCATCGAGAGCGATACGACATCGCCGGCTTCCTTGCTCGGCCCGGCCCGGCCCGCCGGCGCGGCGGCTCTCGCGTTTGATGCCCGTTGACGAGGACGTCGCACGCGCGATATGGCCCGCAGGAACGGCCGACGTGTCAATATGCGGTACTGTAAATCCGCTCGTGACTTTCGACTTCCTGTTCCGCGCTCGCTCCCTCCGGCCGCGCGTTCTCGAGTCCCGTAAGACCGCCGCCGAATCGACTCGCGCGCGACCGCGACCGTAAAACGCTAGTAGGTTGACTCGAAAGCGTCCTTTTCCGCGGACGCTCAGACGCTGAGTCGTGACGTGAAGCGAGCTTCTTAGGCGAAGCGGCGGCATCTTGTGAAATCTGTAGCCCAGCGGGAAATGTCTCCAGGTCGGTCCCGGAGCCAGCTGAAAAATGTCCTTTGAGGGCCTTTGAGAAAAGGCTGGGAAAACGTAGCTTGAGAAATGGTGTCAATGGATATTTTTGACACCAGTTGGACATTATTATGTCATTGAATATATGAAATGTTCGATTTCAGATCAAAAGTTGCTTTATTATATCCAGCGGCGGCGCCAAAGGTGGGCCTGACTGAGTGGGTCCAGGCCCATCCTGAAATTTTAGAAAATTTTAACACAATTATGCTATCTTATTCTGTCTAAGTTTTCGGCTTTTTTATATAAAGTTATTTTTATATAATCAAATTTCTGCAATTAATTTTAAATTCTATCTTCATAGTTCATTTCTCCCAGGAACAAAGCGCAACGGTTCGAAGCATTAAAATGAACGACAAAATGATACATAATATCCCACACAACACACGTTATCCTAAGGACGTCCTACAATAATATCCTGGGGACATACAAATGCCCGTTGTTTTAGATCCCACAGATATTCTACAAATATCTCTTTTGGTAATAATTTTTGGAAATTAAAAGTTTCTAGAAAGGAACTAAAGTTACTAAAAAGGATATTCGTAGGATATCTGTAGGATCTAAAACAGCGGACATTTGTATATCCCTAAGATATTGCAGTATTCCAGAATGATGTCTGTCGGACGTCCTTGAGATAAAGTGTGCTATGTATGGGATATAATAAATATGGCCCATGCGCGTGAATAGTTCGGGCGCCGCCTATGATTGTATCTCAAACTGGCAGTACAATTAATCAAAGTGTGCGCCTAAACTACCGACACAGTTTTGCCATCTTAACGATAGCTTCTTTACGCCAGTAGCGAAGAAGCCTGAAGAGAGCGGGTGGCGATGAAATCGCGGAAAGCGTCTTTCGCAGCTTGTGGAGAATCGAATATTTTTCCTCGCAAGAAGTGGTCCAGTGCCTGGAAGAAGTGGTGTAGTTAGGTTAGTTAGTTAGCGGTGCAAGATCCGATGAATACGGTGGGTGACAGAGAGAGTTCGCAAGTCGATGAGTGGTCGAGCGTTGTCTCGCAAGAGGACTGGCCTGTCTCTATTGATCAATCTCGTCTATTTAATCGCAAGCATCCTCATTATTTCGTTCAGTTGGTTACAATAGACATCCGCTGTAATCGATTGACCAGGTTTCATGAAGCTGTAGTGGATGATACCAGCGTCGAATCGCCAAACAGATAGCACTAGCTTTTTTTGCTGAATTTTCGACTTCTCTTCTGACGCGCGTTTGATTCATGCAGAACCCATCTATCCAGCTTCTTTACCTCGCCGATTTCTTCCAAATGGCCCAATATTGTTGGAATAATGTTGGAGTAACGTTGAACCTTGCCGCTGATTCACGCGTAGTTTGAAATATGTCCGCTTCTACTACAGCTTTCAGTTTATTATCATCCACCTTGGTCTCAGGTCGCCCACATGGCTCATTCTCAAGATTGAAATCGCCAAAACGAGACTTCTCGAATCATCGACGTACTGTACGCTCATCAGCCACATCTTCACCAAACACTTTGTCGATGTTTCGAGTTGTCTGTGCTGCATTAGTTCCATGACGGAACTCTTGTTCGAAAGTAATTCGAAATAAAAACACGAATTCTTGACTTATCCATGGTTGCACAAAAATTACTATGATATAAACAATTCGAAAGATAATCACAAAGCAAAACATGCGTTTGAAAGAGTGATGGAGTATCTTCGGGAAAAGAAAAATCAAGAATCGTGAAATGTCAGAGACATCAAACTTAGTACTTGAGGAAATCAGACTTTTCATATTTAATGACCTAATAAAATCTGGACAATTGGCAATCCTGATGGATCCAACGTATACAGCATACAGAACTATATGTGATATTTATAATGGCTGACCGGCTGTTCTCGGAGTTTCTTCGAGTAAAATTCCTTGAAAAGCAGAGAGACGGCTGAGTCATTCTAATTCGAGCGACTTGTCGCTCGTGTGGAATAAATCTTCCGTTATGACTCGTGGAATATTTTCATTCGACAATAAAACGAATCTCGATCGCCCTGATCGATTGAAACGGTAAACTTATATACATGAAGAATACACTTGAAATTCGAGTTGAACGTCCGCTCTTGTGTGAATCCAGTTGAAAGAAAGAAAAGATCCGCCTCGTCCTTGCGTTTTCTTCAAGATCTCCCGAATGAATTAACAGAAAAAAGCCAATACGATGATTCCGCATGATGGTAAAATCGCAGGCAATCAGTTGGCTCTGCTGGCTCCTCGCCGTCTGCATCTGCCTTTCCGATGCGAAGAGCAAGGTCAGGAGGCCGTTACCACCGTTGTACGCGGTGGTCCTGAAGAAACCACGGCCCATCGGCCACAGAATATCCATGGGCAACACCATCCACATCGGCGCTAATTTTCCCCATCAGAGAGTACCCTACAAGCACGTCAACTACAGGTGAGGCCTCCAATGGGCGAGATGTTCCCCTTCGTCATCTTGCGTCACGTCGCATCATCTGGGACATAATCTCATTTTCGATTTCAGGCCCCGCCGGCCTGTGTACAACGTCTTGCCAGCCAGCTGGAAAAACCAGATCCCGATGCGCGCGACCTTGAACAACAATCGCGCGGTGCTGCCGCAACGCGTTCCGCTCAAGGAGTTCCACTCGGTGAACAAGGTGCCGGAGTACAGTCCGGAGTACCGGCCGGAGCTGGTGGTGTTGCCGGCCACCCATCGAGGAGGTATCGACGACGACAAAGGACCCATCCACACGATCCCAGCGCCGAACCTAAGCCCGGCCGATAAGCCTTACAACTCGCCAGTGGATCAGAAAGAGATCGCTGATCGCCGCCCGTACCCCGCTGATCTTAATTATCACACCACAGCGCAAAGTAAAGTTTACGCTTCCGTTACGTTGAGTTAGAGGCACCAACCGAGCGAGCGAGCGATCATTATCTCCTCCTGTTGCGAGGTGGCAAGGTTGGGAAGCAAGCGCGCAAGCTTCCAAGGAGACGGATAGATAAAGATTGGACTATATTTGTTTCCGTCACGCCCGATTAAACCTTCATCTGAGTTGAAGTTCTCCTCAGAAGAAGACGTTGGGCTTTGATAGTAATAGAAACTCACTAGAGCTCACTGAACATACAACATGTTACCGTCACGAGTTGCTTTTTTCAATAAGGATCTCAGTGAAGTTCTTTTTTTTTTTCGTCAGCAACGGTAACGCAATTACATTTTCTGGCTAACGGTAACGAACATTGTTGTCACTTTCATCGTAATGTTGCACATGTACATTAGATGGAAGGTAGTGGATCGTAAAAAGAGGTCTTCAGAATCTGATGAAAGCAGAGAAAGTCTTAACGCTTCTTTGCTTCTTGAAACGTGATAACGGTAACGCGTGTTCTTCTTCCACTGATATTAATAATACATATTTTCATATTTGCATACCTTGATATTTTAGTTTTGACTAGATCTTGATATCCAAATTTTTCAATTTTTCAATATGAGCGACGAGTAACGAGGTGTCGAACTGAAAAGAATAACTCTCCCAACCCTGCCTGTGTCCTCTTCCTTATTTTTAACACGGGAAGGAGGAGAAACGAGATGGTCACTCGCGGGTTGGCTCGCAATCGAGGTTCACGAGGGTACAAGCAGAGTCCCACGATTCTCGCACAGATTCCAACGTTGGGTTGGCCGCGATCGACAACAGTCTGTCGCTGCAGAGGCCAGCGACGAGTCCAAGCACGCCTCAGCATCAGTACGAGGTGACGGAGAGCAATGACGCGGTGGTTCTGAAGGATCACCAGGCCGCTGTGCAGTCGGTGACCCTCCAGCCTCAGGACCTCGACGTGACCAGACTCTACTCGACCATCATGAATCCTCATCCGCACTCCAGCGAGCTGTTCGTCAACCACCCGGTAAATGGCAACGCGGCTGTCGTGGGACCGAACGTGGTGCAGTTCGGCCAGTCGAGTGTGCCGATGCAGACGAACCTTCACAGTTCCCTGCACGTCGGCTTCCCCGCCACTGCCGTTCAGACACCGTACACCGTGGCGCAGCAGCAGATCCCCGAACTCCACGTGGGCCACCCAGCACCGGCTGGGCCACCGTTGTCGGCAACGCAGCTCTACGATCTGCTCAACAGCTTCCCGCACAAATTCGCGGAACAATACACACCAGGTGAGGGATCCATGACGATCTAGATAGATCCCTGTACGTATGAGTGGACGGCAAGAAGGAAATCGCGATGCTTTTAGACTGCTTGGACCAGAGCGACAGTCACCAAGCTGTCGCTTGGTGTCAAACGCTATCTGATCTTTTTTACAAGTTTCTATAGTCATAGTTGGTCGTTGGAAGGTGCCGATGCACCGACTCCGATGGCCAGTCGTATTTCCTTCTTGATAAGCTCAGCAATGAAGCGATGACGCCAGAAAGAAGTTGTACTCTTCTCGTTACCAGATCAACAACACATCCTTCAGCAGCAACTTGACCAAATTCTCCAACCGGACGGGATAACGAGCTTCTCCCAACCGCAGATGCATTCCTTCAATTACGACGAGCAAGCTAACCAGCTGCAGCAACAGCTACAGCAGCAGCAACAGCAACAGCAAATCCTGCTCGACCAAGATTACGCCTCGGGGAGTGTGACGGCGGACTACAACCTCGACCCGGAGTCTTCGGTGGACGCTCGCAAGCAGAACGACGTGCGCGCGAGCGAGGAACTCGCGTACCCTGTCGATGGAGTGGAACAGTCCGAGAACAACATCGAGTACGAGGCAACGAGTCCTCCAAGAAGCCCGACGCCGTACTCGAGGAAACCGGGCAACATCGGCGGTGCGATAGCGACAAAATTCTACACGACGCTACCTAACAGGGACGCCGCCGAGAAGCTGGCCGCGTTGGCTGCCGCGGGCAATGTCAACAGTCGCCTGATGGGCCAGCTGCGAAAGCGGCAGCAACAGCAACAGCAACAGTGGCAGGACATGCAAAGCGACGAGTCAATGCCGCCCAATCACAAGAACGACGACAACGCGGGCCAGCAGACGTGGACCGATGGCGAGCAGCTGCAAAGATACAACCAGCACAATAAGCATCAGAAGAATCAGCAGCAACGTCGCAAGCAAGGCTACAAGAGCGCGCCGAGCGACGAGAAGTTACCTCTGCAAATAACGGTACCTGAGGAGGACGAGTACGCGAGCGACGACCAGCTGAGCGACATAAGGAAGGACAACGCGGACGTGGAGTACGAATATGAGGGTGAAGACGGGGAGGGCGAGGGGTCGCAGGAGTCTGCCGCTTCGTTCGCTGGACAAGCCGCGCCTCACGACGACGACCCTCACGTCGAGTTCGGCAGCCGCCTGCGGTCAAAGACTAGAGAATGAGGAGGCGCGTGCTGCGCATCGGTAGGCAATAAGATCACCGACAACTGCCAGAGAGGGAGACAACGGTAATGCATCGCGTTGTCGCTTGCACACAATGTTATTTATTTGGTAGACGCTGATATATATATATATATATATATATATTTATTTATTCGACACGTCGAGATGGAGGACGAGCGTCGGAGAAATGGCTGCTCTCTCTCGCCTGTAGAATTTCACTCTCTTTATTTCAAATATTCGCACATGACCGACTGATAAGCTACCATATCGTATGTACAATAGTGATCATCAGGATAAGTTATTAGTAATTTGAACACGCGAACCTTCACGTTTTACATACAGATTGCGGCGTATCTCGGTGCAGCTTGCTCATACCGAGCTCTAGCGTAACTCGCCCTTCGACTCTGAGGGGACCCGGCAGTCTCTGCATATGGACGCGATGTCGGCAAATGCACGTAATGTATGTTTCTATAAAATTCGGAGTAACTCGACGACGCGACTTGTGGAACACAGTGACGACGAGAGGGGGGGAGTTTTCATATTTTCCAACCGTATCCTGTGTCTGTACACGGAATCCGGGCACACAGGATACGGCTGAGGTGTGCAACGGAACTTCAGAAGCAAGTCACACGCGTTGCGAAAAGAATGTATAACGCGCGAGTATGTACACGGTTGCTCTACGTTTCATTTGTACACTCAAGGAATTTCGTCGCACACGGAAGAAAGGATCGTCGTGTCGGTTAAAAAATTCGTATAAAAGCCAGTCCGGGGAACAGCTCGAGAGAGAGAGAGAGAGAGAGAGAGAGAGAGAGAGAGAGAGAGAGAGAGAGAGAGAGAGAGAGAGAGAGAGAGAGAGTGAGTGAGTGAGTGAGTGAGTGAGTGAGTGAGTGAGTGAGTGAGTGAGTGAGTGAGTGAGTGAGTGAGTGAGTGAGTGAGTGAGTGAGAGAGAGAGAGAGAGAGAGAGAGAGAGAGAGAGAGAGAGAGAGAGAGAGAGAGAGAGAGAGAGAGAGAGAGAGAGAGAGAGAGAGAGAGAGAGAGAGAGAGAGAGAGAGAGAGAGAGAGAGAGAGAGAGAGAGAGAGAGAGAGAGAGAGAGAGAGAGAGAGAGAGAGAGAGAGAGAGAGAGAGAGAGAGAGGTTCGACGAGGTTCAAGGAGGTCTGTATATAAAAACTTTACACCGCGTGTGTTTACTTTCTCGATCGCATTTCCGCGATAGCAGTGTTGGAACTGCGTCTCACAATCTGATCGGGGTGACTTGAGAAGAAGAGGGTGCGGGGAGAGAATCCTCATCATGCGAATGTATGTACACTGTCTTCGGTTCTACGGCGTCTGCGACTTGGTTCTGACGTTTAATCACACACATTCAGATTCTACACTGTATAGAGCAACTTACGTCGAATTCCTAGCGAGATTTGCGCGAATCTCTGCGTAGATTATACGCCGCGGGGGAGGATCAAGAGAGGAAACGCTACTACAAACGATCCATGAACCACGGCCTTCCGTCGTTTGTGCGGCGCTTCGTTAGAATGTCACAACCTGTCTCTGTTACTAAAAGCGTATGCTCAAATTGCGCGGACCACTGACCGTCCGAAGTAACAGCAGTCCAATTGTCGGGCCACGTTTCGTCCTTCCATGTTCCCTGGGATATCATTGGCTCGATCGTGAAGCAGTGCCCGGGTTTCATAACGCCCACTGCTTTGTTTTCTACAAATTTTCATCATTTTTGTATTCATTGCTTACTTATTTATTTACTCGTAAATGGACAGAGCTCTCTTGACAACGTGAGAGAGAGAGAGAGAAAGAAAGAAAGAAAGAATGTTGCAATCAACTCGAGGCTCTCTTGATGATGCACGATCGAGAGTGGTTTATTTAACGTTTTCCTCATTACTGTTATTAAATCGTTTGATCAAATCTCATCGACGAAATGCTGTTTTTTTTCCACACACAAATTGTCGAACGAGAAGAAGTACTCACTGGCATAGTGCGGCACATTCGGCGCGGTGTGGAATAAACGATGAATCCCATGGCCACAGTAACTACGCACCACGCTGAATCCGTGCGCCTGTGCGTGCTTCTGTATGACATTGCCGATCTCCCTGTACTTTCCACCGGGTTTCACAATGCCGATGGCCTTGGACAGACATTCATACGTCACTTCCACCAACTTCTTCACCTCCGGCTTAACGTTACCCACTAAGAAAGTCTCGTTCAGATCCCCGTGGAAGCCGTTGTGGTACACCGTGACGTCGACTGAATAGAAACGATCATTAGAATGCGTATGTTGTAAGGCTGTCATAATACTCTCCGATCAGCAGCATACCGTTACAGATGTCGCCGTCTTGCAGTGGTCGAGTATCGGGTATGCCGTGACAAATCACTTCGTTGACAGAGGTGCAACAGCTGGCAGGGAACTGATAATAATTTAGTGGTGATGGATAACAGTCCCTCTCGATGCAAGCCTCGTGCACTATTCTGTCAATTTCAGCCGTTGTAACACCGATATCGCATGTCTTTGCGGCTTCATCTAGTACTTCTCGGCCAAGCTATGCAAATTAATCTAGATTTAATTCAGGATCAGAATGAAAAATTCATGTGTGAGAGAGATATGGAGAATATAAGCGTGTTCAGTGATAAAAGTACAGCAGAATACCCGCGGAATACCTTGCAAGCCACTCTCATGCCTTCGATCTCTTCATCATTGAGAACCTTTATCTGTCCTGAACCTCTCACAGCTTGTTCACTAAGTGGCACCCCAGCTGAATGCAAAGCATAGTCTGGCCGATTAATATTCTCGGGAACCTCCCTGCGTTGCTCTTTCTTATGTGGCCGCAATTTCCCAGTATAATTGTAATTCGGCCAGGGATTGAATGTGTTTGAGACTTTACTGCCATTTTCCCCTTCTGATTACAAAAACACGCGATTATACACAATCATAACAACTTGCAGAAATAAAGATGAGTGGTGTCACATGGCAGAAACTTACTTGCTAACTGATGAATGACTTTGTGCGTCTTCCAGCTTCCCTTGAAGCAATCCTAGAATCAAAGAAATCGAATGCTGCATCAACTGGCTAATCTTCTGACAAATGGGAACATATGTGCAACGTGCGTTGACAAGACAAAACAAAAGTGAACATTATCGCAAAGCAAGAAACGTATCGCATGACATCAGCATCATCAACGGCGCTTAACGTGCGCCATGAATATTAATAATGAGACAAAAGAAACGAGCTGAAGATAGAGAGCGAAGCGAGAGGGCACTTAACCTAAAGCACATAGCTAACGTGTCTCACTTGACTGCAGAAGTACGAGCCCTGAATGCCGATCTTCAGGCAAGTCGGACACTGCAGGCTCGCGACGGCGTTGCAGCCGGGCGTCTCGCACATCCCGAACGTCGATGACATTGTCAAAGAAGATTTTCCGGAGCGGACGGGAAGAGCGGCCAGGCTGGGAGACGAGGTAATTCGAGACGATCCTGTACTGTTTTACCGGCCGAGCCTGCGCGCGAGGACGACGGCGAGAGGAGAGGGAGAGACCGAAGGACGGAGAAGGAGAGGAGAGCTCGAAGCGTGCGCGATCGCAAGCCGAACGAATCGATCAGCGATTCGTTGCTATCCGAGGCTCGCGGGGCGCGCGCGAGATGGCGCGCGGGTCGCGGCTGCGGTGCCGTCGGTGGCGAGGGATGGATCAGTGAAAAATGGCTGGTGCCAGCGACTGGTTTAGCATCGGAAGCACGGTGGTATGTAAGACATGTCACGAGCAGGAAATCGAGGGCGAGGTGTTGGCCTTCGACCCACAGACAAAAATGCTGATACTCAGTATCCTTTTGGACGGGGAACTCGCGCCGATGGCGGCCCGCTCGCGCGAGAACGCCGGACGACAGGCCCGCGCGCGCACTGTGTGCAGCCTGCCGTGTGCCAGACGCGCAGTGTAAATAACAGCGTGGTGGCGGCGACGGGTGTCGCGCGACGCGCACCACGCGTCCCGATGCGGCCCCGCGCCCCACGACGCGTCGTCCGCGACGCGCTCGCCGCGAAATGGTGCCCGCGATCGAGTCGCGCGAGTCAGGTTAGTTTCGTCACTCGTCAAGCATGCTTCACGCTCGGGGTGC
This sequence comes from Harpegnathos saltator, assembly GCF_003227715.2. Lineage (NCBI taxonomy): Eukaryota > Metazoa > Arthropoda > Insecta > Hymenoptera > Formicidae > Harpegnathos > Harpegnathos saltator. The sequence goes on along the minus strand of NW_020230682.1, from coordinate 715,777 downwards.
TCGTCTCGCGAACGCCCCCGTCGTCGTCGTCGTCGTCGGGGTCGACGTGTTGGTGTAACGGTACCCATGTGCTGACGACGCTTGACGTCGTCCCGCGGCTCCCGGGAACAGGCCGACTGAACGAAGTCGGCGTCGCGACACCGTGTGCTCGATTCTGTGTGTACGTATCGTTGTCACGTCTCATTTCTGTTTCCCATCGCGCAGTGAGAGTACACGTAAATACGCGAGCCAGGGCCCTCGTTATCAGGTTGGAAATCGCGCGGTCTGTGTGCACTTTGGACTGGCAGGGGTTAAATTTCATTTCGAGCGAACGCCGCGCGTGACTTGCCTTTTCTCACGATTTGCAACGCCTTGGTCGATCCCGCCTTCGGTATGAATAGTAGTAGCATCGACAGCTGTTGGTCGTACTTAGGAGAATGTTTTCCTTAATAATGACTCCTCAGAATGTCCATCGACGAGTGGTAGATCCTCGTTAAACGATGTACATGTAGTAAATTTATCTCTCGTGTCCAATGTTCAAGTGATACGAGAAGTTAGCGCAACTACAAACGAACCACCACAGAGCCTTAATTTACAAAGGCTAAACACGCGAGTCCGCAACCAGATCGAAGAGAAGAAAAGGTTGGTTATGGCTCTGCAGGCCGGAGTATCTCCAGAAGGACAGAAATTATTTATCGCAATTTCAAAGACTATCCAAGACATTACGTGGAACGGAGCGAATATCGTTGTATTTGATAATGTCACTATTAGACCACCGTACAAAGTCGACAACGTTCACGGGAACGCAGAGTCTGGGGCGTATAGACATGTAAAAAAAGTGGTACGTAAAGCACAGTAGACATTGAGATTCAACTTTTGAGTGTACTCCTTGTAATGTCTCCGAGGATCAAGAGCACTCAAATGCAGCTGTCATAGTTGTCTTTGTGCGACAAGTTGTTCTTTATTTGTTTACAATTGGAAGCTAAAATTTCTTGAGAGAAGAAATGCACATGTAACTTGAAATTAAGTTGTCAACTATAGTCTGCTGTAATGTGTTGAATATACAATAATATAATATGTAGAATAGTGTGTAATGTAACATCAGACACAGACCAAACATGTGTGAGTGCTCGACGGCTGTTGACTTTAGTCAACCACCATATCAAAAAGCTTAATAGACGACAATTGTATCAGTGTGTTTCTTAATCCACTTTGTAGAGAATCGGGTTCTCTATAGGAGTTCTTTATATGAGTAAGCGATACTTTTGTTTGCCATCACAACATGATTTTCAATAACTACTTGAGAACTAAAAGAGACTAATTGTATTGATGCCTCGGTTGAAGTGTAGGAAATTAAACATTGTAATTTTATGTTTACCCCCTGGCCCATTTAATTCCACTTGCTACATTGACGCAATACATTACAGCAGACTCGGTTGTACATTTAGTCGCCATGAGGATTGTCTTTGGATTCTGCCTCTTGCATTCCTACATTCTCTCCTATTGTTCACAGGTTGAGAAACACATTAAAGATACAGCGCAAGCTCAACAACAACGAGAATTGCAACAGCAAACGCAAAAGGGAGCCGAGCTACAATAAAGGTCCAAAAAGGCACTATACTACATCGCAGAGCGCTAAGACACACACATTGAAGAAGCTCCATTTGACCAGAGATAGGAGGGGACAAGTTAACGAGACACTGAGCGGAAGACCGTGGCAGCGCGACTAGGCAGGCGCGCCTATAGCGAAAAATCGGATATCTTCGAGCGAACTCTCTCCAGCTGCTTGTTCGGATGAAAAAAAAAGAGAAAGAGCAGACAGAACAAGATATAAAGTGCAGACTTCAACACAGAAATTTCGCATTCTGACCCGAGTATTGTTAATAGTATCGCATGTGCAGCATTTTATAAAATACAGTCGGACGTACAATTCGTGATTATTAGTCGCCAGCCTAGAAATTTCACTGCGAGCGAGCGAGCGGCAGTCGATTGCTGCGAGTGAACGGAATCATACTCGTTGAGAGCTAACTCTACCAGCGCTGGTTACTATGATGTACACGAAATTGCGCCGTCACTCTTCGTCGAAATACGTTTTAGCAGAGTGATTTATAAGACCGACTTCCTCCGATTAAGCCCGTATGAAACGGCTCGAGCTTTTACGCGCAGCGTCCGAGTACAAAGACGCGTCGCCAAGTCGGGACAAGACGCGCGGCCACCGACTTCCGCGAGGACGTTCCTACCAAGGTCTGGAGTAAGCGCCTTCGGCCCGAGTCTAAGATCCGTTCAAAGAATCCAGACGCGGCCTCAGGCTCCTCGACGTCGGTTGGAACGGACGTTGAGGCGCGACGCGCTTGATTGCAAGGTCGTCACCTTTGTTTTGTATCCACGCCGCGACTCGGCCAGAGACGCGGTGAACCTCCTCGACGGGTCGGTCGGCGGGTGCATCTCTTGTCCCAATTTCGCGAACGACTCTAGTTTTACAATCACGGCGACCCCCGTCCCCGTTCTCAGGTGCGCGTCGCGTGCAACCGCGAACTCCTGCTTTTCAGAGAAATTGACCGATCACGAAAACATTGACTGAGCACCATGCGATCTATCATTTTCATGGCACGAGGCGCCTTCAGCCTCACGTGCGATTACCGCCGCGCTCCCCGCTGCCCCTTGCGTACGCCGAGCCGCAGGAATGTAATTTAAGAAGGCCGCGATACCTCGACTCGCGCAAGGACGAGCGCCGCTTTGTATCGCATCTCGCGAGCGGGAAGGGGATTTCGCTCACTCTGTTAAGGGCCGGTTGTTCCAACTTCTTGGTAAGTTAACTGATGGTTAAATCATATGTTTGTCTTTGTTTTTCCTTCAACTTAGGCAAAGACAGACGTATGATTCAACTACCAGTTAACTTGCCAAGGAATTGGAACAACCTGCCCTAAGCCCAGGAAGAAGTCGCTTCCCGTTTAATGGAGTGAGCGAAGACTGTTCTTCACGTCGACGACGCATCCCTTCTCTGCCCATCACCGGTCCGAGGAACAGCTGATGTTGTCCGACCAACGCAGTGTGCTAGCTCGAACGACACAGCCACAGTAGGTACAGGCCACTAGGAATCGTCCGAATCGGAGAAGAAAGGAGCCTCTTCCGAATCGATGCGCAGAAATCGTTCCTTTCTTCGAGAAGATATCAAAGATTAGTCGGTGTAAGATGTTGATTATGGAATCGGCCAGTGCGCCTTTGCCGAGCCAGGTGATGCCGCGGCACTCGTGGTGCTCATGCGATTCCATATTAACTATTCCTTCTTCTTTTTCATGTATACCCAGTGGCACACACTGGGAATAGATGAAGTCCGAGGAGTCCCTGGACACGTCCTCGTGTGGTGCCGTCGTTCTCGCAGAGAAAAAAAGAAAGAAAAAGAAAGACCCAAACTCGTCTCGTGCCCTTTTACCATACGAACGGGGAGATTCCGAGATTGCGAAGGGAGAACAAGAGCGCGGGAGATTGTAAGAAGAATTATACGAGAAAAGACATAAATAAATGTAATATAAATTCTGTAGCTACGTGTGTACAGGCTCTTCGCTCGTGCCTCTCTCGTCTTGCCTCGTCGGCCGTCGTTGAGACATTTAATCAGATCTCATCATTTTATTTGCCGTAGGTAGAGCCGCACTCGGCGGAGAGAGAGAGAGAGAGAGAGAGAGAGAGAGAGAGAGAGAGAGACTGCTTGCTCCTGCTTATTCAGTGCGGAGTAGATCGGAAGTGGACAAGGCATAGAAGCGAGCGGAACTAGATCAGTTGCGTCACATGTCCAAGTCCGAGTAGACTGAGATAATGAATCCTGCTAAAAATAGAAGTAATGGACTAGATAAAGCGCCTCACGTCATCCAGACGGACTAGAGGCGCGAGTCGCCTTGATGGATCACTCGGCGCTCTCGTCCGCTTCCTCGATCGTCTCCGCCACGCTCGATGTGGATTTCACGCTTGTGGACAGGTCGTGTGTCACACGGGCGATCCGGGCGGCAGCCTTGAACTTGATCGCGGCCCGATGCTTCTCGGTTTTCCTCTTCCACTGTAACGTGAATTAATTACACGAGTTAATTGTGCGGATGCGAGATTCCCCCGGACGCGCGCGATTCATCGAGTAACAATGGTAAAACGGAGTGTCGTTTTTAAACAGATTTTGCTTTGATTTTTATCAACTCTCTGCCCATCTTGGCGAAGCGCTTTTGCTTCGTATGAGTATTTTTCCTTGACGAAATGTCAGATATTACATTTCTTCTCGGTTTGACTCTGCCGCCAATTGTCAAGTTAAACGTCCGGAATTTTACGCGGCAGATGTTGCGCGAGATTTGCAGCCTTGTACGCGTGCGCATAAGACCAAAAGTCGCTTGTTAACGAAACGCGCATACGCGACGCGTCCCTTCGCGTCTTCACAATTCCCCGCCTGTTATTATTTGATATTATTTACGATTTATTTGGTACTCTGGAGTGAATTCCTCCGAGTATAGGCAGCGTGAATGACGATATACCAGGCTTCTCTGCCGTTTTGATTGTCAATTTTACGAGTATGGGTCTGTTCTTTTTAGCTGCACTGCTGAACCGGTACAATAAAGCCAGCGGCACACGGTGCTTGTTTTCGTACTGGATTGCTTGCTGGATGAAAATACTGCGTTGTGATTGGTATATTTTCGAAGATGGATGAAAATGCACCAATCAGAACGCAGTATTTTCATCCAGCAAGCAATCCAGCACGAAAACAAACACCGTGTGCCGTTGGCTTAAGAAAAAATATAGTTGTCTCATTCTAACTTGTTACACCGCTGAACTAGTGCAACAAGTTAGACCCGGTTCCACAACTTACTATAAACGAAGTTTAACTCGTTAACCCTAGTTTAGACGAAAAACTGCGTTCCACAACTGCCTTAAACCATGGTTAACGTTGATTTCTCATAGTTAAAGTTAAACCCAAAACTTTGGGCGTTTAATGAATTTAAACGAAGTTTAATACTGCAGTACCATCAATTTGAGAAAAAAATTTATGACTATCCCGGTTTTGGAGTTTAGTTGATAAATATTTTGAACGTTTGAACACCAAAGAGATACGGCTTTAGAATACATATTATCTTCATCTAAAGATGAAGATTTTGAAAACCTAATTTATCGACGGACAAGAAATATAAGAATAAGACGACCATCATTTTTGGAAAAATTTGATAATGCCGATTTTCATGCACGATTTAGATTATCAAAAGAATCTGTTATTGCAGTTCTAGCAGAAATCGAGCATGAAATTTCTCATAAAACAGAACAGTAAGTATATAAATTTAATTTAAAATATTCGGTTTTTTGCTTCGGTAGATTATATTCTAAAACAGAGTATAAAACTATATATAAAACTATATATAAAAGTCAATTATTATATGATAAATGCAATCAAATCAATAATATAAACTAATTGATTATTATTAACACTGGACTTCCACCTTTTAATAAATTAATATTTATATACAAATACAGCAAATGTTAATGTTGGTTAGTGTTTACTTCATACGAAACAGATATACAGAGTGTCCGGAATGTGATCATTAATATTTTGTGTACTGGTAGAACTCGTTAAAACAATTAAGAAAGTCCTGTGCCATTTTACAATTTTTTCAATATTTATTCCGTAATTAATTAAAATGTGTAAACGAATGAGCGCACGAGAAAGCGACAGGACGAGCTCTGTGTATAAGAAGATGACTTACCTCGCGCGGCGAGAGACAACCGTAAACGACAAGAGGCGTGCGCGCGCGACGAGGAGCGAGCGAGCACGAACGACGAGCAAGCGACAAGAGGCGGCCGCCCAGCGCTCTCTACGCGCTCATTGGTTCACATGTTTCAATTAATAACTCGGTAACTATTGCCAATTTAACATTATGGTACATGACTTTTCTTCTCGGCTACATTCAATCTACCAGTACACAAAATATTAATGATTACATTCCGAACACCCTGTATTGTTCTCTACTAGATATCATAGCATCCAACTTATTTCAATTTTCCCTCTTTTCACCATTAGCAACAACCAATCATACTCTATGTTTGAAAAGAAAGAGAAGTCTTTGACAGTTTCTTCATACAGACTATAGGTTTAAAGCCAGCGGCACATGGTGCTTGTTTTCGTGCTGGATTGCTTGCTGGATGAAAATATTGCGTTGTGATTGGTACATTTCCGAAGTTGGATGGAAATGCACCAATCAGAACGCAGTATTTTCATCCAGCAAGCAATCCAGCACAAAAACAAGCACCGTGTGCCGTTGGATTTAAAAACATGATGTGGAACACGATATAAGTTTAACCATGCCGTTAAATGTAACGTCAGTTCAGATAATCACGGTTTAAACTTGATTTTGTGAAACTGGGCCTTAAACTTGATTTTGTGGAACTGGGCCTTAGAAGTGGTCTGTTCTTTATAGCTGCACTGCTAAACTGGTGCAATAAACTAGAATGAGAAAACCTATATTTGTCTCACTTTAACTTATTGCACCAGTTCAACAGTGTTACAAAGAACAGACCAAAGGTCTGGTCTTTTTCGAAGAACTTCTGAACTAGTGTAATAAGTTGGAATGAAATAGATATATTTTCTCTCATTCTAATTTCTTATACTAGTATGCACTAGTTCAAAAGTTTTTCGAAAAAGAACAGACCCAGAGTGAGACAACTATATTTTTTCTCACTCTAACTTATTGCACCAGTTCAGTAGTGCAGCTAAAAAGAACAGACCATGCGGCTGCATTTTGAAATTCTCTGCCAGTACTGAAAATCTATAGTATACGTGACACAAACTATGTATTTTCAGTACTGGCAGTGGATTTCAGAACGCAACCTGCACGTTGCATTAACGGTACATATCAGAACGTATCTGTGGTACCTAACCTAGCTTCATGGGATAGATCACGCGTGTAAATATCCTCGTCTTGTGCTTCACGAAAGTTTCGAGCGATGTATTCGTGAAGAAATTGATACAAATGTAAGTATCTACTCATAATTTCGATAATAGAATAGTTTGTGCTTTCGTGTATATATACCACACGCGTAACATGTGTAAGAATACACACGCATCGGTACGTGCTTGTACACACATAACCTAAAGGAAACATGCCGCGGCAAGCGAAAAACATCTTTATTCGGAAGACGTCCGCTTTTTTCTCAAATAAAACGATCGTGATGTTTGGACAATTTGCTGAATAATCTTTCTATACCGTCTGTCTATACGACTGTCCATCAGTCGCAAACCCACGGGACTTACTCCGTAGTGAGTAAATTAACAAAGTAACATGCAGGTTTCATTAATATTATACAGCGTGGATAACGTTGTAAAAAATGGAATATACACTATATTTTACAGTGATATAGCAACTTTTATATGTAAAGAGTTAACTTTATCGTACTTATAGAATGTTATAGCTTTACATGTCTATAATATTATGTTGATTTGTGTATCGGGTGAATACAAGTTTTGATAAATTTCGTAGTGGTAAAATATATGGAGTGATTTTATTAAAAATGACTCATTCACTCCATTGATTGAGTTGCTATTGTTTTCTATTACTTTTAATGTATAATACAAATTTGCAAGTGCTGCCATAAAACTGGGTCAGCCACATCTTTGAGAAATTTGGCAAAACTTGTACTTATCCAATATAATAAATGGATCAAGCTCAACAAAAGCAATGTAGCAAATAGCACTATTTGCACCATTTTTATTCTCTCGGTCTATCTTTCTCACCTGTTCATCACGAGATGGTACGTTTGCCAGATATTGCTTCATCTCAGGCTTTTCACAGTCAGCTATAGCCAGTACTGATACACATCCATCCACTGTTCCCAAAACGATACTTTTACCATCATATGTGCTATCAATAGCACTCAGTTCGGCTTGTACTCTATAATTTGCTATCATCTCACAATCCGAAGATCTGTGGAGTAAATTATTTACACATAAATGTAATAAAATTCAAGATCTTTTCCTTTTAACAGGCCTGCAGTGCATAAATTCAAATAAGATTTAGACAATAGCTTTTTTTTTACAAGTTTGTAGATTGAGACTTAGCTTGATTGAAACATATGTATACTTGCCTGAAGACTCTGATAGTTTTCCGTCCACTATGATAATAAAGCACATATTCGTCTGTTCGATTAAACATCGATATGACGGTAAAAACTCCTTCAGCTACTTTGGGTATATATGTCTTCACGCTTGTACCTTTTTTTAATTCTATGAGTTCGAGACCACCTCTAATATATAAGTTTGATTATTCAGAAGTAAACATACACACATCGATTCTTCAAATATTATTTGGTCAAACGTACGGTTATCCAATTTACTTTTTCTATTACTTTATCTATTTCTTTTTCTATGTATGAGTCACAACGTATTTAGATACATTATAGACTTAGCTACTGCTGAATTTTTACAGGTAAAACACGTGTTATGATCTTATTCGAGAATGCCCATACCTGCTGGGAGCGTATAGCGTGTACTTGCCGTCCTTGCTGATATTGCCGCTCCACTTTGGAATTGTACGTATAACTTTCTTTTTATTAATATCAAGAATTGTACCCTTGTCGGAGCCGATGATTCCCACCCATTGCGGCTTGTTAGGCAGAGGGGTGATGCATATAATATCCTGTGGACGTGAATTTTTCACGATTAGTCCCTTATGATGCAATCACGCGTCGAATTTCCATTTACATCTCATCTCTCATCTATGAAATTTTATTCAAGCCATTTTGAGGAAATAGTTGGCTTGTTTTTATCACGATCGAACCCGAAATACCTTAAATCCAGGCAACTTTATCGGTATCTTGCTGATCAGCGTTCCCGTCTTGGCGCTGTAAATTGTAACGCAATCTCTATTGCCCTTGTCTGCTGCTGGCACTGCCAGGAAAGCGTCGTCCGACGTTATGACTACTTGTCGGAAAGGCGTACTGGTGTTACTTCTTACGGGATACTCCAGAGAAAAAATTGTTCTACCGTCTATCGCATAAACACACAAGATACTCGTTATATAGGATGGGACAAGATAACTATCATCGCCTCAAATATCTTCGGAGTGTGAGAGTAGGGGAAAAAATTGATTAAACAGAAATTGGTACATAGTACAAAAACCATCGTTTTACGACGGTAGCGATTTTTTTCAAGTGGAGTAGGTTACCTTCATTTTATTTTTTCTCTCAACCGAATATAGTTGTGTGAACTTGACACCCGACTTTTTAAAAATTAACTTTTCTGCATAAAAAACGTTAGATTTTCGTTTGTAGTTGTTTGTAGTAACATTAATTTCGTTTGTAGTTCGACCGTTTAAAAAATATAAAAATTTTAAAAAAATAACACGCACCCGACTTTGAGATATCTTAAATCCGCTTTCGCAGCCTTCTTTAGAATCGCTTGTAGTTGTTTGTAGTGCTTTCCGTTTCATTTGTAGTTGAATCGTTCAAAAGTTATAACAATTTAAAGAAACGCCCAAGAGGCAATTCTGTCAATTTTTGAGATATCTCAAATCCGCTTTCGCAGCCTTCTTTAGAATCGTTTGTAGTTGTTTGTAGTGCTTTTCGTTTTGTTTGTAGTTGAACCGTTCAAAAGTTGTAACAATTTAAAAAAACGCCCAAGAACGATTCAACCACAAACGAAAGGGAAAGCACTACAAACAACTACAAACGATTCTAAAGAAGGCTGCGAAAGCGGATTTGAGATATCTTAAAGTCAGGTGGGTGTCATTTCTTTAAATTTTCATATTTTTTAGACGGTCGAACTACAAACGAAATTAATGTTACTACAAACAACTACAAACGAAGGTCTAACGTTTTTTATGCAGAAAAGTTAATCTTTAAAAAGTCGGGTGTCAAGTTCACACAGCTACCGAATGTTGTGGTTTGTATTCATTTTTTGATAGCAATGTATTGATACCATGACTTTGAATCAACTTTTGTCATAGATTGTCGCATGTAACTCTCAATAGTTGCTATAAAAAGATAAATGTAAAGTATAACGTTCTAAAAAAACGACTTTCAGATCTTTGAAGCTATTCCTAAAAAAGTAATGTGTTACCGCTATAAGACACTTCTACACCACTCGATATATTTTTCTCTTGATCTCATACTAGGCTTTCATTTTTTTTTTTTTTTTCAAAAACATCATCCAATCGAGTTAATGCAGGATACCCATCTCTCTGGTACATCCTTGTATGTGTGATCATAATAATTTTGTATAAACATTTTTTCCCAGCCATTGCCCCCCGGGCCATTGCCTCACTTTGCGCAACTTATCAGGAACATGTGTAATTCTCATATTCGACAAGTATCAGATTTTATCAAGACGTGTTGTGCACAGGGCTCGCGGGCGCTTCGCGGCGTGAGAGCGTCGTGACTTCTTGCTTACCGGGAATGCTTCGCATTACGAGGGTCGCCATGGTTCGCATGTTTTCCACTCCTGCAGGATTATTGGGTCGAGAAATCGCCATGAACTTGGAAGAGTTCTCAACTAGCGTTAATTGCTTCACGCTCGGCTGCTCCTCCTTAAACAGTACTTGCTCCGTGATTCTGTTCCACACGAGAACGTTGCCCGACTCCGTTGACACGATGTATCTGAAATACGGAGTTTGTTGCATTATGCTCTTCCTGTACCGGTTTCCTTTTCCGTCTCATATGTCGCTTGCTAAGCTTCCGAGTGCCAAGTGGCAAGATCGACTCACCTGCTGTCCTGCGTGATGCAGACGTGCGTGACGATCGCTCCTAACGGGCTATCGGCTAGCTTCGATATCAGTCTGCCCGTTTGCAAGTCCCAAACACCGACGCAATCTCTGGTGACCGTGACGGCCAAGTTGCCTTCTTCGGCTAGGCTGTTTTGCAAGGTGGAAGTGATTAATCGTCGTACGACGTACGCGTTGCTCGCAGCAACAAGGTATTCTTCAGGGTATCTCCTTATCTTCGAGAATACATATCATCGGCAACGTGAGACGTTACCGGCGATGTATTACCTTATCATGTCTATCTGCAGTTCATGTCGGTCGATAACGTGAACCTGCTCGAAAATATTGTTGATGTTCCACACCTTGACGCTCCTGTCGATGCTCGACGTTACCACGCTGTTCCAGTTGCCGATGGTCAGTGCCTCAAGTTGAATGATCCTCGCGAAGTGCGCATCCAATATCTTCACCAGTTCGGAAGTCTCGAGCGACCAGACGTACAGGTTCTTCCTGCGAAAGGTAATTCAACATCATGCGTTGATTGATGAGGGAATTTAGCAGACGCGGGTGTGTCATCGAGTGTTGCAAAGCGCGCACCTCACACCAGCGACAGTGTAGTTCTTCGTGCCGCTGACCATGATGGAATTTGAGCACATCATCCTCGTGCTGATATTCCTCACGCCGTTCGGCAGCATTAACACGTGCGCATCGCTTTTGCTCTCCAAGAACCATACGATGAAGCCGTTACCGGTGGTCGCCAGTAGCATCTCCTCTTCTCTATCCAGCTTCAATTGCAACAAATACTCCACGTCGTCGTTGTACGCGCGGGGCATGTCGAAAACTTTCTCCCAGTAAGACGAAGTCTCGTCGCTGCTGTACTTGGTGATCCTGTAGTCGTCCTTGCTCGTACATGCGTACAAAGTTCCCTTGTCCTTGGTCATAACCATGGCGCTGAAATCATTTATTCCATGACTTGAGTTTGACTGAATTTGAAGTTTCGGACGTAATCGCCTCCTCATCTCATTCCTTTCTTGTAGTCTGCTCGTTACGTTGGCTATAATAATTTTACTATCTTTTCCAGCGTGTTACCTCTTAAGTTGTGGCCCACTGAAAAATATCTAGAAATTAAAAAATATTTATTCGATGAGTACTATAACATATTTACTCATATCGATATATTTTCATGCTGAGGAAACTTCTTTTTTTCAAATGAGAATTGCATTACTTTTTCTTAAATCTGTAATTTCTCACAGCAATTATATATATTTATTTCATTATTTGTTATTTTTATTATTTTTATTATATTTTCAGCAACTGTAGATATTCTATTTAAGTAAAAGAATTTGGGTTTAAATAAATGTGTTGCTATAGTACTGGTTGAATAAATATTTCTCCCGTTTTTTAAGTATCTTTCTCTTCAGGGGTAGCGTGTAGGCGACTTGTTGATATTCATCACAAGTCAAATTCCAGTAGGAGTCTTCCAGCTATTTTAACAAGTGTGAAGGAAAAAGCTCAAAGAGTTAATAATAGGGATTGACAAAGTCTCATGTATCGTACCTGTGGAACTGGAACGGATCCAGAGACATCTTTTTTCTATAAGTGTGCAAAAGCATACGCGTATCATCGATGCTTCCCGACCAGAAGACGATTCTGTAGTAGTCCAAGCTCGTGTACTCCACGTCTACATCACAGAAATACCAGAATGAGAAACCTGTGATGCATACAAGACGCGAAAAGTTTACTTCTTACGCAGAATGGGCCATTTGTTGGAGTCCTCGGGGTTGGTGTGAGTGTCGAGCAGGTTTCCTCGCAGGTCGAACCTGCACCAGCCCAACTTGCCGCAAATAAAGACGTACTGGTTCATCAGATACACGCCGCACACCTCGTCCCCGCTCGGTAGAGGATTATCGATGACGACGAATTCACTCGTCAAGGTATTCAGCACCACCGTCTACGAGAGATTGAAGGTCAACAAATTTAGTGTCAACCTTGTTTCTCCCAGTCGTGCCAATCAGTGACTGCACACCTGCAAAAATATCGTACCTGGTAATTGGTTGTAAACGCCGCAGCATATCTGTTGTCAGGACTCAGAACCAATTGTTGCATTATGCCTTCCACGCCGGGATTCACGTCCCTCGTCATGTCACTAGTGCTCAGGTCCCAGGTGATGAACTTGTTGGATATCGACACCACGTAGCGGTAGTCTGACGTCAGACAGAATCCGAATACCGCGAATTGATGACCCTCCAGCGAGTACTGCAGCAGGAAGCAACATCATCAACGTAGAGAACTAAGCGGTGGTCATATGAGAGAATTCATCAATGAATTCGGGGAAGATTACTTTCAACGGTCCACCCGGTGTATGCAGACAATGGTAGAGTGGAAGCAACGCACAGTCTTTGACACCGTCCTGATCGCAAGCTCGAAGCAGCATCCTCACGTTAACGTTCGCGCCGATCTCCGGCAGCAATCGGCCGATTAGTTGGGGCGCGAGCATGTCTGGATGATTGCCTAGAATCGCGCCGCCTAATCTCAAAGCGTCGGCTACTAACATGAGTTCTCTGAAAGAACGTTTCCAACAGTGTCATAATGTTGGAAATATCGTTAGGAATCTGGAAATCTATGAAGCTTTGGAAATCTTTGAAGGACATTAGAAAAAGATTAAGACGTCTGTAAACATAAAAAATAAGATAAGGGAGTGTGAAGTATCTGAAAAGATCTTTTTTCCCTGTTGACTCACCGCACTAAACTTTGGTCGTCGATAAAATTACAAGCGTCTTCAAAGTCGGAAAGTACAGCCTGCAGAGGACAAGAGCTCAGTTTAGCGTGCAACCATTCATAGTTGAACAGAACGTTCTCGAACAGGTCCTTGAAGCGTCGTGCCCTCACTAGATGAAACGGTAATTCTCCAAACTGTAATCGTAGTAAAGGGAAGAATTAATGGGTCTCTCTCGAGCTTCAATAGTAAGGATCAGTTTCAACTTATGAGGATATCTTTCGTGGAACCTTTCGCAAATTGTATCTCGAGATGGTTCCTTCCTTCGAGTAAAACGCCAACGGCTGCTCCGGCACTTTTCTGTCCGCCACGCCTTCCTTGTCTGTCAAGTTGAATCTGGAAATTGTGATTATGTAAGTCTTGTTATTATATAGCGCCCAACAACGCTAAGGTCAAGGTGAATCTGGTAAAAAGTCTACCACAAAAGTCTGATGACGTCTTCATCTTCAACTTTGCCAAAGTTACCTTTAATTTTTTCTTATTACCGATGTCTCTGTATCTCGGTGTATTTGAAGGGCTTCGGTTTGCCGCCACCCCAAATTCCCAGGTAGTAGTCCGCGATCATGGAGTGAAAATACATGGCCATGTTCATGTTCTTGAAGTACCGCTCCTTGGCAGTGTCTCTGAATTGCCTGTGGTACCAGTTTAGCACGCTTACACCGTCCGCCTCCCTCTCGCTGAGATAATTAGGCAGGTCGTTCCTTATTCTCGTCCAGAGCAAAGGAGGGATACGCCTCACTGGCGGTAAATGATACTGATAGACATCGTCCAGGACCTTGTCGTCCAAGGAGATCAAGTCCTCGAGCTCGGACTCGGACAGGCCCGACTTGGCGGCTGTGATGTAAGCTAACGCGTGGAAGACCAGGATCTTGCCGTGCTGCTTCTCGATCCTTTCAAACAGCATCATTATGCTGTCCATCACTGTGCTGGCCAAATGCGTGTCCGCCGGTTTCGTGTAGCTCCGCCACCTGCAGATCTCCGCGAACACGAGTTTCACGAAGATCGGCAGCGAGCATTTCGAGATCGCGTTCGCCACCAGACGCCATTGGTAGTTATTTAGGTCCCTCTTGGCTGTCTTCATCCACATTCTGTAAAAATTATTATTTAAGCGATATTCGAGGAAACAAAAAGAATGAGCAAGTTTCAACAATAACAATCATTCACTTCAGTAGCATTTGATAACACAATCGTTTAAACCGATCAACTGATCATTTGAGAAGTTGGAATGTTGCCCTGTTCGCGCTCACCTTATCACATCCATAGCTAGGTCTTCGCCTAAAGCAGTCACTTCGATGAAGCTCTCTTCGGTGTCTATCATCCTGCGCAGCAGCTGGTAATCCTTCGAAATCACGGGATTCGATTCTTCTGCTGCGCACGATAAAATCATCTGAAAGGTGCAATCCAATGATTATTCTCCAGTAGGAATTCCGCGAGCAAGGAAACCTATTCTACACGATTGAACCTTAAACGGCAAGGACTTGACATTGCCAGGTCCGATTAATTCCATCACTAAGCGTATTCGCGTCTACCTTGCAGTTCGCTGGGAGCCTCGTGGGCAGCCACGACAGCTTGTTGCCCTGTACACCTGTCAGCTGATCGACGCTGTCTAAGAATAGTAGAATGGGCTGTTCGGTGTTAGCTAGAGTCAGTAAGTATTTGAAATAAGCTGTGAGCGGCACCAGGTCGTCGGGGATTTCTTCAAACGATAATCCATAATTGTAAGAGATCTGAGAACACACACGGAGAGACTCAGTTTCCTGTTTCAGTAAACATTTAGAGAAGCTTACATCTCATTGATTCTTTTGAAATCTATTTATAGCATGTCTGACACGACTTGTACATCCGCTCATGTGCAGGTAGAATTCGTCAAACTGGACAAGAGTCCTGTTTCCTTTGCATTTGGGTTTAGGTTCACTTAACCCTTTCACTGTTAGTGGGAAGTATACTTCCTACCTTTTTTTGATTCAATTTTGCGTTGTAAATCATATAATTTTGAAGAACTAATCGGGGATTTGAGTTTTCCAGATAACTGAATAGTTATTCAACATACTCCGATAGGTTTTTATACCCAATTATTTATTTGTGATTATTTATAACAAATCAAAGTTGAAAAAAATGCTTTTTTTTAGGGAAAAATCGATTCCTCGGGAAGTATTGAATACAAAGGTCTGAAATTTTTACTAAATATTTTTCTGATGTACAAAAACATATATTTTTTTGCAGGTTAGATTTTTTTTTATAAACAAATATTTCTACAAAAACAGCCGACATTTGATTTTTTTGCACTTTTTAGCTCTATTTTCCTAGTTTTTTCATTCTGTATCTCCATGTTATCCATACTATCAATATTATTTTATTCAAAAATGAATGTTTAATCTCTAGTAAGCATAAATATGCAGTATTGAACATTTTCCCACATACATTTTTTCCAGCTCGATCGAGTTCCATCGTCTAGAATCATATGTTCTTATTACGACCTGGTCATTATTTAATAATAATTGGAATTTTCATTAATTTTGTACATTTTGATCGCCATATTGAGTCCGCCATTTTGAATTTTGCAAATCTGACTTTAGATTCGTAATCAGCGACCCAAAAAACGTAAGACTACCAAATATTAATAATTTTCTCAAGGGAAGTTAATTCAGCAGTGAAAGGGTTAAATTCAAACCTTATATGTAGAGAGCTTTGCTAATCTTTACAGATTCTCCATTTTCAGCACATAGTAGGCGAAAGATTCTAGCAACAATAAGATCGTGCGTTTTTTCCCACTTGGTTCTCGCTGTAAATCACTCTCGATTGTCTTCCCTATAATATATTAGTTAAAAGAAACTTTGTTGAGGTGTGACACTTCTACATGTTCTTACCTTTCTTCTCAGGAGCAAGGAGTGCAAGTAGGGTGCTGAAATTGTTTACCTGTTGACAGATCGAAATCAAAGTAGGGGTGAGCGCACTGCTGTCGGGGGTAGTACCGAGGAATCGAATTATGCTAATCGGTTTCTTGTCCTTGAGCCAGCTGCTGCTGGTCAAACCTGCGCTCTTCGCTAACAAAGAGGTCTTGCCGCAACCACCTTCCCCGTACAACACCAACGGCTTGTCGCTGTCATCGAGCATGTAGTTTTTTATCTTCTCCAAGGTGTCTTCGCGTCCATAAAAGACCTACACAATACACATCATAAACGTGCAGAATGGTACACAGGAAATGGGGATTAAAATAGTGACTTTATTATGAACAATTACTGGGATAAAGAACCATCAATTTCAGAAAGAGGAAATTATACAACAGCAACCTTCCCATAAGCACCAACTAACGATCATATTAATGATAACATTGATGTAATATTGCTGTTTACTGGCTCCACTTATGAAGCGGAACTAAACAGAACGACAATCTCACCTTCACGGAATTATTGCAAGCGTGAAGGTGCTGCAGGATCTCGGTTATTATCTGCCCCTGCGCGGAGCTGTCTTCCTTCCTCATGGCACGGTCCACGAGCTTCACTATGTTTCTGTAAAAGTGGGTTATAAAGTGCTGCAGGTACTCGCTGTGGGTTTCAGGATCCAAGCCCTCTCTTCCAATCCATTCCACGGTGTACCTGCACAGTGTTTCCTATGTAGTCGAGTAGTTTAACGCAAAGCTGTTCATCTCGTGCAAGATCATTGAGGAGAATACCTCTGCAAATTTGTACTCTCGATTTTATTCGGCAGTCTCTCGTCCCTGAGGTCTGCCAATAACTTTGAGGCTTCGTTGTCCAAGCTTCTGTTAGCTATGTCCAGGAACAAGCTGGCCTTCCTCAGGTTCTGCAGATTAATGTTGTTTATGTATCGTACATACGCCAGACAGTGGTTCTTGGTGTTCTTCACGTTCAGCACGCCATTGATCACCTCCCTTTCGGTCACTATTTGGAGATTGGCGATTGTTAGAATTCCACGGGGTGACACAGGATGGCATCGGCATTTCTTCTACGTACCAGACATGAAGTAATTATGCATGGTATCCTTGTCGAACTTGCCGGAATTGAACAAGGACTGCGCTCCCTTTCTGAACAGTTTCTGCATCTTCAACATGGTATCCCACCAAATCGCTTGATCCTCTTGCTGCAGCTTGGGTATTCTCTTAAGAAAATACAAACAGAGGCATAAGCGTGTGCATGCAAGAGGACAATAAGTTATCAAAGATCAAGCGCGACTGACGTTGCGTTCGACAAAAAATAAGGCTGTCAGACGTGCGTTGAAGTGAACAAGATGACGGGAGACGATGATTACTTTGTTGTTGAAATTCTTAAGGATAGATGAGATCGGCTGCAATATACTGGTGGGCGGCACAGCGTTGCTATCCTTCTTATACCACTTATCCAGCAGACTAACGTCCATCCCTTGGCCATCCAATTCGGTCCTCAGCATTTCCAGTTCGGAACTCAGGACGTAAGTCGGTATGGGACGGTAGCCGTACTTTTGCCCAAGGAATACCTGCGCGAACGTGTGCTTGTGATGTCTTTTGCCCGCAAAACGATGCAATAAACAAGTGCCCTTGTCATTGTCCTGGGACAATTTCCTCCAGGGACGTTATCGCTTTGATGCAAAGTGACTATAACAAAGTTACTAGTGTGTATACAACTTTATTGTAATTCAACTCAACTATAACATGTACAAACTTATATGCAAAGTAACTATAATAAATGGTGTAAAAGCACAGCCGAAAAGAAAGGGATGAGAAGATGAGAATTTACAAAGATTGACATGAGAAACGAAGAAAGAGAAGCAAGTGTATACGCTGAATCGCGAGACCAATTAAGGGCTGGAGAGGCAGTTTGTTATTTGTGTGCTCACGACAAAATTCGGCCCCATGGACAGCCTCTGACAGTTTTCTATTTCCCTCATGCACAGCTCCGTAGTCATGTGATCGTCGGTAGCTTCGTCACGCACTCCCCATCTCATATCGACCACCTGCGAAAAGGAACTTGACATTACTTCACGCGTAAGGGAAATTTCTACATTGATTTCTTCTGATATCTTCTGCTGTGTGTGTCGTTAGTCCCTGCTAATAATTATGCAGTGCTTTAATTGAATCCTCCAAGTTTCGTTTCAGCCAGCCAATCTTCAGCTGGTGATCGATGGGATCTGCCTCTCATTGAATCCTCAGGTTGCATGAATAGAGGAAGAAAGCTAGTCTCCAAGGAACGAATATTTTAGAAATCAGAAATCGCACAAGCTAGTCTCAGTAAGATATTGGCCAGAAGGAAATACAACGTCGCTTTAGCTTCGATGTAGGACGGGCCGGATGGCGATCGTGTAATTTTCCTTCAGAAAATGGAAACTTAAAAAGTTCCATATTTCCAAAGTGAAACACGACCGCTAAAGCTGTCGAGCTGTCGTGAAACTTTTCATTCTTCACGTTCCTGTTTTTAGGGAAAGATTACAAGGTCGCTATCCTGCAACAAAGTACTGCACCGATTGAAACGTGACGTTAGATCGCTTAAGAGCTAACACGCCAACAGCGATAGAAGATAGCTGCTGCTTATTACACCACAAATGAAGGCGCTAATTAACGAACAATCAAGACCATATTGGACTCGAGCGCCGTCTGAATTCTTAGCAGCCCTCACTCGCCGTTATCAAGAATTAACTTAGATATTATCGGTACCTGGCACCGTGAGAATCAATTTCTTTTCATCGTATATCACACTCTTCGCTATGTAGAGATTAACCCGCTCGCTGAGCAGCGCCAAATCGTTATCTTTATCACGCAGAGTCTTACCTGAAACTCTAGACCATGTTTCTCCCTGCAATAGTCCTTCAGTTTGGGATAACACTGGGCCATCAGAGTGTTTCTCTCCATCGTTGTATCTGAAATGTAGCTGCTGTTGTATCTTATACTGCAACTTGCCAATCGCTTGTGGTAGGTTTTATCCCTCTCTCTTTAGCACACCGCACACTATATCTTCTGTGCCATTCTACCATCTTATAAAAGAGACTCACCGGTGAAAGTCGAGCTTGTGAAAATCCGCACGATTTTCGAGCTGACCGGCGGTAGGGACCTGAGTGACCCCGAAAAGATCGAGTCGATCGTCGTTTCGTCCATTGTCTTATTATTTTCACGCACCTGGCGAGCACCTTGTTAGGAAGAAAATGCCTCGCATTAGTCGCGTTCACATCTCGCCGCTCGCGACAACGCCAGTAAACTGAGGCCAGCACCGGGCGGTTACCATGACTTATACATCTACAATAAAGTTTGAGCTATACAGGGTCCGCAGTTTCTCCTTTAGATGTTCCACATTGTAAGATTCTTGTGTCACTTGGTCGTCATTCGCAGGATCACCATCGCATCATTCTGCGTTTTACACGCGGAAGATCTGCTCGGGATGCAATTATACGCGATATTATGCAAATGAAGAAGATTTCAGCGTGCCGAAGCGTGGTTGCCAAGGCTTGTTTACGCGGCACACAGGAAGAGCCATTGATTTCAAGGCGCCTATAGATGTCTCCCGACATCTGTGTCAGATATAAATATAAATAAATCTACATGCGTGTATTATTTTAGACACCGTTTGTGTACGATTGTGCCCATCGGTGAATAGTTTATTGATTTTTATTTAATGCGAGACGTCTCGTGTCACATGCACAGTTTCATGTTATGCACAGTTTCTGTTTCAAGAAATATCTAAAGACTGACAGAGCACAGAGAAAAAGGAAGACACTTGCCGTGTGACAACTAATGCTTCTTCATGGTCTAAGTTCATAATCTCGCACGTGTGGTTTTCTGCACAGGTTTTCAATGAATCACTCGTAATACTTGGCAAGGATCTATCATAACAATCAAAATGGCGCCCGACCCACTGATGCAGATGAATACGTATCGGTCGTACGTGACTATGCTGGCCGATCCAGTGTCAAAAGATGAACTGAAGCTGAAAGCGGCTCAGGAACTGTCGGAGAACTTCGAGGTACGAGGACAAACCATGCTGCCAAGATTGCACAGAAGGCAGCAAGTTTCCAAGCAACTCGCCGGGGGTTGGGAGAGCGATGCATTAAAAGAAAATTAATTTTTATTCAACAGATTATTATGTGTTCGACGCAATACCCGGCATTTCTCGATCACATGATGAAGATCTTCTTGAAGATACTGCAAGAGGGAGAGCCGCATTTCATATCGGAGTACAACATCCAGCAAGTGAGAAAGCTGATTCTGGAGATGATACACCGATTACCCAGCAACGAGTACCTGCGTCCATACGTTAGACAAATCTTGACTCTGATATCTAAATTGCTCGAAACGGATAACGAAGAGAACGTCTTGGTGTGTCTGCGCATCATTATCGAGCTTCACAAGCAATATAAGCCGACATTTAATCCAGAGGTAGGTGATTCAGAGATATGTGATCTGGAGGTAGATCTCTTATTTTACTCATCTGAGTAAAAATTATTGCGTGCAGCACACGCGATAATAAAATCGATGAGGTGCAATTGTGTGGCGTACAATAAAATTACGATGACACGCGTATTTGTCTCATAGATACAATATTTCCTGCAATTCGTCAAGTCGGTGTACAGCGAGTTACCAAAGAATCTGCCAAAAATATTCGAGCCGCGGCCTCCGCTTCGCGTGAAGGATCTGTCGGAGATTAACATAGAAGCTCTTCTGAAGGAAACGTTCACAATTACGGCGATACAAAGCGAGAAGAAGGCAGCTGACGGCACTGTATTGACAGTAGGTATCTCTTGTGTATTGAACGATGAATGAGTTGTGCAAGAGTTGCGTGCGCGTGAAGACCAAAGTGAATTAACACGTATCTCGTCACTTTCAGTACAACTTAATCCCAAAGGCGGTGATGTCGCTCAAAGTACTTCAGGAATTGCCGATAATTGTGGTGTTGATGAATCAATTGTACAAGCAGAACGTACATCAAGACGTGTCGGATTTCATTCCGATCGTCATAACGACTATATCGTTGCAACCGAGTCCTCAACATCGCGCGTCCCCTGGATTCAACAAAGAAGTCTTTGTTGACTTCATGGGCGCTCAAATAAAAACTCTTTCATTTCTGGCGTACGTGATAAGAGTATATCAGGAAGTGATAACGCAGCACAGTCAGATGCTGGTGAAAGGCATTCTCGGTTTATTTACGCTATGTCCCATGGAAGTCGCTCATTTGCGGAAAGAATTAGTCATCGCATCGAGACACATTCTCGCCACGGACCTGCGTAATCAATTTATTCCACACATGGAATATTTCTTCAACGAGAATATCTTCATCGGACATGGTTGGACAACTCAAGAGGCCCTTCGGCCGTTGGCGTATTCGACGCTCGCGGATCTAGTTCATCATGTTAGACTGTTGTTACCTTTAAGCGATGTCTCCCATGCGGTTCATCTGTATAGTAAAAATTTATTGGACCCTAGCCTACCGACTACAGTGCAAATGGTTTCTTGTAAATTGCTGATGAACCTGGTGGACACAGTACGACAAAGGTCTGATGCGGAAAACAGCACACAGGGGCGGGAATTGCTGATGCGCATACTTCTGGTCTTCGTTTTGAAGTTCAAAGTTCTCTCTAAGATCTACATCCCGATCCTGCGGAACAAAACGAAGCAGCTGCGAGCCAACGCAACGGCAGACGCATCTGCAACGGAGGACACTCTTAAGAACATCGTCGAGCTGACCGAAGAAAAGGAACTCGGAAAGTCAAAGTTTGGTTTTCCAAATTGGCAAGTTATGAGTTATAATGTTGCCGACTATCGTAACCTAGTGAAAAGTTTGGTACACGGAGCCAAGGCTATCACAGCAAACTGCGTGAATAGTAGAACGGGAGGAGAGGCAACACAATCGAATCAGTTACAGCCGAAAGAAACTCTTATCTACATTCAGCTTGTCAAGTGGGCGTTACCTGCCTTGGACATTTATACCATCGGCTCCACAGTCGTTGGCACTCCTGTGCAACCAGGTAGACCGGCGCAAGCTCAAACTATTAGGACACGGGAGGAGAAAGAAGTGTTGGAATTATTCGGCAACATATTCACACAGATGAATCCTCATACCTTTCAAGAGATATTTTCCCTCTCTGTGGACTACATGGTTGAGAGGATCTTCAAGAACAGCGCGTTACAGATAATCGGTAGTGCATTTCTTTCGAGTCCGACCATATCGTCCAGGTTTGCCACGATATTGGTGCAATATTTATTAGAAAGGATGAACGATATGGGATCGAACGTTGAACGAAGTAATCTGTACCTACGATTATTCAAATTAGTGTTCGGCAGTGTGTCCCTTTTCCCAGCTGAAAATGAGCACATGCTTCGACCCCACTTGAATCAAGTGGTCAATCGTGCCATGGAGCTCGCTATGTCAGCGAAAGAACCTTACAATTATTTCCTCCTTCTGAGAGCGCTGTTTCGATCCATCGGGGGTGGGTCGCACGACTTGCTCTACCAAGAATTTTTGCCTCTACTGCCGAATATGCTAGAGGGACTGAACAGATTGCAGTCCGGCTTACATCGACAACACATGAAGGATCTATTCGTCGAACTTTGTTTAACGGTGCCGGTCAGATTGAGTTCCCTGCTGCCTTACTTACCGATGCTTATGGATCCGTTAGTATCTGCTCTCAACGGGAGTTACTGCCTTGTTAGTCAAGGCCTGCGTACTTTAGAATTATGTGTCGATAATTTGCAACCTGATTTCTTATACGAACACATCCAGCCAGTCCGTGCAGACTTAATGCAAGCTCTCTGGAGGATCTTACATAACTCCACGGACCAAGCGCACGTCGCATTCCGTGTTCTGGGGAAGTTTGGCGGTGGCAACCGCAAGATGATGATAGAGCCTCAAAAGTTACAGTACAACGACCGCGAGACCAGTTCTCCCACGGTAGTGATTTATCTTCAAGGACCCAAGAAGCCGTTCGACTTCTCCATGGAGAAGGTAATCGAGACGGCGTATATTGCCTTAAAGTCCAGTACTACAGACTTATATTACCGCAAACAATGCTGCGAGGTTGTCAACTGCTACCTGGCGGCGACCCTGAGACTCGACGATGTCGGCAACATACTACACAAGCTGTTCACGCACCCGAGCTTCCAAGAGGGCGAGATTAGTTTCTGCCACGCGTCCAGTCAGTACAAATGCCCCGACACCGTGGCGCGCGACGTCCAACAAACCGCGGTGACGAGTCTCTTCATCGCCGCGGAGACCAAGGAGCTCAGACCCCTGGTAATCGGCATGGTGATCTCCATCGTCAGGCACTATACGATGATCGCCATCGCCCAACAGGCTGGTCTGTTCTCGTGGACGGAACGCGACATTCGCATGCAAGGTCAGGATCCGCTGGTGCTGGTCGACGCGCTCGCCTCCATCATGTCGCACGAGGAGAAAGACCTGCACAGAATGGCGTACCTGGTACTTATGTTAATATTAGACACGGCGACGAAAATCCTTGGCTCGAAGGAACGAGCCTGCCGGCTGCCCATCATAGAATATGCTGCGGACAGGATGTGCATGTTGTGCTACGAGCGCGCCTGGTACACGAAACTTGGCGGTTGCATCGGCATCAAGTTCCTCACCGAACGGATGGCCATCAAGTGGGTGCTCGACCACCAGTTCATGTTCCTCAGGGCCCTCATCTTCGTGATGATGGACCTGACCGATGAAGTATCGAACGGCGCCATCGACATGGCGAAGACCAGTCTGGACAGGATGATAAGGATCTGTGTAGACCCCAGCATTCAAGAGGGCAATGCGGAGCTGTTGGACGCTCGCAACAAGGGTGTCCATGACGTCACTCGCGAATTGGTGAGACAGGTGACGTCACCGCATACTATCGTGCGAGAGCAAGCCATGGCGTCCTTGCGCCAACTTGCCGAGATCCAAAACAAGACCGTAACGGAAGTGATGGAGCCTCACAAGGAGGTTTTGGCTGACATGATCCCACCTAGGAAACATTTATTAAGACATCAGCCAGCGAACGCACAAATTGGCTTGATGGACGGGACGACATTCTGCACCGCCTTGAATCCACGTCTCTTCACTATCGATCTGAAAGTGGCAGAGCACAAAGTGTTCTTTCAAGAACTATTGGGCCTCTGTGAGGCCGAGGAGACGCAGTTGGCGAAGCTGAGCTGTTACAAGTCCGTGACGAATCTGATGCCTCTGAGGAAATCGGCGCTGCGTGCACTTGCAGCCACTCACTACATCTCCGAGTGTCGCGAGAAGATCTTTGCAGTTCTGTACAAAGCATTGGAGAAGTCAAACGGCGAACTGCAAGAAGCCGCCTTCGAATGTATGCGAACGTTCATCTCTGGTTTTCAAGTCGATATGGAGCTGGTGCACACAACAATGCGGCCGATGTTACTCACCTTGGGAGATCACAGGAATCTTAGTCTAAATTGCGTCAAGAGGCTGTCCTACTTGACGCAGCTCTTTCCAAGCACCTTTAGCATCACCCTCTGTGAACAGTTACTACAACATCTGAAGAAACTCCTGGAGAACCTCATTCAGTCTCAGAAAGGTATACTGAAGACCGGTGAAAACGAACAAAAGATTACCACCATCATCGGGATATTTCACGAGATCCCAGCGGCTACTCCAAAATTCATCGACCTGCTGTGCCGATTGGTCCTGCATACGGAGAAGACTTTATTGGTGGAGGTATCTAGTCCCTTCAGAGTGCCTCTGATGAAGTTCCTCTTACGTTATCCAGCTGATACCCTCAACCTGTTTCTGCACGACAATAACATCAAGGACCAACAATGGAGCCGGTACCTGGAGTATCTCATAAAGCACAAGGATGGTAAACCGATCAGAGACATTTTACACAACAGTACAGGCAGACTCGTCGCAATGTTGCTTGCACATTCGCAAACCAACTCGAACTTGACTCACATGGAGAAAAGCGAACTGCAGTACCGTGCGATTAAAATAATCGCCTTGCTCATCCGGTTCGACGAGCAGTGGCTTTCCACGCAGACTCAGCTAGTAGGCGCTTTGAAGCGGATCTGGTGCAACGACGATTATCAGGCGCTGCACAAGAAGGTCGAGAACGTGGAGTATTACCATTGGAAAGAGCCGAAGCTGATCGTCAAGATCCTGCTGCACTACTTCCGCCAGCAGCCCAACGACATTGACTTGCTGTTTCAATTGCTGCGAGCCACTTGCGACCGCTTCGTGCCAGACTTCCAGTTCTTGCGGGACTTCCTGGAGAACACAGTGGCGCAGGAGTATACCGTGGAGTGGAAGCGGAGCGCGTTCTTCCGCTTCGTCGAGCACTTCCCCACAAACAACTTGTCGCAGGAGCTCAAGGCCAACGTGCTGCAGCTCATCATCATCCCGTGCTTCGCGGTGAGCTTCGAGCGGGGCGAAGGCACGAAGTTAGTCGGCGGGGCTCCGATGCCTTACCAGGACAACCCGGAGAACGTGGTCTCAGTGTTCATCAGCAAGATCATCGACCCGGATAACCCGTTCGGCTCGGCCGATTGCGTGCGCATCTCCCTGCTGCAGTTCTCGTGCCTGCTCGTCGAGCAAGCGTCGCAGCACATCCATGATGTCACCAACAAGCGACAAGGCAATAAGTTGCGCCGACTGATGACGTTCGCATGGCCATGCTTGTTAGGAAAGAATTGTGTGGATCCTACCACAAGATACCATGGTCATCTGCTTCTCAGTCATATCATAGCGAAATTCGCTATACACAAACGCATAGTACTGCAAGTATTTCATAGCCTTCTGAAGGCACACGCTGTAGACGCCCGGAATGTCGTAAGACAGGCTCTGGAGATATTGACCCCGTCAATGCCAGTTCGCATGGAGGATGGTAATACGATGTTAACTCATTGGACGAAGAAGATCATAGTTGAGGAAGGACATTCCATGCAGCAGCTGTTTCACATCTTACAATTGGTTGTGCGGCATTACAGAGTATATTATCCAGTCAGACATCATCTGGTACAGCATATAGTAAATTCCATTCAGCGTTTAGGTTTTAGTCCGACTGCGACGATTGAGCACAGGAAACTCGCGGTCGAACTAGCAGAAGTGATCATCAAATGGGAATTATATAGAATCAAGGAAGAAGCTGAGGTCGCCGACGGCAATAGCGGTAACAGATCGAGTGCAAGCACGTTGAAGCGACAGGTGACATCCGACGATTCGACCAAGCGTCTAGCCAACCAGTCACCGTCTACCAGCATGTGCATGCCTCTCACGGCGTCCAAGACGGAGTCGATGAAAGCGATAGACCGAGTTCATTCGGACGCCATTTTGAACTTTTTGCTGCGTTTGGCGTGCCAAGTAAATGACGTCTCCTCAATTCATGGTAATCCCGGTGAACTGTTGTCGAAACGATGTGTGAATCTTTTAAAGATGGGATTAAAACCTGACATATGGACGGAACTGTGCGACTTGAAGTTAGTCTGGCTCGATAAGGTGCTGACAAGCGTGGACAGTGCGCAGCCGAATTACGGGAACATCAGCACTGCCCTGGACGTGCTAACATTCTTGTTAGGGGTAATGAAACGCGAGCAGATACTCGCGAGCTTCAAGCCGCTGCAACGTGGGATCAGCTCTTGTATAGCAAGCAGTAACACCAAAATAATACGTTTGGTACACGGCCTATTGTCTAGACTAATGACTCTTTTCCCAGCGGAGCCAACGTCGTCGAACGTTTGCTCCAAGCATGAAGAATTGGACACATTGTATACGGCGGTAGGTAGATTCATAGCCGACGGTCTCACGACATATGAGAAATCCACTGCCGCTACACCCAGTTCATTATTCGGCACACTGATGATGCTGAAGGCGGCCTGCACGAACAACCCAAACTACATCGACCGTATGATCACGCCTTTTATGAGAGTGCTACACCGCATGGCTAAGGAACATTTACACAGTTCCACCCAAGCTGAAACTAATCCGGTTGGGAGTGAACTGCTCATCCTGAGCATGGATCTCGTTAAGAACCGGGTGGTAGTGATGGGTGCTGAAATGCGAAAATCTTTCATTGGTACCATACTGGTTAGCCTTATCGAGAAGACGCAGGACATCAAGGTGATGAAGGCCATCACGAAGATGTTGGAGGAATGGATGAAAAGCAAGAGCACGATCGCGATGAATCAGACACCAACTCTGCGCGAGAAGACGATACTTTTGTGCAAGATGATGCAATACGTCGAGAAACGTTTCCCGGACGATCTGGAGCTGAACAGGCAATTCTTGGAGCTGGTCAACTACATCTACCGTGACGAGAGTCTGAAATCAAGCGATCTGAACAACAAGCTGGAGCAGGCTTTCTTATCGGGCTTGCGTTGCGTTCAGCCGCAGGTGAGGGCAAAATTTTTCGAGGTATTGGATGCGTCGATGGGAAAGAAGTTGCACGAGAGACTCGTGTACATCATCAGTATCCAGAATTGGGAGAATATAGGTCCGCATTATTGGATCAAGCAATGCATCGAACTGATCTTAGCGTCCGCGAACCCGAACGCGCACATACAGATGACCAATCAGGACCTGCTACTTCCCAGCATCACGTCCATTATCCACATGGGCATGGACAAAGACAACAAGGAGCACAAGAACTTCATGGCGTACTGCGCCGTGAAGGAGGAGCCCATAGACACCTCCGAACCGGTCAACGATGCGCCTGAGGCGGACCTGTCTGAGATGGATCTGTCCAACATGTCCATCTCGGAGTTTACCACCACCGTGGACGACATCATGGCGCAAAGCAGCCTAGCTGATATGATCAACAAACAGAAAAGTTTCATCGAACGCGCCAAGAAGATCAAGACTGAGCAGCTTCTCCTGGCGGTGGTCCAGCTATGTCACATGGACACGAATCTAGCGGAACGCGTCTGGCTGGACATATTCCCGCGCCTGTGGAGCATCCTCGACGAGCATCATCAGAGTCTGCTGACCGCAGAAGTGGTACCGTTCATCGCTAGCGGTGCGCACGTCATTCAGAAAGACTGCCACCCGAGCGCGCTCGGCACGTTCCTCGAGGCGTTGTCACATTGCAGTCCGTCGGTGGCCATTAAGCCATACGTGATGAAGTACCTGGGTAAATCACACAACGTGTGGCACCGAATGACACTCACCCTCGAGCAAATGGCTTTCGAACCCGACAACATTACCTACGTGAAGGGCAGAAACGAGCCCGCTCTATACCACGAACAACCTGTGCCCGCGGAAGAATTGCCTAACGAGACGATGGACGCCCTCGCGGACATGTACTCGTTGCTGCTGGAGGAGGACATGTGGTCCGGTATCTGGCAGAAGCACGCCTACTACAAGGAGACTTTGCACGCGATTGCGCTGCAGCAGCAAGGCTTCTTCGAGCAGGCCCAGGGAGCTTACGATGTGGTCATGACGAAATTCCAGCAGGATTGGGTGTCGACTCCGTCGCCTTACAAGATTCAAAAGGAAGTGGTGATGATTGCGAACCAATGGATACGCTGCGCGAAGGAGCTGAATCAATGGGACATGCTGCTGGAGTACAGCACCACGAAGGACTTTAGAGATCCTTTCGTGGCCCTGGAGAGTTCCTGGCGCATTTCTAATTGGGCCGTCATGAAGGAAGCACTCGCGCTTGTCGAACACAATTGTCCGAAAGAAATGACTTGGAAGGTATGACACGTGTGATATCCTTTTTTTTTTTCTATCTTGCCTCCTTTGGTTTTCTGTCTCGGATATTTTAAACTATTTTAGTATTATTTTTCCGTTACTATATTAGCCATCTTTTAACAAGTCTCAAACATTTTACTGCGAAGAAGTACCACATAAAAAGAATTGCTGCCTAAAGTCTTAGAGTTTCGCTAAAATCATGCAGAACTAGTCAAACATTTCGGGTTTTTTTACTCCCAGTGTTGAACGGCTTCGGAAAATGTTTGCTAAATGCAATTCTTTCGATCACAGGTAAATATGTACCGCGGATTCTTAGCCATATGCAACAGCGAGGAACAGCATTTGAATGCAGTGGAGCGCTACGTCGAAATCGCTTCTAGTTTGTGCATGAGAGAGTGGCGAAAACTTCCTCACGTCATCAGTCACATTCACCTGCCGTTGCTGCAGGCGGCGCAGCAAATAATGGAGCTGCAAGAGGCAGCTCAGATTCATCAAGGCTTGATGCTAGCCAGAGCCACGTCTCTCCATGATATGAAAGCCATTGTGAAGACGTGGCGTAATCGCTTGCCCGTGATCGCGGACGACCTCAGCCACTGGTCGGATATCTTCGCTTGGCGGCAGCAGCACTACAATTTCATCGCCAATCACTACGAGTCCCAACCAGACCCGCACCCGACGCCAACCCACTCCGTGCTCGGCGTTCACGCGTCCATGCAGTCGATCATACATTACGGCAAAATCGCTCGGAAGCAGAACCTGTACGGCGTGTGCTTGGACTCGCTGTCGAAGATCTACACGATCCCGAGCGTGCCCATGATCGATTGCTTCCAGAAAGTCCGCCAGCGCGTCAAGTGTTACATGCAGATGGCCACGATGGGCGGCCAGAATGAACTTCAGGAAGGACTGGACGTCATTGAGTGCACCGACATGCGTTACTTCTCGAAGGAGATGACCGCTGAGTTTTACGCGCTCAAGGGTCTGCTTTTGTCACAACTCGGCCGTTCCGACGACGCCAACAAAGCCTTCTCCACAGCGGTGCAGCTGCATGACACTCTGGTAAAGGCGTGGGCCTTGTGGGGCGATTACCTCGAGCAGATTTTCGCGCGTGACGCCCGCCAGATCTCCATCGGCATAGCGGCGATCACGTGTTTCTTGCACGCCGCCCGTCATCAGAACGAGACTAAGTCGAGAAAGTACATCGCTAAGGTCATCTGGTTGCTCACATACGACGACGACAAGTCGTCGTTGATGGAGACGTTGGACAAGTATTCGGTAGGCGTGCCGGCGATTCAATGGTTGCCATGGGTGCCACAGTTGCTCATGTATCTCGTGCGCAATGAGGGCAACAGCATACTGAACTTGCTGAGTCAGGTCGGCCGCATGTTCCCGCAAGCGGTGTACTTCTCTATACGGACTTTATACTTGACCTTGAAAATAGAACAGAGAGAGCGATACAACAGTGAGCTGACTGCAGGTAAGATTCAGGAGAGCAGTCAAGAAGACCGTGCCACTGGTAATGCGTCGCAGCAAGGAGCATCAGAAACCGGCCACACCGTACGAGCAACGGCACCAATGTGGAGGTGCTCCAAAATTATGCACTTGCAGAGAGATATTCACCCCACTGTGCTGAGTTCTCTCGAGGGTATCGTGGATCAAGTAAGTCCGGACGGGACTCTTTTTCCCGTGCTTATTTGTATGCCTGCAAGACTTGCAATACTTTCCATAAGAAATGTATAATAAGGCATTTAAAACTCAATTAAAATAGTAATTATTTTAATCGGTTGAATTTAAAGGGTTTTAAATTCAGTTAAATTCTGTTTTATACATCAAACTTTCTAGCTCAAGTTACGCTTTAATCAATTATATCTATATAAGTAAATTTAAAGATGAATTAGTAAAATTAGTGAATCAACGAAAAAATTAATTTAATTTCAAAGGATTTTAAATTTAATTCTATTTTATATATCAAACTTTCTAGTTCACAAGTTACACTTTAAATAATTAAATCCAAGTTGTTTCAACTTTATAACTTTGAATCTTACATTAAAAATTTTTAACTTGAAATTGAATTTTTTCTAAATCGTCTCAAATCAAATTAAATTTTATCTTAGATTGAGAGATGTATGTGAGCGTACCGTTGATGGTATTTCAAGATTTTGTCCTATAAAAATAATATAATTGGAATTTCGTGCTTCACAGATGGTATGGTTTCGCGAAACATGGTACGAAGAAGTGTTGAGACAGCTGACTCAAGGACTAGCTAAATGTTATGCATTAGCATTCGAGAACCGCGGTTCAGTGAGCGAGGCAACCATTACTCAACACACCTTGAACTTTGTCAAAAAATTAGTATCAACCTTCGGCATAGGAATTGGTAAAGTCACACATAATCTCTACTGATCCTCGGTACACCAATGATTTTCCTTTCCTTCTTTTTTTTCCCTTTTAAGAAAAAGTCTTCTCTATTCTTCCTGTCAGAAGACTTCTAAGAGAGGATAAGAATCATGAGATATGAATCTTTACAAATAATGCAAACTGCTCAACGAAGAGATTCAGTAGACAGTTTTAGTTATTAAAATTACAATTCAAGGATATTAAAGTTGGGAATAGACTTTGACGCTATATGACGAGGATCCACAATAGCGCGCAAATCGAATGGTGGAAGGATAATTTGAAAAATTATGTCTTATGATTTTCAGAGAATATATCGTCTTCCCAAAATACATCATTCTACTCGGCGGCTTCAGAATCCTTGGCGCGTAGAGCGCAGGATACTGTGCAAGATCCCGTTTTTCATAGGATGAAGGGACAATTCACAAGCGACTTCGACTTTACTGTGCCAGGAGCCAGATTACTTCACAATTTGATCAGCAAACTGAAGAAATGGATAAAAATTCTCGAAGAAAAAACCAAACAGCTACCTAGGTAATATTTGCTTCCTTACTTATTCTGCGACGATATGCGACGTTTTCAGAAACGTTATATGAACCAGAGATTCTCGCATTATTTCACAGGTCTTTCTTGATAGAGGAGAAGTGTCGTTTCTTGAGCAACTTTAGTCTCAAAACTGCCGAAGTAGAACTACCTGGTGAATTCCTCATACCTCGAGTAAGTGATACACTATTCGCAAAAGAATGTTAGAAAGAGTTACATTTAAAATAAAAACATATCGTAACGTTATATATGATATGAGTGAAAGAAAAGACATCTAAAACGGTAAATCAAGTGTACGAAGAAAACAGAACGCAAAATAAATTTAAACGTCCGTTCGTTAATTCGTTCAGCCACAATTTCTGTTTTAAATGTGTTAACTGTCGCAAGACGAAACGTTTGACTGCGAGCATTATTTATATATGACATTATTGCATCAAGTACCTGCGTTTAGCTTTTACTTACTTATTCATGTTTTAGTAAAATGTGTTGGGCACTTTTTATTTTATTTACATATATATTTTTATATCTATGTATCTTATGTGTATAGATCTTTTCAAATTTATTACCATTTTATTTATTTGTGTTTTTTTTAATAGTTTTTATCTATTTATCTGTTTCATCTGTCTCCTGCCTAATGAACAGCTATTGATCGAGGAAAGGCGTCTCCGTTTGCATTAATCTTTTGTGAAACTTTTCAGCACTCGCATTACTCCGTGAAGATAGCACGATTTATGCCGCGTGTTGAGGTGGTTCAACGGCACAACACGGCCGCCAGAAGGCTACGCATTCGCGGCCATAACGGACGTCTATACCCTTACTTGGTAGTCAACGATGCCAGCGTAGGAGATGCGAGGCGTGAGGAACGAGTGTTGCAGTTGCTGCGGATGCTGAACCACTATTTGGCCAAGCAGAAGGAGACCTCACGGAGGTTCTTACATTTCACGGTGCCGCGACTAGTCGCCGTCTCGCCGCAGATGAGGCTCGTGGAAGATAATCCAGCCGCGGTGTCACTTCTCGATGTATTCAAACAGGGTTGTGCCAAACTGGGCATGGAACACGACGCGCCGATCGCCAGGTACTACGAAAAACTGGCCGCGGTGCAAGCTCGTGGGATCCAAGCGAGTCATCAAGTGCTGCGAGACATTTTGAAAGAGGTGCAAAGCACGATGGTCTCGAAGACAATGCTAAAGGATTGGGCGAGGAAAACCTTCCCTGGCGCCACTGATTATTGGACGTTTAGGAAAATGGTGAGCTTTCCCTTTTGTTAACTTGCTGATTTTTGGAAATTTCAAAATCATCAAATTAACCAAATTCAGGGGGCTATTGGAACAATATATTCTTGAGACTAAATAGAGCAGAAAAGTCTAATACCACTTTTTCTTCTGACAAATAGTTAGCGAGATATCGTGAGTTAAATATTGAAAAAGTTATCAAGTTTTCCTTAAATATCTCAAAAATATTAGGTAAATAAAAAAATGTTTCAGACAAAAGTTCAAATTAATTGCTAGAAAAAGATGATGTAATAAAAAATTGGGGTATCCATTTAAGATTTTTATGTTGATTTAAGATTTTTATGTTGATCTTGACTGGACTTTTCAAGGTTATCCCAAGGTAAAATTTATAGCGTCAGTAAATAGATCCTTTGAAGCCCTACAACTTTTGTCTGAAATATTTTTCTCTAAAATGTCGCGTTAACGAAAAAATCGGGACCTGAGTGGTCTGAAATACCCGGGTATAGTTCGATTCGTTTGCTCCTTGTCCTGCGACTATTTCACGCAGCTTCATTTTGTTTGTTTTCTGTCCTCAGTTTACGCTACAACTGTCCTTGACTTGTTTCGCTGAGTACGTGCTTCATCTAACGAGGCTCAATCCTGACATGATGTACATGCACCAGGACTCTGGTCTCATCAATATCGCCTATTTCAAGTTCGATATCGACGACATTTCCGGGGAACTGGATGCAAACAGACCAGTACCTTTCCGCCTGACACCTAATATATATGAATTTATAACAACCACAGGTTGGTAGTCGACAAGAAACGAAGCAAAAAAGATTTCTCAGGCCCTCAGATCTATATAATTGCAGAAATATTAAATGAATCCTCAAGAGCTAATGTTAAGCTGTTCGTTTCGCAGATCAATCAGCAGTACCTAGCGTTGATTCTTACTGGCTCATTTTACATTCCTGTTTTATTGTACAAGCACTGAAAGCCCAGAAAACATTTTTTGTTATCCCATTTTTAACTACGCATTCCCAAACTCGATTGTAAGGCCAATAACTGCCAGGGTGGTTGACGAAATTCTTTCTTCCAGCCTTTCACACGAAGTTTATCGTTCACAGGAGTATCGGGCCCTTTAACCGCCAGTGCGATCGCTACGGCTCGCTGTTTGGTGCAACCGTCGTATCAGTTACACGCTATACTGCGCGCGATTCTGCGCGATGAGGTAATCGCAGAGCACAAAAGGCAGGAAGATACCGAGAGCACGTCGCAAACGCCGACTGACCTGAAGGGCGAGCTGCTGATCAAGATGGTGACTCATGCGGTCACCGCGATCATCTCGCGATTGAACTCACTGGCCAACTTCGATGGGATTGACAGTAAAGTCAGCACGTTGGTTGCCGCTGCCAACAGCCACGACAATCTCTGCAGAATGGACCCGTCGTGGCATCCGTGGTTGTAACATAGCAGAATAGAACATGGACTGACAATGCATGGCCTAATCGTATGTCTAACGAGCAGAACAGGAGAATTAGGCTGTCACGTCGTTCTTAATTCTCACTTTATTTGACAGCCTAATTTTGCTCGGAGCACTCGTTGGACATACTACCTTGCGTGCGATGTTCGCTTTTGGATAGCTAGGAGAACGTTGAACGATGGAAGAAGATAGAAAATAAGTTAGACGCAATGAATATTTATAGATTATACTTGCATATATAGGCTGTCTTGCAACTCGCGCCGTTCATTCTAATAATTTGTTGATAAGTGGACAATTCTTTTGTTCTTTAACTAAAAATATCGGAAAGATGACGGATAATCTCGAAACTATACCAGTGACTGAGAAAGGCTTCCCGCATACTTGATTTTTTCGTGGGACCAAATTGATTAAAGAAAATTGATTAAAAATGTATTTTTCAAATGATCTCAACTGAAATACGTTTTGACTCCTGTTTTCTCGTCACAAGGATCTGAACAAAATTCTTCGTGATACACTGAGCAAAAAAAGATATCACCGCTCTGTAAAGACCCTTGAAAAGAGTTTCCTCTCCGCTCCAATGATCAATAAAATTGACCGTAAATCTTACATATAGTATAATGTATAGTTACTGTGTTTTAATTAAGTATTAATAAGATCGCGTTAATTTTACGGCTATTGATCGAATATCGTCCGAGCGAAAAGGATACTCTCGGAATATGTTGCCATCTGCTCGGTCAATCGCCCCTCAACGGAGCAGTTAACTTGAAGATTGCTCGCGAGGAGGTGCTCTCATATGTTTCTAAGAGTTGCGAGACAATCTATATATCAATATACGTGTTACCTGAACATATGTAAAAAAAAAAGCGGCAAGTCGAACCTGTAAAGTGCGAATTTTATATATTGCAACGATTGACTCTTATTCTGTATATTTGTTACACTGCTCATCCCATTTCTCCACATACGACTATTGATACGACACTTCGCTGTAACATAAAGTTCAAGTTCTCTCAGTGTATCGTCGGTCATGTGTAGTCTGGAGCTTGAGCGACGACGATGTATGATCTCGCCTTAATATTTACGGTGCAGGAATACAATTTACAATCAACTGAACATGTGTCTTTGGGAAAACTTGTTTATTTCGTGGGCTTTAGATTTATATTCCGTAGCATACACAAGTCTCGTGCGGTCGATTTGCGTCCTAACGCGGTTCTTATGTCGTAAAATCGCAGCAGAATGTCCGTCGTGAACAGCTCGGGCAATGCTTTCAAGAGACAGGGTACCTGAAAACACGTATAAATTCGCACCAATCCAAACTGACGTGGAAACTCACTTAGCTGACGCAATATTTTACAGATATAAACAGGTTTCACGCAATTGAAGTAAGAAAAACAAAGAGCGATTGCAAGATATCAGTGCGAATAATCTCAAGTCACAGAAAAGCAATAATATTTTACCGCGTAATGGCGAATCAGTCATTCTTTCAGTCAAACCGTCACCTCCTGACTTATTGTTATAATATTAATATTTATAATATTAATGATTAACAACCCACTACCGACTCCCGATCAGTAAATCTTTGCACCGCTTCATTCTCTTCAAACTTTTCTAATTAGTCCAATTTCTCCATTTTACCAACTGGGAGTAGGTCTTTCATCAATATCAATGATAAATTGGAATGCAACAGAGCTTGACGAGATCTTTTGGAAGGTTGATTCGTCGTAGACGTGAACCCGGAGAAATCGTCAAATATTAAAGATTAAAGATCAAACACGTTCAGATGTTACTCTCTCGTGATTCAAGATTAATTCGCACATTGCATGTCCTGCGATCGGCTCGATTTCTCTCGACGTAGCATAACATTTCATTCGACGCACCAGCGATTGTGGCATTCCCTGCAACACGATACGAGTCCTCTCCTTCCCGCACTGCACCGTGAGCCGCAGGAATTGAAATATGAAGTGAGTTTGCTGAGACACCTCGCTATCCCTGCTGGCGAGGAAATTGAATATGATGAAGAGATTGTTCAACGCAGTCATGAGCGGCTCCCTCAGGACGAACGACTTCTTGCCGTTGTTCGTGCCGGGTGCTTGCGCGCTCTGCGAGCTGAATATAGGAACATTCTCGCCCGTCTCGCTCAGTCGTAGGAGTTTGTTCGCGGACACGCCGAGTGTTTCCAGCTCTTCCGCGTCCAAGTCGTGCCGTACGCGCTTTCGACTGTTGCCGCGGTATGGATTCGAATTGTTGTACTCGAGAGTGGAGAATATGCAGTAGACGCACAGCTTCGCCAGGATGGACGACTGCGGCTCTACAAGCTCGTCGCTTCTGCAACAGAACTGACATTCAGCGGACGTGCCGAGTGAACAGTTTCTGCTGGGAATATCCTGGCATTCCACCGCAACTATACAAAATAATTTAGAGATCTTGTATATTGTACAAGACAAGATTCTTTTTACTTCAACAAGAATGTTACTTCAACAACCATGTTCGTCTCAAAATTCTACAGTCATTCTACAGGGACGTTAAAAAATTTTATTGGACAAGAGTGTATATTGTTGAATCGAACAAATCACTTTTTACGAAGACGTCAAAGAGTGCATTGTGTAAGCATGTCCGAGCGTCTCTGATGACTCGTGTTGAGACGATTGTTCGAATTACAGAAGTGCTCGAAAATACTCTTAGGGTCTTATTTGTCATTTCTTTCATGCGACGACGACGGCAACTTACTGCAAAGAGTTGTGCAGGTATTGCGGTATTATATGGTTAATGAGGTCCAGGGTGCAGTTCTCTATGTCGAGGTGGAAGATGGCGAAGGCCAGATCCACAGCTCGATCGAGTTCCTCTTGGTAACGGTACTTGAGCACCTCCTTCACTATATTCGTGACAAACCACAGGGAGCCGCCAGTGTTCAGCAAAGACTCCAGCGACTGCGTGGCTTGTATGTTTATCCATCCGCGCTGATTGATGTTCTGCCAAACAGACTCCAACTGCTCCAATATCGGCTGCCGCGATATAATACTGCAAACGCGAGGAATGAAACTGTGAGAACGAGAATCTCGAGGAGCGAGGGAGGTAACTCATCCTCTCGGAGGGCAACGCCGTACCTGTTAGACATCGAGAGTACCTTCGTTTTCGATTGCGTAGGTGGGTGCACGTCGTACTGCATTTTCCGGATAATTTGGAACATTAAGCTAGACCTGAAAAGAGGCAAGAACAAATTAAGCTTAGCGTCACTTTCAGTTACAACTCCGACGAGTACTTGCATTTCAAATTCAACTTCAATTGCAATCCTGAAAACAAATTTATCTTTAAACTCGACATCGAGATTAACGTTCTGAATTCAAAGTAACAAAGCCAGCAACTAAAACCATTGCTAACAAGCGAAAAGAAAGAGCATAATGAATTTTTTATATACAGTCTGTTTAATAAGAAAGTGTGGGTGATATTTTTGTAG
The DNA here is from genome assembly GCF_003227715.2 of Harpegnathos saltator. NCBI lineage: Eukaryota > Metazoa > Arthropoda > Insecta > Hymenoptera > Formicidae > Harpegnathos > Harpegnathos saltator. Next base: position 677,620 of record NW_020230682.1, on the reverse strand, counting down.
AAAATCATAGTAGCACCATCTACCTTATACCGTTTGAATCTTGAAACTAACTTCTTTTGCGCAGTATACATCAAAAAGTTGCGTTGAATAGTCGTTAAAAGTAAACATTATTTTTAAAAATGAGTATAAAATATTTGAAGCGTTAGGAGGCAATGTTTCTTATTAACCATTCTTATTAACCATTCATAAGAACCAAAATTAACAATCGCAATAACTGCTAAAAAGTCAGAAGCTTTCGTAAGAAAGTGAGTAAATATTTAAAACCGCTGGAAATATTGACGACCTGTCAGAAAGAGGGCTGTCTCATGCAACGACTCCGAAGCAGGACAAAGCGATCTTGTGTCTCTTTCAGACGAATCCCAGTCTTACCCTGCGTTAGGCCTAAGTAAAACTCCGCCGAAAAGGTCAACATATCTCGCTTAATACCATCAGAAGCCGCCTGCATGAAAATGACATGATATCACCATATTTCGGTCCACCATAAAAAAACCGCTGCTGTCAGAAAAGCTCGAAAATAACATAACTATGATGGATTGGCCGGCATTCTCTCCAGACGCAAATCCCATCGGAAATATACGGTCATACCTTAAGATGAAACTTAAAGAAAAGCGTATCTTTACTTTTAAGCAGCTGTACATAAAAATAAAAACAATATGGCGTTTTCTACCAGAATACGCCAAAAATCTGGTCGAAAATATGCAAAAATGGCGTTAAGCAATAATTGATAATGGAAGCAATTGGATCAAATATTAGATAATTACGCATTACTAAAAATCTTCTATTTTCGTTAAAAAAAAAAACAACTTGACTTTATCTTTTATTCTTTTCAAATTATTACCAACACTTTCTTGTTGAACAAACTGTACGTATAGAAGACACCAATCAACCAAGAAAAAGTGAACAATCAATCAAGGAGCAAAAGAGAAATTGCAGTATTTACTTTGCTTCAACGAGTTTCGCAATAGCCAATAGTTAAAATGGATAAAAACTACTCAAAGATACCGGAAAAAGATGTAAAAAAGGTGTAAAAAATTCCAAAGAAAGCAATTCTGTTAATTTCACGCCATTAACACACAGACCTCTCTTTAAGGTTGTCCTGCATCTCATCGCCGGGCAGCGGCGTGAGGAAGTGTTGAACCATGTTCATGGGCTTCAGCAGGGCGTCCTGGTGCGTGATGCTCATGTACGCGCATAACCACGCAGCAGCACAGACCGGCAAGCAACACGCCGCCGCGCGCAGGCCGTCCAGAGCCCTCTTGACGTCGCCAGCACTCAGCACACCGCTCTCCCAAGCGCACAGCAACTCCTTCACCGCGCCCATCGCCGACTGGCATGCGACGTGCCACTTGAGATTGCTCGACTTGAAGTCGAGGTCCGGCGAGTTGATTTGCGCCAGCAGCGCATCCACCCGCGCCGGGTCGATGTTCTGCAGCATCCTCTGCGGCGACTTCGGCTTGTTCCGCTCGGGCATGCAGCCGCGCACCCACTGCTCGAAGAACGAATCCCCGCCCTCCTCTAGGACAACCTGGAAGCAACATTTATATTTGCGATGTACACTTGATGTAATGTTTAGAAACGACCCTCTTCGAATATCCATCAAGTAAATCCATACATTAAAGCAATTAGGAGCAGTTATCAGTTGGGCAACAAATATACATTGCAGCTGAATAACTTGAACAATAAACACGCACATGGATGTTTTGGCCATTTGAGATACACGAGTCTCCTCAGTGGTTGCATAAATGTCAACACTTAGAAAGTTAAGATTTTGAAACTCATTTTTCACTCTTATTATTAACGAGTAATCGTTGACAATAAGTTGACTATTCAACTTACATCAGATCCGTATGTTTGCACTATCGAGCACAACATCAGAAACGACA